>NC_088379.1:155580000-155885681 GCF_037993035.2 Macaca fascicularis | reverse complement strand
CTTTTATTAAAAACCAGCGTTTACTTGATATTTTAACTTTACAGAGTGAATAGTAGATCTCAAATAAGTAATAAGAGATAGTGAAGGCTTATGTTTCTATGTTGTTTAGATTTCAAGGCCATGAGGTTGTCTCTGGGCCTGAGCCTGGGATTCCTGATGACAAGACACTGAGGAAGACATTTAAATATTAATTCTTACCAAAGCTGTCTTGTTTCAGCCCTATTTTTTGAACTTCCATTTGTTTATGCTGATGGATAACATGCAATAGTGATAGATGTTTTGAGAAATACAGGCTGCAGTGTGCTCTTGTTTGGGAAAACCTGTTAACTCAGCCAAATGCTTAAACTAGCACTGTTTACCTTCTTGGTTTTATAATATATAAAATTATCTAGAAAAAATCCTGATTTGCCTTTTTCTTAATTTGAATAATTAAGAATGAACTAGCGACTGGGCGCGGTGGCTCACGCCTGTAACCCCAGCACTCTGGGAGGCGGAAGTAGGCCTCGACAACAGAGCAAGACCCTGTCTCAAACAAATAGGTAGATGGATGAATGATAGATAGATGATAGATAGAAAACCTGTAAAGTAACTATTATTAGCAGCTCATGTATCCTTCTAACTTTTCTTTAGGCTTTTATAAACTAATATAAATACTTGTATGTTTCACTAGTTTGTTATACAGAAGGTGGGATGCTGTACCTCTTGTTCTAATCTTGCTTTTCTTTGCTAATGTTTCTTAGTTGTCTTTCTAAAGCATTTTATAGAGAGCTTCTCTATTTTTAAAAGAGCTATGTAAGCATTCTATTGCATAGATGAACCATGGTTGTTTTGACCTCTGTTGACTGGGTTGTTTCTGTAATTGTATCTATAGGATAGATTCTTAGAGATATAATTGCTGGGTCAAAGGTTTTATTCCTTTATAATTTTGATTTATATTTCCAAACTGCCTTCCCAGGGATTATATTAATTTATTCTCCCTCCAGAACTCTGTGAAAGTGCCTCAGTAGCATCTCCAACAGTATTAGCAACAGTGGTTTTTGCCAGTCTAATAGGTGAAAAAGTGATTAATCAGAATTTAAATTTACGTTTCCCTTATGACTGAGGTTGAGCATATTTTCTTTGAATTATCCATTTGTATCTTTTGCTCATTTTAAAATTCATTCTTAAATAACATGTTACTTTGCCCCATTTTATATTGAGTTAATTGATGTTTTTATTATTTTGTAGAAGCTTCTTATTTTAAAGGGATTGATTTGACTTGGCTAGTGTTTTCTTTTTTTTTAAATAAAAAGCTTTTTATTGGCTGGGTGCGGGGGCTCACGCCTGTAATCCCAGCACTTTGGGAGGCTGAGGCAGGCGGATCATGAGGTCAGGAGATCGAGACCGTCCTGGCTAACATGGTGAAACCCCATCTCTACTGAAAATACAAAAAAAAAAAATTAGCCGGGCGTGGTGGTGGGCACCTGTAGTCCCAGCTACTTGGGAGGCTGAGGCAGGAGAATGGTGTGAACCCAGGAGGCGGAGCTTGCAGTGAGCAGAGATTGCACCACTGCACTTCAGCCTGGGTGACAGGGTGAGACTCAGTCTCAAAAAAAAAAAAAAAAAGCTTTTTATTTTATTTTATGTATTTTTGTTTTTATTTATTATTTTTTTCAGACAGAGTCTGGCTGTGTTGCCCAGGCTGGAGTGCGGTGGTGTGATAATGGCTCACTGCAACCTCTGCTTCCTGAGTTCAAGCAATTCTCCTGCCTCAGCCTCCCAAGTAGCTGGGATTATGGGCACGCGCCACCATACGTGGCTAATTTTTATATTTTTAGTAGAGACAGGGTTTCACTGTGTTGGTCAGTCTGGTCTCGAACTCCTGACCTCAAGTGATCCGTCCGCCTCAGACTCCCAAAGTGCTGAGATTACAGGCGTGAGCCACTGTGCCCAGCCAAAAGCTTTTTATTTTTATGTAGCTTGAATTTGTTATGCTATTCTTTTATAGTTAGTGGGTTTTGAATCACATATAGAAAGGCTTTCCTTACATAGAACTTCCTTAAAATTCTATGCTTTCCTCTAATATTTTGATGGTATTTATCACTCTGGTATTTATCCATCTCACTCTGTCACCCAGCCTGGATTGCAGTGGTGTGATCACAGCTCACTGTAGCTGGGACTTCCTGGGCTCAAGTGATCTTTCCATCTCTGCCGCCTGAGTAGCTGAGACCGTAGGGGAGCACCATCACACCCGGCTAATTTTGCATTTTGTTGTAGAAATGGGGTTTCCCCATGTTGCCCAGACCGGTTTTAAACTCCTGAACTGAAGCAATCCTCCTATCTCAGCCTCCCAAAGTGTGGGAATTACAGGTGTGAGCCACTGTGTCTGACCTGAAATTTTTCCTGATTTGAAATATGGGCCAATTTAGTTTTTCTACAAATGTCCATTTGAACATATGTAGAAAAAAATTGAATTCCAATTTAATGCTGCTTATTGAATTGTTTATCGTTCCTTCATGATTTGAGATCGCACCTGAATGAAAAACAGAAAAACCATAGTGCATACAGGTTAGGAGTGTGGACTTTGTAGCTGGGTTACCTAAGTTGAAATTCTAACAGCACCACTTCTTGCCTTTGAGATCTTGGGCAAGTTACTTCATATGTCTATGCTTCAGTTTCCTCTAATAAAAATACAATAATTGTACCTATCTCATGGAGTAGTCAGACATTTAATATATATAAGATTCTTAGTGCCTGGCACAAGTAAGTGCTCTAAAAATTGCTATTATTATGGTATGATAACTTCCTGTTGTATTGGGCACTATGCGTGGACTTTCTGTTCTCTTCTTCATCTAGCAGACGTTCATCTGCTGCCGCTCTTGTTAAAAAAATTGTTTAATTTTATATTATGTTTTAATCTCTGATAGAGCTAGCTTCCCATTGTTGCACTTCTTTTTCACAGCTTCCTGGCTATTCCTGTTTGCTTAATTTTCCTAGAGAAATTTAGAGTCAGCTTGTCTACTTCTCTTCTATCCTCCTAACCTTTCTAATAAAAATAATAAGACTGGTATTTTTAAAAATAGTATTTTTTGTTTTTGAAATTCATTTTCTGCAGCTGTTAAATCTTTTGAAATATATCAATGTTGATTTTTCTAGACCTTGTGTTTTTTTTTTGGCTAATCTCTGTTTCTTCTGTCTTAGCTCCAAGTTTTCTTGGGATATCATGGATGCCTTGCAGTATTTCTCTTTAGCTCTTATGCATAAGGTGATAGCATTTTAAGATCTCTTTGGTGAAGATTAGGCCTACAAATATGAGTTCTTTTTAAGGACATTCTCTTTTATTTAATTATTTCAGGTAGATTCAGTGATTCAAGAATGCATTTGTGAATGTGGCTGTTTATTCCCCTCCCCCACCTGTTTGAGCCTGGGTTTAACCCTCAAAACCAAGGCAGTGGTTGGTGAGCTGAGGCCACCTACAGCTGAATCTCATCTACTGCCACAGCCAACATGGGGTAAGGGTAGAGGGGTGTGACTGGCCATCAAAGCCTGTCTCCTCCATCACCATCAGGATGCAGTGGGCGGCCAAAGTGGCTCTACATAACTCAGCAGAGAGGTGGCGCCATGTTCCCTAAGGCAGCTTGAGAGCACTGTTATTGTTTTGAGGTGACTTACATATGGAGGTTAGTTATGCATCAGAAGCTTCTTAGGAGTCACTGAAAGAAATATGTGTTATATGTATTTAATACAGGCTGCGAGTTGCAAGTTTACAAAAACTGAAACTACCAGTTTTATAATGGAATTACATTGCCTGAATATAGATACTTTAAAACATGAAATTAACCATTTGGCAGAACTTTCTCATAAAAATTTTATTGTAAAACTGTAACTATTGAAAACCAAACCAAAACAAATATAAAACTAAAGGGCAAATAACCTTTAAACCACCATGTAGGTCAAGAAATAGAATTTTGCCAGTCATCCTAGAATCCCTCTAATTACAACTGCCTCTCTCCCTCAAATGGAACCTCTATCTTAACTTTTACAGTAATCACTTTCTTTTATTTCTTTATAATTATGTAATCTAAGAGTACATCCCTTATCTATAATTTAGTTTTTCTTATTTTTAAAAAACATGTTTTTTAAGTCTCAGATCATTCTATCTGTTAAAGAACCTGGACCTTTTAAAGAACCTGGACTTTTTGACATTTAGCGTTTCCCATAGTCTGAATTTTGTTGAGTGCATATTCATGATGTAGTTTAACATGTTTCTTGTGTCCTCTGTATTTCCTGTAAATTGGAAGTTGATTCCAGAAGATTTGGCTTCCATACCTTTGGCTAGACTCTAGGTGGTGCTGTGTTCTTTCATCCGGAGGCTCTTATGTCAGGTTGTTTCTTTTTATGATGTTATCAGCTGTTGATTCTCAACATCTAGATCCGTTAAATCACTGGAGTCTGAATAATTGTGATATAATTTATTTTTTCATGTATTAAATGGAGTAGTTCTATGAAAATATGTATTTAATTATCCAGTTGTATTTAGTTATCCAGTGGCACAGTTAATACATAGGCAAATCAGGCATGATGGTACACACCTGTAGCCCCAGCTAGTTGGGAAGCTGGAGCAGGAGGATTCCTTGAACCCAGCAGTTCAAGGCCAGCCTGGGCAACATGGGAAGACCCTGTTTCTTAAAAAAAAAAGTATGTATATGTACATACACACACACACTTTATATATGTATTTATGTATACTTTATATAGATTTTTATATATTCTTTGTGTATTTATATTCTTTTATATATTTATATACTTTTTATATGTTCTTTATATATAATTATTTGAGTATATTAGATTTATATGTTATATATTATATAAAATTATATAAATATGTAATTGGAACAGGTTCATTCCTTTTATTCATTAGTTTTGTAAGTAACAGTCATTTCTCTTCTTATCATCCTCCATAGGAGACCAATTAGTTTTTATTGTCTTTTTGAAATATTATGAATTAATGGATTTAAATGTATTTCATTGCAATTATTATTACTTTCTTTATTGAACCCCAAACTTTTATTTTTGGCCAGTAGGCACTTCTTCAGGTTGACTCCTGAGTCCTTTTGATACAACCCTACTAGACTTGCATGTTCCTGCTATTTTTTATGGCAAGATATTTCAGGCTCATATTTTCATTTCCAGTTCCAGACTTTGAACCAGCTATGATATGGTTTGGCTGTGTCCCCACCAAAATCTCTCTTGAATTGTAGCTCCCATAATTCCCACATGTTGTGGGAGGGACCCAGTGGGAGGTAATTGAATCATGGGGGCGAGTGTTTCCCCTTCTGTTCTCATAATAGTGAGTAAGTCTCACAAGATCTGATGGTTTTATAAAGGGGAGTTCCCCTGCACACACTCTTGCCTGCTGCCATGTAAGATGTGCCTTTGCTCCTCCTTTGCCTTCAGCCATGATTGTGAGGCCTCTCCAGGCATGTAGAACTGTGAGTCCATTAATTCTCTTGCCTTTGTAAATTACCCAGTCTCAGGTATGTCTTTATTAGTAGCGTGAGAACAGACTAGGACAGTAAATTGGTAATGGTAGGGTGGGGTGCTGCTGTAAAGATACCTGAAAATGTGGAAGCTACTTTGGAAGTGGGTAACAGGAAGAGGTTGGAACAGTTTGGAGGGCTCAGAAGAAGGTAGGGAAATGTGGGAAAGTTTGAAACTTCCTAAAGACTTGTTGAACGTTTTTGACCAAGATGCTGATAGTGATATGGATGATAAAGTCCAGGCTGAGATGATCTCAGATGGAGATGAGGAACTTGGTGGGAACTGGAGTAAAGATCATTCTTGCCATGCAAAGAGACTGTGGCAGTTTGCCCCTGTTCTAGAGGTCTGTGGAACTTTGAACTTAGAGAGGTTATCTAGGGTATCTGGTGGAAGAAATTTCTAAGTGGTAAAGCATTCAAGAGGAAGCAGAGTGTAAAAGTTTGGAAAATTTGCATCCTAATGATGCAATAGAAAAGAAAAACTCATTTTCTGAGGAGAAATTCAAGCCAGCTGCAGAAATTTGCATAAGTAATGAGGAACCAAATGTTAATTGCCAAGACAATGGGGAAATGGCTCCAGGGCGTGTCAGAGGTCTTCATAGCAGCCCCTCCCATCACAGACCTGGAGGCCTGGGAGGAAAAAATGGTTTTGTGGGCTGGACTCAGGGCCTTGCAGCTTTGTGCAGTCTGGGGACATGGTACTCTGCGTCCCAGCTGTGGCTAAAAGGGGGCAATGTACAGCTCACACCATTGCTTCAGAGGGTGAAAGCGCTAAGCTTTGATGGCTTACATGTGGTATTGGGCCTGTGGGTGCACAGAATTCAAGAATTGAGGTTTGGGAACCTCCAGTTAGATTGCAGAGGATGTATGGAAATACCTGGATGTCCAAGCAGAGGTATGCTGCAGGGGTGGAGCCCTCATGGAGAACCTCTGCTAAGGCACTGCGGAAGGGAAATGTGGGGTACAAGCCCCCACACAGAGTTTCCACTGGGGCACTGCCTAGTGGAGCTGTGAGAAGAGGGCCACAATCTTCCAGACCCCAGAATGGTAGATCCACTGACAGCTTGCACTGTGTGCCGAGAAAAGCTGCAGATGCTCAATGCTAGCCCAAGAAAGCAGCTAGGAGTGGGTCTGTACCCTGCAAAGCCACAGGGGCAGAGCTGCCCAAGACCATGGGAAACCACCTCTTGTATCAGTGTGACCTTGATGTGAGACATGAAGTCAAAGGAGATCATTTTGGAGCTTTAAGATTTGACTGTCCCACTGGCTTTTGGACTTGCATGGGGCCTGTAGCCCCTTTGTTTTGGCCAATTTCTCCCATTTGGAACAGGTGTATTTACCCAGAGCCTGTACCCTCATTGTATCTAGGCAGTAACTAACTTGCTTTTGATTTTACAGATTCATAGGCAGAAGGGACTTGCTTTGTCTCGGATGAGACTTGGACTGTGGACTTTGGAGTTAATGCTGTTGGGAAGGCCTGATTGGGTTTGAAATGTGAGGATATGAGATTTGGGAGGGGCCAGGGGCAGAATAATATGGTTTGGCTGTGTCCCCCCCAAAATCTCATCTTGAATTCTAGCTCCCATAATTCCCACATGTTGTGGGAGGGACCCAGTGGGAGGTTAATTGAATCATGGGAGTTTCCATGCTGTTCTTGTGATAGTGAATAAGTCTCATGAGATTTGGTGGTTTTATAAGGGGGAGTTCACCTGCACACGCTCCCTTGCCTGCAAAGACATGTCTTTGCTCCACCTTCACCTTCAGCCATGATTGTGAGGCCTCCCCAGTTATGTGGAACTGTGAGTCAGTTAAACCTCTTTCCTTTATAAATTACCCAGTCTCAGTTATGTCTTTATTAGCAGTGTGAAAACAAACTAATACAGGCTACTCCTTCAAGAAGCCCTGATTTTTAGTGAGAAATGGTATTTCAAGACCACAATCTGGGCAGTAGGCATGTTCATTGTTACTGTGTTGGTCATTGTTCATACCCCTTTCCAGTGGATAAAACTACACATACACACACTCACACACATATTACATATTTATGTATGAGTGTGTATGTGTATATGTGTGTGTATATATATTTTAAGATAAAATACCTAATTGGTTCATAGTGATACTTCCATTAAGTATGATGTTAACTGTGGGATTTTTATAGATGCCCTTTGTCAGGTTGAAGAAGTTTCTTTCTATTCTTAGTCTGTTAAGTGTTTTAATAATGAAAGGTATTAGATTTTGTCAGATGCTTTTTTTGTCTATTGAGATGATCATGTGGTTTTTCATTTTACAGTGCATCACATTTATTAATTTTTGAATGTTAAACCGAACTTGCATTCCTGGAGTACATCTCAATTAGGCATAGTGTATAACTGTTTTTATATGTTCCTGGATTTGGTTTGCTAGTATTTTGTTGAGGATTTTTGTATTCATATTTATAAGATATATTGGTCTATAGTTTTCTTTTTTGTGATGCTTTTGTCTGATTTTGGCATAAGGTTAGTACTGGCCTCATGGATTTAGTTGGGACTTGTTTTCTCCTTCTCAGTTTTTTGGAAGAGTTTGTCAAGAATTATATTAATTTATCTTTAAATGTTAGGTAGAATTCACCAGTGAAGCCACCTGGGCCTAAGGTTTTTTTTTTTTTTGGGGGGGGGAGTTGATTTTTTATTACTTATTTAATCTCTTATTGTAGGTCTGTTTGTATTTTGTATTTGTTTTCGAGTCAGTTTCCTTAGTTTATATATATATATGTGTACACACACACACACAACAGGTTATTTTATACATATCTGTTTTTTTTTCCCTTTAATCATGTGTCTTAAACATCTTTCCTTGTCCAATCGTATTCATGAGTAGTTCTCAGTGAGACCAGTATGGTGTTTAGGAAATTTGGTGAGTATTTTTGGCTTTTAGAATGATTTGGAGTTGGTAGTGGACAGTTAGTGTTCTGGACTAAGGCTGCTAAGGACCTTGCAATGGAAGATCCATTTGCAAACAGCAAGGTGTTATATCCTCTGTTCTCCTGAACTTATTAGACTTTAATTTCATTTTCCATATCAGCATAAACTTTTTGAATACTTTTGACATATGCTGAGTTTTTTTTAGAAATATAAGTAAGCTTTAAAGAAGGAAAAATCATACTTAGTTTTATTTGGAACTTTGTGAAGAATTAAAAATCATGTCTAATTGGAATATAATAGTGTTTGATTATGTAATACACACCTGAATCACTGTGCCTTGTTTCTGTAACATACATTAATATAGATTCTGTATATAGTTACCAGGATCTAACTACTTTATTATTTGGTTATTTACAAGGATTTGTATATGGAAAAAATACTGAAAAATATTTTAATTATTTTTCTTTTATTATGGTTAGAGTACTTTGTAGATTTTTGTTGTTGTTTACAGGTAGGTCTTATTATCTATTGTGTTTCCTCAAGTCTAAGATGCCAAGTTGTAAGATTTGTAATCATTTTTATGCATTAAGACAAAAACCCTGCAATTGTAATTTTAGATGCCATTGATTATAAGGCATATTCTGATCTCTGATCTTTTTAAAAGAATTGATAAAATGGAATGTGTTGCTTTTATTTCAGGTTAGTATAGGGGCGTCACAAAGAATTTTTTTTTTTTTTTTGTAAAAAGACGATGTTGGGTCTAACGTAGACTGTCAGTGGAGAACTATGAATAAAAATGAAAAACTTCATTTAAAAAATTGCTGTGTTATATACAACTATACGTATGTGCCATAATTCAGCTAGTTCCTTCTTTTTTTTTGGAATTAATCTGGGATTTTCTCGTTGTAAGAGATAGAATCTTACATCAAAGTAGCTTAAGTATAAAAGGAAATGATTGGTTCATAGGACTGAAGTAGATCATTAAATGAAGCTGCAAGTACCAAGGAAACTCTGGAAACAGGGAGTTGATCTCACCAGAATATTCTTCCGTTCATGGTGCAGGTAGGCCTCCTGTGTCCACATGGCAGGGAAGATGTCTGCTGGAAGGCTTCAGTTTACATATTTCTCCTACTTTTGACCCAAAGACCAAGAGCCCTTCTTTTTCACTTTATAAATTAAAAAACAATCTTGGTAATGATTTTGAATGACCTGACTTAACTCACATTCTCATTCTTGTATTAATCACTGTGTCCAGGAGAATGGGGAACTATATATTTAGCCAGGCCTGACTTAAGCGACCTCTCTGTGACTGGGTGTGAGGTACTGAGACTTTCTTGTCAGAATTCCATAAATAGAAGAGGATGGAAGAAAGAGTAAATACAATACAGACAAAAACAACAGTGTCTATTATACTGGACATTTTGGTAATTTCCAGTTTATTTCCCTATTGTTAATATAATCTCCGTTTTCACTTAAGGATATTGGTATGAAATTATTGTGAAGATCTAAAAGTACATTTTTCTTTTTGGTGGAGACAAACTAATTTATAGATCTTTCTTTCATGTACCCTAAATTTTGGTGTTCTTCAAAGTAAGATTTGTAGAGTCTTCAAATTATGAACTATCACATTTAACAATGTATTTTAAAATACAGGTAGTTTGGACACATTAAAGGAATCATGACATAAAATATTTGGGGTACTAAAATAATAAGTAATGTATGTAATGCTATAGTTTTAAACAGTTATAAACACATAAACTTAAATTGATTTGAATATGGAATGCATGACATTTTGCTATCTCTTTCATATCCTATGATGTTTGAGTTCAAGTAATGTAAGTTCAGTGGACTTTGACTGGTTGTCACATAGTGAGAGATTTCTGATTTTTGAAATATGTCACTACTATAAATCACTAGTTTGCTAGATTGAACCAGCAAGCTATTAAAGAACATGACAGTATTTACTGTAGATAAATGCAAATTTAAAAAGGTTCTCTGTATGAAGGTTTAGATGATTTATTAGCCTTCAGTGCACACATGAATCTGAAGTTATATAATGGATTTAGAAAATTTCATTTCCTGTTTGAAGGTTCAAATTTGCATATTTATTCTATAATGCAAGTATTAGATGTGAGTCAGTAGGATATATAGTTAAACTCTGTGTGATATCAATATATGCTTCATCTTTTTTGTATAGTATATGGCAAATGTTTTTTAAGGTGTAGGGCAAGTAATTAAATATACTATTTTTTTTTTTTTGGCTGGAGTAGGGAGGGAGGGATAAGTAAAGAAGCTGTGATTATATATGTCTGTAGGTGGCTTCAGAATTTGAATTTACGAGAGTTTCCTTGCCTTTTAATTTGGCTCTCATTTTTCTACCAGTTGAAGATTCATTTAGGTTAACATGTTTTCTTTTCAATGGGAAATAATTGGTGGAACAATTAATCCTATGACAATTTTACCTCACATAGAATTACTTATTTTTTTAAAACTAGTCTTCTATTTTGAGATAATTGCTGATTCACATGCAGTTGAAGAAACAATGCAGAGAAATCTTTGTACTCTTTATCCAGTTTCCTCCAATGGGAAAATCTTGCAAAACCAGAACAATATTGATACTGGTATAATCAAGGTACAGAAAGTTTCCTCCCATTATCCTCTTACAGCTATACCCACTTTCCTCTACCCCATCTTAATCCCTGGCAACCATTAATCTGTTCTCAATTTCTATATTTTTGTCAGTTGAAGAATCTCCAGAGGACTGTACGAACTTGAGAAAAAAACCAATTGGTTTTCTGGAGATTCTTCTAGATTGTTTTGTGCGTCAATAGTTTGTTCCTTTTTATTGTTGAATAGTATTTTATGATATGGATATACTACAATTTGTTTAACCATTTAACTGTTGAAGGACATTCATGTGATTTCCACTTTTTGGCTATTACCAACAAAACTACCATAAATATTTATATACAAGTTTTTGTGTGAACATAAGTTTTTATTTCTTTGGGAAAAATGCCAGGAGTGTACTTGCTAGATTGAATAGTAGGTGCATATTTAGGGTTTTTTTTTTTCTTTTTAATAGAAATTACCAAACTTTTTCACAGTGGCTGTGTCATTTTACATTCCCACCAACAACATATGAATTATCCAGTTTCTCCACATCCTCTCCAGCATTTGGTGTTGTCATTATTTTTTCAGTCGTTCTGATTGATGTATAGTGCTATCCACTGTGGTTTTAATTTGCATTTCTCTAATGCCTAATGATGTTAGACTTTTTTTTTTGTTTGTTTCATGTGTTTATTTGTCTTCTCTATATCTTCTTTCGTGAAATGTTCTTCTGCACATTTTCTAATTGGATGTTTTTTTACTCTTACTTTTGAGAGACTTTATATTTTTTAGGTATTATTCCTTTGTCAGATATTTGGTTTGCAGATATTTTCTCCTAGTTTGTAGCTTGCCATTTCATCCTCCTGAAAAGGTTTTTTGGTGAGCAGAATTTTTAATTTTGATAAAGCCTAATTTATCAATTTTCCCTGTATGGATCTTGCTTTTGTGTCAAGTCTAAAAACTTCTTGCTTAACCCTAAATTCTAAAGATTTTCTCCTATGTTTTTAAAACAGTTTTATATTTTACATTTAAATCTGTGATCAATATTGAGTTAGTTTTTGTGTAAGGTGTGATACTTAGGTAAAGTTCATTTGTAATTGTTCCAGTGCCATTTGTTGTAAAGACTCTTCTTCCTCCATTGAATTGCTTTTTGTACCTTTGTTGAAACTGTTCAGCATATTTGTGTGGGTCTAGTTCTGGGTTCTTTATTCTGTCTCATTGATTTATGTGTCTGCCCCTCCACCAGTTCCTCACAGTGTTGATTGCTGTAGCTACATAATAAGTTTTGAATTGGGTAGATGGATTCTTCATACTTTCTCTTTCTCTTTCAAGATTGTTTTTGTTATTCTAGTTCCTTTGCTTTTCCATATAAATCTTACAATAATCTTTTCTTTATCTGCAAAAATCTTGCTGAGATTTTGATGGGACTTATGTTAGATCTGTATGTCAATTTGGGAGGAATTGACAGCTGTACTATGAATGCAGTGTCGCTCCATTTATTTAGATCTTCTTTGATTTCTTTCATCATATTATTGTTTTCAGCATTCAAGTCTTGTATATATTTTATTAGATTTACATCTAAGTACTTTGAGCAATTATAGATTTAAATGTCATTGTTCACATGTTCCTTGGTAGTATATAGAAATATAATTGATTTTTTAATATTTATCTGGTAACCCATTACCTTGCTGAACTCACTATTTCTAGGAAGTTTCTGTTTTTGGAAATGCCTTTGGATTTTCTATGTAGGTAATCATATTATCTGCCAATAGGGACAGCTTAATTTCTTCCTTTCTCACCTGTATACCTTTTATTTCTTCTTGCTGAATTGCGCTGGCTGGAACTTTCAGCACTAATTTGAATAAAAGTAGTGAGAGTGCACGTCTTAGCCATGTTCCTGATCTTTACGGGAGAAAATACTTGGTCTTTTATCATTAAGTATAATGTTAGTCGTAGATTTTATGTAAATACTGTTTATCAATTTGAGGAAGTTTTTTTTTTCCCATTTTTCTGAGTTTTTATCCCAATGGTGTTATTGAATTTTTGTCAAATACTTTTTCTGCATCAGTTGATATGATCGTGTGATTGTCTTACCTTATCCTATTAATATGGTGGATTACATTAATTGATTTTTAAATAATAAAACAGTGTTGCATTCCTGGAATAAAATCTACTTGGCCATGGTGTAAGAGTCTTATTTATTGCTGAATTCTACTTGCTAATTTTTTGTTAAGAGTTTTGGTTTTTATATTCATGAGGGATATTGGTGTATAGGGTTTTTTTTTTGGTACTCTCTTTGTCTGGTTTTAGTATAATAGTAACTTCGTAAAATGGATTGAGAGAAGTTTAAAATTGGCATTAATTCTTTTTTAAACATTTAGAAGAATTCTCCAGAGAAACCATGTTAACTTTGAGTTTTATTTTTTGAATTTTAAAATTATGAACTTAATTTCCTTAATAATTATAGGATTATTCAAATTATTTCATATTGTGCAAGTAGTGGTAGCTTCCAGTTTTTGAGGAATTGGTCCATTTTCTCTAAGTTGTCATATTATGTGTTTAGAGTTGTTTGCAGTATTCCATATTTTTTTTTGTGTGTGTGTGTGCTGCCTCTAAGGCCTGTAGTGATAGTATTTTCTCCCTGGTACCAGTAATTTGTGTCTTATTTCTTGCTTCTTTGTAAGTCTTGCCACGGTTTGTCAATTTTATTGATCTTTTCAAAGAACTAGCTCTTTATTGATTATTGTTTTCCTACTTTCTACTTAACTGACTTCTGCTTTTGTCTTTATTTCCTTCTTTCTGCTTGTTTTGGGCTTATTTTGCTTTTCTATTAAGTTCTTTAAAATGGAAACTTAGATTATTGATTTGAGACTTCTATTTTAGTGCTACAAATTACCCTCTCAGGTATGGCCCACAAATTTTGATATATTATATTTTTATTCAGTTCATGGTATTTAAAAATTTTATTTGAGACTTCCTCTTTTAACCCATAAACTATTTAGGAGTGTAATAGTTTCCAAGTGTTTGGACATTTTTCTGTGATCTTTATCTTTCTGTTATTGATTTCTACCTTGATTTTATTGTGGTCAGAGAACCCACTCCATATGCTTTCAATACCTTTAAATTTGTTGAGCTTGTATTATGTCCCAGAACATAATCTCTAGTCCATGGGCACTTGTAAACAATATTTATTCTTCTCTAATTGGGTGGAGTCTTATATAAATGTCAAGCAGTTCCTCTTTGTTGATAGTGTTACTGAGTTCTTTTAATCCTTTCCGATTTTCTGTTTATTTCTACCAATTATTGAGGAAGGCACAGTTACTTTTGTAAGATAAAATTAGTAGCTTTCATAATACTATTTATTTTGTAATAAGTAAATATTGTAGCATTTTATTCTTACAGTAAGAAATATGCCAGCTGCGCGTGGCGGCTCACGCCTGTAATCCCAGCAGTTAGGGAGGCTGAGGCGGGTGGATCACAAGGTCAGGAGTTCGAGACCATCCTGGCTAACATGGTGAAACCCCGTCTCTACTAAAAATACAAAAATTAGCCAGACCTGGTGGCGTACGCCTGTAGTCCCAGCTACTCAGGAAGCTGAGGCAGGGGAATCGCTTCAACCTGGGAGGCGGAGGTTGCAGTGAGCCAAGATTGTGCCACTGCGCTCCAGCCTGGGCAACAGAGTGAGACTCTATTTAAAAAAAAATTAAAAGAGATATGCCTTAATTCCCCACTTTTACTATATAAAGAACATAAGGAGATTTTTCCTCAAAAATTTGTCTGTATTTGAAAGTGAATATTCAGATATTAAATCCAAATGACTTGCCTAATTTATATTACTGACATTATCATACTGATTATATACGATGTTAATATACTTGATAATACAATTATTTATCACCTACACTTAAGGAATATCAGAAGCAATGCATAAGTGGGCACTTAGCTGAAACCAAGTAATATATTTTGGCCACTACCTAGGCTGAAACTGTGGTTTCACTTATCTCTGATTGAAATATAATTGTCTCTTTTAAGGAAATGTGGTCATACTGAAAATACTGTCCCGCACCTTTAAAAAAATTTAGTATTGTGTCTTGAACATCGTGGCATGCCTGCACATATTGATTTATATTCTTTTTAAACGCTGTATTATATTCCATTACATGGCCATCTCTGGGTTATAAATGTCTCTCTATTCCTGGATATTTAGGCTATATCTAATGTTTCAGTTTCACAAACAGTGCTGCAATAGATATCTTTTTATTTTATTTTCTATGTGTAATTTTATAGAAGTGATTTGTATAGGTACTCGAATTATTTGATTCTGCCCTTTTGTCCTTGAACTCTTAACTACTAACCACATTTGAACTCTAACTCTAACCACATTTCAGAGTGACTTGGATATTTGAGATGGAAAAAAATAACTTTTCAGTTGTATTAGTCCATTTTCATACTGCTATGAAGAAATACCTGAGACTGGGTAATTTATAAAGAAAATGAGGTTTAATGGACTCACAGTTCCACATAGCAGGGGAGGCCCCACAGTCATGGTGGAAGGCGAAGGAAGAACAAAGGCACGTCTTATATGAGGCAGGCAAGAGAGCGTGTGCAGGGGAACTGCCCTTTATAAAACCATCAGATCTCATGAAACTTACTCTCTATCATGAGAACCCGTACCCCTTTGATTCAGTTACCCCCCACTGGGTCCTTCCCATGACACGAGAGGATTATGGGAGCTACAATTCAAGATGAGATTTGGGTGGAGACGCAGACAAACCATATCACCATTATTCAGATTTATAGAGTATAATTTCATGCCAAAGTACAAACTGTTATCCACTCTTACATGGAATTTTTTTCATTGCTTTTTCTCTTCTTAATACATAGGTATAGAGTATGATTTTAAAGCCTAGCTATATCTTTTTGTTTCATTTTTCTCATTACCAAAACTGTCTTCCTGCCATATGAACTTTTTTTTTTCATTGATACTTTCTTTTCAGTTTTGTCTGATAGACTTTGAGGAATTGGTGTTGAGTAAGCCAGTCTGTAGTAACTGTCACAAATAATTAAATACAAGTATTATGTAGTGTTGAAACCCATGTTCAGAAGTTACTTATGTTTCATGTTTACAAGAGGTAATTAAATATGATAATCCATGTAAAGTGCTGATGTAGCTTACAGCAGTCACTTATTCTGTGCATTTTTCTTATTAGAATATTTGAATTAAAAATTTTATGATACAGGAATAAATAGCATAATAAAGTTTTCCCCAGTTACTAACTGATTTGTAAGTGTACTAGTTATGTGTTGCTGTGTTACAAATTACCCCAAAATATTACAGTGTAAAACAATGATAAACATTTATCAGCTCAGTTTTTCTGGGTCAGGAATTTGGGAGTAGGTTGGCTAGATAGTTTTGGCTCAGTGTCTGTTACGAGGTTGCATTCAAAATGTTGGCTGGAGTTGTAGTAATCTAAAGACTTAACTGGGGCTAGAGGACTTGATTCCAGGGTTACTTACATGACTGGCAAGTTGCTGCTGGCTGGTGGCTGGAGGACTGTTCTTCTCTAAGTGAGCCTCTCACTGAGCTGCTTGAATATCTTCATTTGTGGTGAGTGATTTTCCTCAGAATGAATGATGTAAAGGGAGCCATGAAGCTCTAATGACCTAACTTCATAAGTCACACACTGCTTCTGCGGGCTCACAGACCAGCCATGATTTAAGGTGGGAGGATATCTGTCTTTTTTGACTTTTGAACTGACTGGTTCAGAAAGGGATGAGGGGTTGGTGTGATTTTATTTGCTCATATTTTCTTTTTTCCTAAAGTAAATTGAAGATGTCTTTTTTGTTTACTTATTAACTTCAGTAAGTCATAAAAGGAAATCTGTGAAAAAACAAACAGATTGCGTTAAACTACTTACCTGAAAACCTTCCGAAGGGCCTACTAAATGTTTGCTTAAAACATAGTTAATTCTGTGATACTTATTCATCCAGCTGCCTATCTAATACTTTAAGCACTTTTATTTTTATGGATTTAGGGGTCTGGGTGAAGCTTACAATAATAAGCTTCAAGAACATAAATACATTGCATCATCAAATGTTTCTCAAAAAAGCTGTTGAAGAATGCTATTTAAGAAAAAAATCTCTTGTTCAAATAGAAACCTGGGAGGCTGAGGCAGGAGGATTGCTTGAGCACAGAAGTTCAAGTCCAGCCTGGCCAACATAGTGAGACCCTATCTCTAAATCAAATAAAAAGGAAAAGAGTTTGATTGTGAAATAACTTTTGGGAATTTCATGCATTGGTTATATATCTTCCTTTCAAGATATCTACTGCACAGTTGCATATTAAAGCTCTGGTAATTCTATCATATAAACATCTCTTTACCATTGTTTAATTCATTATTTATTAGACTTATTTGATCATGGAACCTTTTTTCTTAACACTTTTGTAGACATATCATTTTTCTGTGAACATTTCTAACTCTTAAGAAGGGTACAATAAACGGAGGAGATTTTGACTATTTTGTAGTATATTTGGAGATTTAAATAAATATAAAGATGATACGTATAATTTATTTTCTGTAACATATTTGACTAATTTTTGTATAGACAGTAAACTTCACAAATTTTTCAGATACTTTTCTTAGCTCACTAAAGAAACAAAATCTAACTTAAATATTAGATTATTAGTGAAGGTGTAAGGAAGCATGAGACTATCAGTCAGATAGTCTGATTTGTAGTCTTGTCTGTGAATGGACACATTTGTTTTTTTTTGTTCCTTTATCAGCTAGATGTGATAATTGACTAATCTGTATGACTCACAGAGTTCTTGTAAGGATTACTTATAATAGCAGAAATGGAAATCTTATATGATTGTGAGTTTATTGATAATATTACTGAAACTGCTAGGGCTTCTGTGCATTCTAAGAAATAGTGAAAGACCCAGAATATAGTAAGTAGAAGGAGAACAAAAACTTCAAAGGTAATATTTTCAGTTCAGAGTATTAAATGACTATATTGTATTGGTAATATGATATGTATCATTCTAGTTTACTATAGGCTGGAAAGGTCAAAATCATTCTCAGAGGGATATTTCTTGAGTTGGACCTTAAGAAAACATTAAGGTATGGTTCTTTAAAAGAAGCAAGAAAGAGGGAAGGCAATTGAAGAGAATACCAAATTTAATCTAATTTTCTGAAATGAGAAGTTTCTAATATGAGACAAAATGTTCTGTGCTTCCTGGGACATGGACATAGATTTTTACAATTATGGTCTTAGAGAATGGACAAGGGAAAACCAGAGTGAGCTGAAATTTTGTCTACCCAACCCTTATTGTTGTATTTGGTGAAAACATTTTAGAATTCAAATTGGGTCCTAAAACAGCAGATTTGATTTCCAGTACCTAATAATTAGGAAATATCTTGGACTCATATTTGTGTGAAGTTCTTTGGGTGGGATATGATGAAAATTTATATTTGTTTCCATGACATTCTATATTCACACTTAACTGTAAATCAGATTAAACTTACTCTTTTTCTTTTATATAGTATCGAGCTCATAATTTTCTTTACCTGCAAGAAAAACATTTTACTGTCTTTACCTGCAGAGATTTAAAATCCCAGTAGAGACAAATATTACTACCAAAAAAAATTTTTTTTTTTGAGACAGAGTCTTGCCCAGGCTGGAGTGCAGTGGCTTGATTTCCGCTCACTGCAACCTCCGCCTCCCAGGCTCAAGTGATTCTCCTGCCTCAGCCTCCCAAGTAGCTGGGATTACAGGTGCCTGCCACCACACCTGGCTAATTGTTGTATTTTTGGTAGAGATGGGGTTTCCCCATATTGGCCAGTCTTGAACTCCTGACCTCAGGTGATCCACCTGCCTCTGCCTCCCAAAGTGCTGGGATTACAGGTATGAGCCACTGCACCCAGTCACTATATAAGAATGTTTGTTCCAAAAGAAAATATGATCTTTCCAAAAAAAAATACTGGATGATATTACCACAATATTTGTAGTATTAAATTTTGTTTAAGAATAGCTTGGCAGCTGGGTGCAGTGAAACATTTCACAATAAAAAATATTTTTTAAGGCTGGGTGCGGTGGCTCACGCCTGTAATCCCAGTATTTTGGGAGGCCAAGGTGGGCGGATCATAAGGTCAGGAGTTCGAGACCAACCTGTGCAAGATGGCGAAACCCTGTCTCTACTAAAAATACAAAAATTAGCTGCTCGTGTTGGCAGGCGCCTGTAATCCCAGCTACTGGGGAGGCTGAGGCAGGAGAATCACTTGACCTGGGAGGTGGAGGTTGCAGTAAGCCGATGCCACTGAACTCCAGCCTTGGCAGCAGAGTGAGACTCCATCTCAAAAAAAAAAAAAAAAATATATATATATATATATACACACACATATATATGCACATATATATATTTGTATGTATTTTTAAGTCTTTCCGTGCTGAAGACATCCCTAGGGCAGGTAGCAGAATACATAATTCAAGCTAGAGAGGCACAGGCTGCACGAGAGTCTCTCAGATAAAGCCCCATTGAAAATAAATTTATAATCTAAAATTTAAAAACACATTAAAAAAGCAGCAAAGCATGAGGAGTCAGTAGATAAACTGAAAGCAAGATTAAATCTTCAAGACTTTCAAACTATAAAATTTAGAAAATTATAATAAATTATGATATAGAGGCTCTTTCATGTCAAAAAGACATGAAAGAAAGGAAACAAAAAAGACAGTTAAAAGATTATGTAGGAAAGAGAGATTACTAAGCAGATTTGAAAAATAACAACAAATAGAGCTTTTAAATAAAAAGAAATTAACAGATTGAAAAGTAGATTAGAAAGAATTGAATAAAGAATGTGGGAACTGAAACACTGAGGAAATTTCCAAAAGATAGCAGAGAGAGGCAAGGAGATAGCAAATACAAAATAGGTTGTATTTTACAAAGATATGTGTAAAATATATAAGAGTACTTAAAAAGTTTTAAAAGGTACTTAAAAAGATATGTGTAAAATGTATAAAAGTACTTAAAAACTATTAAAATGTATCTGCATATACCCAATACCAGGTTAGCAATAGAACAATATTTTTACTTGGAATCTCTTTTTCTTTGCTAAAACAATTATCTTTATTCTAACTTTGGTTTTTTTTTTTTTTTTTTTTTGAGAAAGCATCTTACCCTGTCACCCAGACTGGGGTGCTGTGGCATGATCATAGCTCACTGCAGCTTTGAACTCCTGGGCTCAGGCAATCCTTTGCCTCAGCCTCCTGAGTAGCTTGGACTATTGGCATGTGCCACCTGCCAGGCTATTTTTTTTTTTTTTTTAAGAGACCAGATCTTGCTATGTTGCCCAGCCTGGTCTTGAACTCCCAGGCTCATGCAGTCCTCCTGCCTCAGCCTCCCGAAGTACTGAGATTACAGGCATGAGCCGCTGTGCCCAGCCCTTAATGCTAACTTTAGGGTGAGTCATTCCTTTGCTTTTTTTTTTTTTTTTTTTAAGTTTATTATCTATGTATATATTCCTCAGCAATATATTGTTCTTTTTTGAAAAACTGCGTACCAATCACAAACCTATTTTTTTGACATTGAAGTTTTTATTTTTATGGATTTAGGGGTATAAATTCAGTGTGTTACTTGATATATTGAGTCATGGTGAAATCTGGGCTGTTAGTGCACCCAACACCTGAATAGTGCACATTATACCCAATAGGTGATATTTCTCCCTCACCTCCGTTCCATTATTTGGAGTCTCCAGTGTCTATTATTTCACTCTGTATGTTTGCATTCCACAAACCTATTTCTGTAAGGAGAGTACAGTGTTGTAGGAGGGTCTGGCTGAAGATAAGCTGAACAGAGTCTCTGGGTCATGGTCTGGCTTTTCTAAGAGTTCTTGAGAATGCTTATTGGGGAATTTAGTGGATAATATCAAAAATAAACCCTGGGAGATGTTGGGATGTATTAGTTTGTTAGGGCTGTGTAATAAAGTACTAGAAATTAGGTTGCTGAAACAATGGAAATTTATTGCCTCAGTTCTGTGGGCTAGAAGTCTAAGATAAGTGTGTTGGCAGGGTTTGTTCTGAGAATTGTGAGAATCTGTTTCATGTTTCTTTCCTGACTTCTGGTGGTTTGCTGGCAATCTTTGACATTCTTTGGCTTATAGAAGTATCACTGTGATCTCTATCTTCATTTTAACATGATATTTTCTCGGTGTACATGTGTCTGAACACAAATTTTCCCTCTTTATAAGGGTAACAGTCATATTGGATTAAGACCCCCCCCAATGACCTCATCTTAACTAATTACATCTGTAGCAATCGTATTTCCAAATAAGATCACATTTTGAAGCACTGGAGGTTAAGAATTGAACATATGTCCTCTTGGGGGACACAATTCAACCTGTAACAGGGCATCTGGCAAAGTGTCATAGTGGCACAGTGGTGTAGAGCATATGTGAAGCTATCCAGTAAGAATATAGTCAGGGAATAGGCTGTTCTGTGGTTTCTGAACTTACCAGGGCACATAACCAACTGTCAAAAGTAGGTCAAAAAAGACACTTTTGGTGAACTAACACCTGCTATGGGGTAAGAATGGGGCATAAGGATATGTCATTTGAGATAATTATAGATAATATATATTTTTTAATTTCTGAGAAAATGCAGTGAATAGCATCTATATTAGTCAGAATATAGACTTTTAACTGATAGAACAGAGAGGCCCAAATTAACAGTGGTTTCTGCAACATAGAAATGTATTTGTCCTTCAGGTGAAAGTCTGGGTAGCGAGCTAGTGTGGCAGTTCTATGATTGTCAGGATCCATAGACTGATTTGCTCTTTTATCTTCAACATAAGACACCTTTGATTCCAAGATGGCTACTGTAGCTCTTGCCACTATTCTGCATCTTAAGCAGTAGGAAGGAGTGTAGTTGGAAAAAGGAGTCAGATTTCTTTCTTTAAAGAATAATACCTAGAGGTTGCACGTGTTACTGCCTGTTGGTCAGGACTTGGTCATGTGGCTGATCAGGAATGCTTTCCATTCAAGAAGAGCTGGAGAGTGAGATCTTTTTCCTGGGCTCCGTGTGCCAAACTAGAAACTCTTTATTATTATGGAAGAAGAAAATATAACCTGGGAGTCAGTGCAGTCTGTGTCACAGCTTTGTAATTTTCCCTCAACTTCTTATTAGTAAGATTCCAGTGGCTGTAAACATATACAAGGTCACATTCACGTAGGAAAGGATTCCTGGGGAAAAATTGGATATCTTGAGATTGGCACTTTTAAACTCTGAATGTGTTTCTAAAGGATGCAGATAAATAAAATAAGCTTACTCTTAGTTAATTTTATAAATAAATAGGTTCAGAGAAAAAAGCTATTTTGACATTTTTAGACAGGTGTTAACTACACGTGTTGTAATAGGTAGGTCACAAGAAACAGTAAGTATCTAGTTAGGGTCAGAAGCTGTGATTACACCCTGTCCTTTTTTTTTTTTTTTTTTCAAACTATGCCATACTCCTGCCCCATCTTTGAGGAAAAATTTAGCAAGTTTCCAGTGAGTGGTCCAGGGAAAACAGAGCTTTACTTTGAAGTATTTGAATTTTCTGTGAGTCGCACAGTATTGCAGTTGTATTAATCTTTTGAAGATAATTATTTTTGATCTCTGTTTGGTCTTTTGTTTTCCGAATATACAAGTAATTTAGATTAGTGACGAATGTCAGCTTAAGATATTTTATTAGTATAACTGTTGAGAAGAAAAATAATCATGCTCAATTAAAGTCCTCATACAAAACTTATAAAGGTTTATTTGAATTCTTTGAGTAAGTTGCTTTAAAATTTCTATAATCTTATACATTAAAGTATAACCTATAGAAAGCATGTTATACCACCCTGAAGGCTGCTATAAAAATTGTTTATGAAGTTCAGGCCAAGACTAAAATATGTTGAAATGGAGAGTTTTGAAAAATGTTCTATACAGCAAAGGAGACCAAATCATGCTAAAATGTAGAAAAAGACTATACATCAGTTTCCATGCTACATTATTCAAAAAAATACAACCATAAAAAAGGTAATAAGATTACATTTTCACATTTCATGGCTAGTAAAGTGCATTAGGCTGCTCAGATATTCATAACTTACTGTGACATTTGGGAAGATTACATTTTGTAGTGTAGAGCCATTACTACAGCTCAGATAATAACTAGCCAATGCCTGTACCTGGATTATGATCCCTGTCATTGGAAACAAATTTGTGATTTGAAGGTTGATCAGCTTCAAATAACTATTAGAAAGGGTTAACATGACATACTGTAGACCCTGTGCATGTTTTTTAGGTATAATAGATATGCATACATATAGTATATCAAATATGCCACACATTTGTATGTACAAATTTCTGCCATCAATTTTCTGCTTGAAAGGCATATTTTATAGTATTTAAAGCAACGGAGGAATATTTAAAACACCTGTCTGGATATTGCTCTCACAGTATAATCTCAGTTTAAAAGCTGGTGAAATATTTGGGGCTTTTTTTGGAAATTACTTTCAAAAATCTATAGCTTCTTGAAAGGGTGGTTACTTATAGGAACGATTGATGTGAGTAATATTAAGGTGAAGGTAAGGTCTCTTATGTTAGTTGTAATGAGGTTTTTGACCAATTTAGATCTGCATGGAGGATATATAATTGTTACAAGAAAATTTCACACTATTAAAACTCTCTCCAGACATTATCTTCTTGGCAGCAAATTGTTTCAGATCTATTGGTTGGTTTCCCTTATATTAAATGATGTACAGTTGTATGTGGGTGTTGTAAGAAGTACCTTATTGTATTCAGTGGACAAGGTTTACTTTCTGTCTTCTAGAAAATACTGTTGAAGAGTTTATCTTTTTTACTATTGTATCTAGATGATTTTCATAAAATATTGTCTCTTTGAGCTTTCCTTTCACTAAAAAGTTATTTTGAAATTATAATCATTGGCCGGGCGCGGTGGCTCAAGCCTGTAATCCCAGCACTTTGGGAGGCCGAGACGGGCGGATCACAAGGTCAGGAGATCGAGACCATCCTGGCTAACATGGTGAAACCCCGTCTCTACTAAAAATACAAAAAAAAACTAGCCGGGCGAGGTGGCGGGCGCCTGTAGTCCCAGCTACTCGGGAGGCTGAGCCAGGAGAATGGCGTAAACCCGGGAGGCAGAGCTTGCAGTGAGCTGAGATCCGGCCACTGCACTCCAGCCTGGGCGACAGAGCGAGACTCCGTCTCAAAAAAAAAAAAAAAAAAAAAAGAAATTATAATCATTATATATAGTATTATGGAATTATTAGTTTCATATGACCTTAGAGATTTTTGTGTTTTTCTGCTACCTTTCTGAATCACTGCAATTCTTTTCCACAAGAAGTTTTTCTTGTGTCTGAAGATTCTGTCACTCCTTAATTTTACATTCTTCTATGTGGATTCTTTCAAATTATCTTCCAGAGAATACTGGTGTTCTTGAACCTGGACCAGACCTTTCTACTGCGAAATTGATTATAAAAATTATCTTTACCAAATTTACAGGTTGAAGTTCATGGAATTAATTTTCTCAGTTTTGAATTTTTCTTCTTAATTTTTCTTAATCATTGGCATCTGCTGCTGATTGTTATTACCCACATTTAATAAAAGATTTTCTTGAGTTAACACAATTCTATGTTTAATTAGTATTATCATATTGCTTTCTGGAAATATTTCAACAGGAGTGTATGAAAGTATTTGTTTAGTCTTGTTCTCACCTACTTTGAGCTTTAATAATTTCAAACAAAGTGAAATTTATTTAGTATTTTTTTTTTTGCATGTGTCATTTGGATTTTTTTGTGAATTGACTGTTCATGTCTTCCTAAAAATTTTTTTCACCAAATTGAAAATACTTTATTTCTGTACCACTTTTTATTTCTACAGCTTAATGATTTTTGTGTTCTTTGAGAATTTCTTATATTTTATGGCTTCTAATTTAACTTTTGATGTCTTAAGTTATCTGGAATTTATTTTGGCATATATCGTAAGATAAGGATTCAGTCTTAATTTTTTAAAATGAAAATTTCATAGCTCTATTTAATGCTTCAGATGACACTCTAATTCTGTATTGAATTTATTTGTATCAACCTTTTATTTTAATTAGATTGTTTTCTGTCTAGTACTATACAGTTTTAATAATTATGTTATACCATTTGTTTGATGATTCTAGTATTCTTTTTGTATAGAATTTCCCTTCACTTTTTTCATATATTTAATTCCCAAATAGAAATTAGAACCACTATAAGTTTCAGGAAACAAAATCATATTGGAATTTTAATGGTAATGTGCTGAATTTATAGATTAATTTGTGAAAAGTTAACAACTTGAACTGATTTAATATGCCCATCCAGAAACAAGTCTGTTCATTTATCAGAAGTGGAAAAAAAATTTTTTCCTTTCAAGTCATGTGTATGTTTTAATTCACTCCTAGATACTTTTACACTTATGGTTGGTATCAGAAATGTTGTTTTAACACTCCGTTGTATTTTCTATTAGATATTGTAGGTATTTAGGAAAACTTATGAATGTTATATATTTTATATTCATACAAAAATGACATTTTGTACTGAAGTTACTACTTGGTGTCATTCCTATATGTTTTCATGGAGAAAGAGATTTCCAGTTTAGAAACTGGAAGTCTAGTATGTTCTTTTCTTTCTTTTTTTTTTTTTGTGTGAGATGGTCTTGCTTTGTCACCCAGACTGGAGTGCCATGGGTCAGTCTCAACTTACTGCAACCTCCGCCTCCTGGGTTCAAGCGATTCTCCTGCCTCAGCCTCCTGAGTAGCTGGAACCACAGGCATGGAACACCACGCCTGGCTAGTTTCTGTATTTTTAATGGAGCTGGGGTTTCACCATGTTGTCTAGGCTGGTCTCGAACTGCTGACCTCAGGTGATCCACCCACCTTGGCCTCCCAAAGTGCTGGGATTACAGGTGTGAGCCACCGCACCCAGCCATTTTCTAAATAAGCAATTAAAAAAGATTTCTGTAGGATATAAGACACAGTATTGATTCTTACAAATACGGGTAGGCTATTTCTGTCGTATTGATCACTGTTATACTATTTCCTCAGGGCCTGGCATATTGTAGGCATTCAGTAAAAGAGTGTTGAATGAGTTTATAAATTTATTATATATTAGAGGTTTGTATTTTGTGATTGTTTTCTGTAGATGTGTTGTATCTCTTATTTTTTTTAATTAACGTATGTTCTATGAAGGCCATTATTTAGCCAGTGTGCCTCAATATGTAAGTATGAGATTTTTACAGCTTGAGCCCATCTTGACAGGTGTCATATGTGTTCTGATTGCATGATGCCTGCACTGTGCCAGTTGTTAAATATTTGAATAATGCCTCTGCAATGTCATTGTTATATTGTGCTGAATTATTTTTGACTCAGTGAGTAATTTGTTAGAAATAGGTTACTTGAGAAATCCCAAACTTTTGTATTCATATCATTTGTATTTATGATGATTTCATAAGCTCTGCAGCTCGCATCAGTGGTGTTTTGTGCATTTGCTTTTTTTTTTTTTTTGAGACAGGGTCTCGCCCTGTCGCCCAGGCTGGAGTGCAGTGGCACAATCTTGGGTTGCTGCAACCTCTGCCTCTCGGACTCAAGCCATCCTTCCACCTTAGCCTCCAAGCAGCTGGGACTATAGGCATATGCCACCACACCCAGCTAATTTTTTGTTTTATTTTTGGTAGAGTTGGGGTCTTGCCATGTTGGTTCAAGACCCCAGGCTGGTCTTGAACTCTAAGTGCAACTGATCTGCTCTCTCGGTTTCCCAAAGTGCTGGGATTACAGGCATAAGCCACCATGCCTGGCTGCATTGGCTTCTTTTTAAATTGTTTTTTTGAAATAAGTAATATGTGTTCATGGCACAAAATTCAAATTGTTCAAAAGTGTATGTACTAAAATCTTTTTTTTTTGCCTTCTATGCAATAGATCTTTTCCAGAGACAATCAATATTTAGTTCATTCTTAGACATATTTAGCACATGCGTAGGTCTATGTGTAAACGATTTACACTCAAATCGTAGCCTACTGTTCACAGTTTTCTCCACCTTAATTTTCTCACTTAAAGTATCTTAGAGATCTTTTCCTATCATATGGAGTGGCCTCATTCTTTTCTGTATGTACATCATATTTCATTATATAGTTATGTGCAACTTCATTAACTTTTTTTTTTTTTTTTGAGACAGAGTCTTACTCTGTTGCCCAGGCGACTCACTGCAACCTCCACCTCCTGGGATCAAGCAATTCTTGTGCCTCAGCCTCCCAAGTAGTTGGGATTACAGGCATGTGCCTCCATGCCTGGCTAATTTTTGTATTTTTAGTAGAGGTGGGGTTTCACCATGTTGGCCAGGCTGGTCTTGAGCTCCTGACCTCAAGTGATCCACCCACCTTGACTTTCCAGAGTGCTGGGATTACAGGTGTGATTCATCACGCCAGGCCGTCATTAACCTTTATCTTGTAATTTTTAAAAATTCAATACAATGAAGTTCTTGTATCTAACATCATGATCTAAATGTGTCTATAATATAAATTTCTAGCTGTTTGATTGATGTTTGAAAAATAAAAATTTTTGATAGATATTACCAAATTGCTGTTTTTTTGTTTATCTTTTTTTTTTTTTTTTTTTTGAGACATTGTCTCACTGTGTCACCCAGTATAGAGTGCAGTGATGCAGTCTTGGCTCACTGCAACCTCTGCCTCCTGGGTTCAAGCGATTCTTGTGCCTCAGCCTTCCAAGTAGATGGGGCTACAGGCGCCTGCCACCACACCTGGCTAATTTTTGTATTTTTAGTAGAGACGGGGTTTTGCTATGTTGCCCAGGCTTGTCTTGAGCTCCTGTGCTCAAGGGATCCACTTGCCTCGGCCTCCCAAAGTGCTGGGATTACAGGTGTGCGCCATCGTACCCAGCCCCAAATTGCTCTTAATAAGTCCTATTGTACCTGTTTCCTCAACAACAGTGATGTATGACAGTACCTGTTTCCTCATGTTCTTGCACATACTATGTATTATTTTTATATGTTGTTAGAGATTTGGAATTTGTCAAATATGTAAAACTGGTATATTAGTGTAGTTTTAATATTCATTCATTTTGTAAGCAAAGTTGGGTTTCATGTTTTAGTGCCACTTTTATTTCCCTTTTTGTTCATTGCCTTTGCCTAAATTTTCTTTTCTTTCTTTCTTTTTTTTTTTAGCACCCTAGTTCCCACAAGCAGATAAATTTTCTTTTAAAAAATGTTTTTCAGGAAGCTATTTGTACTTATGTAATGATGTGGGTTGAAATGATTTTTCTAAGTGTTTTCTTTTTGATTTTATGTTTTTTTGCATATAGAATTTCTAATTATTATATAGTTAAATATGTTAATAGGAAGTCCAGAAGTCTTAAAAACTCTTAGTTAGAAAAATGTTTACCACTTGAAGTGATAAAATGTTTTTTTGTATTATTTCATTCAGTGCTTTTATTTAATTATTTTTTATTTTTAGAAACATGTCCTGCTCTGTCACCTAGGCTAGAGTTCAGTGGCGTGATCATAGCTCACTGTAGCCTTGAAGTCCTGGACTCACAAGACTCTCCCACCTTGGCCTCCCAGAAGTGCCGGGATTACAGGCATGAGCCACCACACCTAACCCATTTAGTGCTTTTATGACTTTTATTTTAGACTCATTTTATGACTTCCGTTTTACATTTAAATCTTAGACTCATTTGGAATTTTTTTTATGGTATGAGGGATGGATTGATTGATTCCCCCCCCCCCCCCAGATATTTGAATATAGCTGTCCCTAAACTTTTTTTTTTTTTTGAGGCAGAGTCTTGCACTGTCATCCAGGCTGGAGTGCAGTAGTGTGATCATAGCTCACTGTAGTTTTGAACTCCTGGGCTCAAACAATCTTCCCACCTCAGCCTCCGGAGTAGTAGGGCTACAGGTACCCACCACCATGCCCGGGTATTTTTTTTTTTTTTTTGATTATGGAGACAGAGTCTGGCTGTGTTGCCAGACTGGTCTCAAATTCTAGGTCTCAAGTGATCCTCCTGTCTTAGCCTCCCAAAGTTTTGGGATTTTAGGTGTGAACCACCTTGCCCAGCCACTAATCTTTTGATTAAATGATCTTTGTTCTATTTAGATGTCACTTTTATCATATAATATAGCTATGTAATTATAAAATTATAAAATTTATAATAACAATAACCACCACCACCAGCCAGGCATTGTTAGTAATAAGCACCTTATTCGTATAAGTACCTTTTTTTAAACATTTTTTTTTTTTTTTGAGACGGAGTCTCGCTCTGTCGCCCAGGCTGGAGTGCAGTGGCCAGATCTCAGCTCACTGCAAGTTCTGCCTCCCGGGTTTACGCCGTTCTCCTGCCTCAGCCTCCCAAGTAGCTGGGACTATAGGCGCCCGCCACCTCGCCTGGCTAGTTTTTTGTATTTTTTAGTAGAGACGGGGTTTCACCGTGTTAGCCAGGATGGTCTTGATCTCCTGACCTCATGCCTGCTGCCTCGGCCTCCCAAAGTGCTGGGATTACAGGCTTGAGCCACCACGCCCGGCCTTTTTTAAACATTTTTATGAGTGATGTCTGTAGATTGGTTAATGGTATTGTAAATGTTAATTTCCTGGTTTAAATGATTATACTATGATTATGTAATATATATACATTGGGGAAGCTGAATGAAGAGTATAAAGGAATTCTGTACTTTTTTTGAATGCTTGAAATTATTTCAGAATAAAAAGTTACAGACAAGGAAATAATACAAACAAAACCAAAACAGCTATATTAAAGTTCTTATTTGAATTATGTATTTTAAAAATTTACAAGCAATATGTTTATGGACAATATAATCTAATTCAACCAGTTTAAGTAGAATGGAATATTTCATAGTATAATGGATAGCTTATAGCATTTATCCAGGAGAACTAGGTAACCAGGCACGTATACTTTTAAGCTAGGGCCATGTAACTAGGAGAATTGACTCCATGACAAGGAGAGACTGTTTTAGTAGAATCCCAGCTATCATCTCCTAACACTGCGTGGTAGTGATAATACAAAGCATTGTACACTGAAATCTCTGCCAGAGCTTTCTGAGAAAGATGAAATGTCTTCATCACTGTGCTTGCCAGGAGTTCTTGTCTCTCTGCGTGCAAGTACTGATCCTCACATAGTTCATTTCCATTTTTTTCAGTCTCATGCCTGTCTTTATTTTTGTTGAAAACCTGGGATACATGTTGTTGATCCTGCTGAAAGGAATTTTAATTTATTTCCTAGTTTTGAACCTTCCTTGCTTTCCTGGACTAAACTCTACTTGGTCATGTCTGTTTTATTTATAAGCCATTGGATTTTTTTTTTTTTTTTTTTTTTTAAGACGGAGTCTTGGTCTGTTGCCCAGACTGAAGCTCAATGGCGTGATCTCGGCTCATTGCAATCTCTGTCTCCCAGGTTTAAGTGATTCTCCTGCCTCAGCCTCCCAAGTAACTGGGACTACAGGCACATGCCACCATGCCTGGCTAAGTTTTTGTATTTTTTTTTTCTTTTTTTTGAGACGGAGTCTCACTCTGTTGCCCGGGCTGGAGTGCAGTGGCATGATCTCAGCTCACTGCAATCTCCGCTGCTCGGGTTCAAGTGATTCTCCTGGCTTCAGCCTCCTAAGTAGCTGGGATTACAGGCGCATGCTACCACGTCTGGCTAATTTTTGTTTTTTTCAGTAGAGACGGGGTTTCACCATGTTGGCCAGACTGGTCTTGAACTCCTGACCTCAGGTGATTTGCCTGCCTTGGCCTCCCAAAGTACTGGGATTACAGGTATGAGCCACTGCGCCTGGCCATTTTTTGTAGTTTTTTAGTAGAGACGGGGTTTCACGGTGTTAGCCAGGATGATCTTGATCTCCTGACCTGGTGCTCCGTGCGCCTTGGCCTCCCAAAGTGCTGGAATTACAGGCATGAGCCACCACTCCCTGCCGGATTTGTTTTTTAAAGTTCACTTTCTTCTTGCATACCTTTTGGGTATGCAGTTTAGAAATGCGTAATGAAAAACCGAGAAGTATTCAGAAAGAAAAAAGTGTAGGTGAATCATGTGTGTAACTATTTCTGACAGAGATCTTTAAAAAATCTAGTTGATTGTATTATCGTATACCTTAAATGTAGGTATTTTTAAATTTAAAAAATTTATTTAAAAAATCTAGTTAAGTGAGATAACTCTACAAAGGTAATTCCAAAAGTATTTTAATTCCTTTACGTAATTAGGATTTATTTAAAATGTACAAACCTTTCCTTTGTGTGGGGAGGCTGTGGATGAGATGACAAGGCCGGTATAGCTATAGCGTTCTCATAGTAATATCAGTGAAATACATTTTCTTGATTACTGTCTTTGGATGTGTGACTAATTATATGTAAGTTATACTGATTATTGACAGAAAAGAAGAGAGGTAAAATGAATAGGCTTAATAAACCAAAAATTTGACTAATATAAACTCCAATGTGTGACCATTCTGAGCCTTTTTCAGCTTTTCAGTTTTACCATGAGCTCATTTCTTGTTTGGTTAACAAAGGACCTTTAGATTATTCAGTGTAGTTCACAGATTTGATACTTCATAAACGAAATACTGAATGAGAAGCAATTGTAGAACTGATTTAGATCCTTATTGGTAACAGGTTAGTAGATAGCAATTTACCTAAGACATCCTATATTTGTTTTTGTTGAAAAATATTTTTATGTTTATATTCTCTTACTTGACTTTACTGTCTAAATTTGGAGATTACTTCAGAAACTTCAGTTTTTTGAGCTGTGTGTGTGTGTGTGTTTTTTTTTTTTTTTTTTTTAATGAACATTTTGTTTTGGAGGAAGAATGTAAGTAGTTATTGTTAATCTAATGTTTAGGAACCTGCTGTAGTGATATTGAGGATACTAATGCTTTTACTTTTTTTTTTCCCTTGGAAGTTGGTAGGAGGACAGTTTGATTTGGAAATGAATTTCATTATCCAAGAAGGTGAGAGTATCAACTGCATGGTGGACCTACTGGAAAAATGTGACATTACTTGCCAAGCAGAAGTCTGGAGCATGTTTACAGCTATTCTGAAGAAAAGCATACGGAATCTTCAAGTCTGCACTGAAGTAGGCCTTGTTGAAAAAGTGCTTGGGAAAATTGAAAAAGTTGACAATATGATAGCAGGTATGATTTTTTTCTATAGTACAATGTATGCAAAGAAATAAAGTTTAATTTTTAAATACATATTTTTCTTATTCCATTTAGCAATATTTAAGAAATATTTGAGCATGTACCATGCACCTAGAACTTTAGTGTCCAAGCCCTTAAATAAGCACTGTTTATTTTAAATATTCTAGAAATATAACTAGCTGAGTTATTTTACTGTTTTCTTTTGTTTCCAGATCTTTTAGTTGACATGTTGGGAGTGCTGGCTAGCTATAATTTGACAGTTCGTGAGCTAAAGCTTTTCTTCAGTAAACTTCAAGGAGATAAAGGACAATGGGTAAAAAAACTTAAGTACTCTTTGATATTTTAAAGTATCCCCCTCCCAAACACATTAGTAGCTTGTAAAGTAACTGATATTATTATACATGGGATAATTGTCAAATTGAATAGATTAATTAAAATAGCATTGAGATCCCTATGGCTACTTTTGCCATACTTGGACCCTAAAAGTATGCACTAAGATAATGGTGTTTCAGGCAAACTGATAATTTAATTCTTCTTCCAATTGTTGTTCTTTAAATGTACATTCAATATTTATTAGAAAGGAAGATAAATGTAGAGAAAGAAAAGTATTAGGTAATAGTACATACCTTTTCTTCTTTTTGATCTAGTTTTATCTGAGTCCCTTAAACTTGAGTAACTCACTCTGTGAACAAAACCTCTGCAGTTAATTGGATCTACCCTCTTGAGATGCAACTTAGGAGTCATTTGCAATGGGTAGTGTTGGGGGTGAACTTATTTTGAACCCCAGGTGCCTTATCAAACTGTTTCTTCAACCATATAGTTATCTGTCCTGTTGAGGAGGAGTAGTAAATATTTTCTCCATTTTTGTTGCATTTCCAGGCTTATTTTAGTGCCCTTTACATTGCCCACAGCAACAGCTCAGTCAGCTGATCCTTAATCTAGCTTTTATTAAATGTATCTAAAATTGTGCCCTATAATTACTCTTTTTCGTTATGTTAAAATTTAGATTCTTTAGCATATTTCTCTCAAACTCCAGTTTAATGTGTTTAATGTTAGAGTTTTATTACTGATTGTCATTGAATTTGATTATATTTCTGGTTCTAGCTTATCTTGTGTTCATAGAGTTTTTGCATCTGTGAGTGTGTAAGGCAATTGTCATAAAATTTGGAAACATTTTAGTCATTGTTTCTTCAAATACTGTCTTCTTGTCCCCCCTTCCCATCTTTTCTGGGACTCCAATTACAGATATACTAGACCTCTTGATATTGTCTCACAGGTTACTGAGATCTGTCAACTCTTTTTTTAGTGTTTTTGTGCTTTATTTTAAATTGTTTTTATTGCTCTAGTTTCAAGTTAACTGATCTTTTCTTCGCAGTGTGTTAATTCCATCCACTGAAATTTCAGATAGTGTATTTTTCTTTCTGTAAATTCTTTTTTTTTTTTTCTGAGATGGAGTCTTGCTCTGTTGCCAGGCTAGAGTGCAGTGGTGTGATCTTAGCTCACTGCAACCTCCACCTCCTGGGTTCAAGTGATTCTCCTGCGTCAGCCTCCTGAGTAGCTGGGATTACAGGTGCACGCCACGACACCTGGCTGACTTTTCTATTTTTAGTAGAGACGGGGTTTCACCATGTTGACCAGGATGTTCTTGAACTCCTGACCCTGTGATCCGCCCGTCTTGGCCTCCCAAAGTGCTGGGATTACAGGCGTGAGCCACCGTGCCTGGCCTCTTTCTGTAAATTCTATTTGGTTCTTTTAAATATTTTCCATTTTTTTCCTTATTTAATTCTTTTAAATCCTTGAAAATATTTAGTATATTAATAGTTGCTTTAATGCTCTTATTTTTTCATCCTAGAATGTCATTTTCTAGGTCAGTTTACTCATTGATTTTGCTTCTTTATGTAGGTCACATTTTTCTGCTGCTTATGGCTACTGAATTTCGACAGCATATCAGACAGCAAATTTTATGTTGCTGAGAGCTGGATTTTGTCATATTCCTTTTATGATTGTTAGACTGGTTTTGCAGGCAGATAAGTTATTTGTGGATCAAAGTTATTTGTGGGATCAACTTTATCCTTTAAAACTAGTTTAAAGGTTTTTTTTTTTTTTTTTTCCCAGTAAGGTTTAGAGTGGCTGTTATGCTAGGGCTAGTTTAGCCTTACTATTCAGGCATGTCTCTTACAGAGTCTCTATTGAGTAACTCTTAAGTCGCAGACATAGGACAGGAGGTAGCAAGACTGTGGTCTCTCCAAAGTGTCTAGTAGGGTCTCAACAATTCCTAGCTCTGTATTAGTTTTGGGAATTCTTTAACTTGAAGCTCTTACTATCTTAGCCCCACCATGTTGAGTTTTATCGTAAGCATGATCAGTCTGGCATTAAGCCAAAGAGTCAGTGCAGATTTCTGGGACTTCTCTGTTCAGTTCTTTCCTCCGTAGTATTCTGCTCTGAAACTTCTATCCACTGTGGACTCCACTTTCTTTCCAACTCACTGAGACTTTCAAGTTTTGTTTGGTTTCCCTGTGCAATGATATGGAAATTGACACCAGGTTTAAAGTCATTTTGTTTGTTTTCTCAGGGATCACAGTCTTGAACTACCTCTTCCTCCATACTGAAAACTGTTTTTGTTTGATACATTTTGCCCACTTTTCTAGTTGTTTATGCTAGGTTGGTGCGTCCAGGTCATGTTACTGTGTCGTGTCCAGAAGAGAAAGTATATATTTAATTTTGGTTTTTATTTATATTCACATTATTTATTCTGAATATGTAACATATTTTTATTATATTCATAAGCATAGAAAATTATAGGTAAGAAAATAGCAAATAACATGAACTAATATTTATTTACAGAGGTAGAAACCACACAATCAGGTTAACACAAAATCATTAATAATTAGAGACATTCACATTAAAACAGTATTGATATGTCACCTTCCATCTGTAGTTTCTCAAGAATTTTAAAGTTGGAAAATGGCAAGTATAGTTTGGGATACAGAGTTATTTTATACTTGGTATGCTTTTTGTTAGAATCAACGCTAGTGGAGGCAACCTCAAGATGAGTCTAGTACTACTTAGTCATGTTAATTATACTGTATCCAGTGATTTAGTAATTCACTACTTAGTGCATGTTCCAAGAACTTCTCACATAGATCCATAAAATACACGAGGATGTTCACTGAAGTATTATTTTTGATGGCAGTGAATGTTAACATGGATGGTCATCATTAAGAGAGTGGATTGGTAAAATGTACAAAAGGCACAGAATAGATTGTTCTATAACAGAATCAGTGCATGGAGTAATAGGAATAGATGTAAAATATATAGGAAGAAAGCGATGATAAGTATAAGCACACAAAAAACTTTTTTTTTTTTTTTTTTTTTTTTAAGACAGGGTCTCACTCTCACCCAGACTAGAGTGCAGTGGTGTGATCATGGCTCACTGCATTCTCAGCTTCCTGGGCTCAAGAGATCCTGCCACCTCAGCCTCCGAAGTAGCTGGGACCATGGATGTGCACCACCATGCTGGGCTAATTTTTGCATTTCTTTTAGAGACTGGGTTTCGCCATGTTGTCCAGACTGGTCTCAAACTCCTGAGCTCAAGCAGTCCTCCCAAAGCGCTAGGATTACAGGCGTGAGCCACCACACTCAGCCCCAAAAAACATTTTTGAAGGAATAATCTACATATAAAAGATTAAACATGTTAATATAGCGGCCTATGGGGAGCGAGAGGAGAATGAGAATAGGTTTAGATGATAAAGGGAAAAAATAATGAACTATTTATAAAATGAGAGCAAGGCCTTGCTCAGATATTCATTATATTTATTTAGTTATTTAATATTAGGCATATTATTTCTATCTTTTGCTGTCATAGCAGTGCAGTGAAAAACTCTCTGTATCTAAATCTCTGCCTTTGTGATGATTACTTTAGCATAGATTTTTGCATGTGGAAATAGTGCATTGGTGGACATGAACGTTTTTACAGACTCTTGAAATATGACTACTACATCTTTTTCCTTTCCTCTTTCTTTTTCTTTCTCAGACAGAGTCTTGCTCTGTTACCCAGGTTGGAGTGCAGTGGTGCTATCTCGGCTCCCTGAAACCTCTGCGTCCTAAGTCAAGCACTCCTCCCACCTCAGCCTTCCAAATAGCTGGGACCACAGGCACTTGCCACCATTCTTGGCTAATTTTTGTATTGTTTTGTAGAGATGGAGTTTTGCCATGTTGCCCAGGCTGATCTTAAACCCCTAGGCTCAAGCGATCCCTCCACCTTGGCCTCCGAAAGTGTTGAGATTACAGATGTGAGCCACTGTGCCTGGCCTAAGTTTTTTTCTGAAAGGCTTTCCCAGTACAGTATATACTCCCCCAGCAATGTCTGTCAAGTAAAGTGCTTATCTTAATGTGTTCTTTTGTTGACTGATTTATAGGAAAGGAAATTTGGAGGAATGATGTTTCTAGATGGACATGCTACAATACTGTATTTTTATTTTTAACTGCAAAGTTATTTTTGGTTATTTTACTTTGGAATTTATTTTAAAAAAATCACTGATTGTAGTTACTTGTTATTATGCTTTTATAATTGAGCAGTATGATTAATTGAAAATTTCTTGTTCACTTAAGAATGAAGCTTTCCACTTAATATTTAGGTGAAAGGTAGCCAAACTCTTTTACACAGTTAGTAATTATAATTTATATCATCTATGAAAATAAGATGAAGGCAAACCAGTGATTTCATTTGTAGTTTGACCCTGTTTTGAACTTTTAAACTTTTAACAAGGAGGAATGCCCTGCACTTTTCTTATTTGCTTATAAACAGATTAAAATGACATGGTATGTCTGATTATCTTTTGTTTATCCTTGTAACTGCAAATGAGATTTTTCATTTTTATTGCTGATTGTTTCAGTATTAGAGACTTGTGGACCAAAGAAACATTAATCAAATAAACTCAGCGTTGCAGCTTTTGTATGTATATGCTATGTGTATACATATATTTATATGCTATGCAGTAAAGGTATATTGTAGAACGAAATATGATAGGGAAGTTTAATCCACTCTCAATTTCAAGGAAGGCTACCCTGAGGAAGTGACTGTTAACATGAGCTCTAAAGGCTGGGTAAGGTTGACTTGGTTAAGAGGGGAGTAGAGGAGCCCTTTTGAGAACATTTTAAGCTTAAGGAATAGCTTTTGCTGAGGCCTTGTTGTGGGAAGAAGACTGAGAAAAAAGGATGGAGTGCAGGGAGAAGGGGAGAGTAAGAAGCAAAATGAGGCTAAAGAGGTAGATAAAGTATCTTATAGTCCATGTTAAAGGTTTTGGTCTCTATTTTAATGGTGAAAGTACAGTTTTTTTTTTCTTTGACTTTACGATGGTGTGAAAGTGATATGCATTCCGTATGCTCCTTGACTTAGGATGGGGCTACCTCCAGCTAAACCCATCTTAAGTTGACAGTATTTTGGGTTGAAAACATACTTTCGATTTACATTATTTTCTACTTACTGTGGGTTTATCAGGATGTAACCCTATCATAAGTTGAGGAGCATCTGTATAGTTGTTTAAAAGGATGGACTCTGGAGCAGATTGAGTTCTGATCCTGACCTTGACAGTTATTACCCATATGACTTTGGGAATGTTCCCTGCGTCAGATTCTTTTTCTGTAAACTGGGGATAATAATAATAATACCATCCCATAGGGTGATTATGAGGTTAAAATATTTTAGTGTTTTTGAAGTACCTTTTTTTTGAAATGTTTATTTTTATTTTTTTAATTTTATTTTTCCATAAGTTATTGGGGTATAGGTGGTATTTGATTACATGAGTAAGTTCTTTAGTGGTGAATTTGTGAGATTTTGGTGCACCCATCACTTGAGCAGTATACACCGCACCATATTTGTAGTCTTTTATCTCTCGCCCCCCTCCCACTCTTACCCCAAGTCCCCGAAGTCCATTGTATCTTTTTTATTCCTTTGCGTTCTCACAGCTTCTCCCACGTATCAGTGAGAACATACAATGTTTGGTTTTCCATTCCTAAGTTACTTCACTTAGAATAATAGTTTCTAGTCTTATCCAGGTCACTGCAAATGCTGTTAATTCATTCCTTTTAATGGCTGAGTAGTATTCCAGTAGTATCACAGTTTCTTTCTTTTTTTTTTTAATTATACTTTAAGTTCTAGGATACATGTGCACAACGTGCAGGTTTGTTACATATGTATACATGTGCCATGTTGGTGTGCTGCACCCATTAACTCATCATTTACATTAGGTATATCTCCTAATGCTATCCCTCCCTCCTCTCCCCTCCCCACAGTAGGACCTGGTGTGTGATGTTCCCCTTCCTGTGTCCAAGTGATCTCATTGTTCAGTTCCCACCTATGAGTGAGAACATGCGGTATTTGGTTTTCTGTTCTTGTGGTAGTTTGCTGAGAATGATGGTTTCCAGCTGCATCCATGTCCCTACAAAGGACATGAACTCATTCTTTTTTATGGCTGCTTAGTATTCCATGGTGTATATGCGCCACATTTTCTTAATCCAGTCTGTCACTGATGGACATTTGGGTTGATTCCAAGTCTTTGCTACTGTGAATAGTGCCGCAATAAATATACGTGTGCATGTGTCTTTACAGCAGCATGACTTATAATCCTTTGGGTATATCTCCAGTAATGGGATGGCTGGATCAAATGGTATTTCTAGTTCTAGATCCTTGAGGAATCGCCACACTGTTTTCCACAATGGTTGAACTAGTTTACAGTCCCACCAACAGTGTGCAAGTTTTCCTATTTCTCCACATCCTCTCCAGCACTTGTTGTTTCCTGATTTTATAATGATTGCCATTGTAACTGGTGTGAGATGGTATCTCATTGTGGTTTTGATTTGCATTTCTCTGATGGAGAGTGATGATGAGCATTTTTTCATGTGTCTGTTGGCTGCATGAATGTCTTCTTTTAAGAAGTGTCTGTTCATATCATTTGTCCACTTTTCGATGGGGTTGTTTGTTTTTTTTCTTGTAAATTTGATTGAGTTCTTTATAGGTTCTGGATATTAGCCCTTTGACAGATGGGTAGATTGCAAAAATTTTCTCCCATTCTGTAGGTTGCCTGTTCACTCTGATGGTAGTTTCTTTTGCTGTGCAGAGGCTCTTTAGTTTAATTAGATCCCGTTTGTCAATTTTGGCCTTTGTTGCCGTTGCTTTTGGTATTTTAGACGTGAAGTCCTTGCCCATGCCTATGTTCTGAATAGTATTACCTAGATTTTCTTCTAGGGTTTTTATGGTTTTAGTTCTAACATGTAAGCCTCTAATCCATCTTGAATTAATTTTCGTATAAGGAATAAGGAAAGGATCCAATTTCAGCTTTCTACTTATGGCTAGCCAATTTTCCGAGCACCATTTATTAAATAGGGAATCCTTTCCCCATTTCTTGTTTTTGTCAGGTTTGTCAAAGGTCAGATGGCTGTAGATGTGTGGTATTATTTCTGAGGGCTCTGTTCTATTCCATTGGTCTGTATCTCTGTTTTGGTACCAGTACCATGCTGTTTTGGTTACTGTAGCCTTGTAGTATAGTTTGAAGTCAGGTAGCATGATGCCTCCAGCTTTGTTCTTTGGCTTAGAATTGTCTTGGCAATGTGGGCTCTTTTTTGGTTCCATATGAACTTTAAAGCAGTTTTCTCCAATTCTGTGAAGAAAGTCATTGGTAGCTTAATGGGGATGGCATTGAATCTATAAATTACCTTGGGCAGTATGGCCATTTTCACAATATTGATTCTTCCTATTCATGAGCATGGTATGTTCTTCCATTTGTTTGTGTCCTCTTTGATTTCACTGAGCAGTGGTCTGTAGTTCTCCTTGAAAGGTCCTTTACGTCTCTTGTAAGTTGGATTCCTAGGTATTTTATTCTCTTTGAAGCTATTGTGAATGGGAGTTCATTCATGATTTGGCTCTCTGTTTGTCTGTTCCTGGTGTATAAGAATGCGTGTGATTTTTGCACATTGATTTTGTATCCTGAGACTTTGCTGAAGTTGCTTATCGGCTTAAGGAGATTTGGGACTGAGACAATGGGGTTTTCTTAATATACAATCATGTCATCTGCAAACAGGGACAATTTGACTTCTTCTTTTCCTAACTGAATACCCTTTATTTCTTTCTCTTGCCTGATTGCCCTAGCCAGAACTTCCAACACTATGTTGAATAGGAATGGTGAGAGATGGCATCCCTGTCTTGTGCCAGTTTTCAAAGGGAATGCTTCCAGTTTTTGCCCATTCAGTATGATATTGGCTGTGGGTTTTTCATAAATAGCTCTTACTATTTTGAGATACGTTCCATCAGTACCGAATTTATTGAGAGTTTTTAGCATGAAGGGCTGTTGAATTTTGTCAAAGGCCTTTTCTGCATCTATTGAGATAATCATGTGGTTTTTGTCTTTGGTTCTGTTTATATGCTGGATTACGTTTATTGATTTGCATATGTTGAACCAGCCTTGCATCCCAGGGATGAAGCCCACTTGATCATGGTGGATAAGCTTTTTGATGTGCTGCTGGATTCACTTTGCCAGTATTTTATTGAGGAAATTTGCATCGATGTTCATCAGGGATATTGGTCTAATTCTCTTTTTTTGTTGTGTTTCTGCCAGGCTTTGGTATCAGGATGATGTTGGCCTCATAAAATGAGTTAGGGAAGATTCCCTCTTTTTCTATTGATTGGAATAGTTTCAGAAGGAATGGTACCAGCTCCTCTTTGCACCTCTGGTAGAATTCGGCTGTGAATCCGTCTGGTCCTGGACTTTTTTGGTTGGTAGGCTATTAATTATTGCCTCAATTTCAGAGCCTGCTATTGGTCTATTCAGGGATTCAACTTCTTCCTGGTTTAGTCTTGGGAGAGTGTAAGTGTCCAGGAAATTATCCATTTCTTCTAGGTTTTCTAGTTTATTTGCATAGAGGTGTTTATAGTATTCTCTGATGGTAGTTTGTATTTCTGTGGGGTCGGTGGTGATATCCCCTTTATCATTTTTTATTGCATGTATTTTATTCTTCTGTCTTTTCTTCTTTATTAGTCTTGCTAGCGGTCTATCAATTTTGGTGATCTTTTCAAAAAAGTAGCTCCTGGATTCATTGATTTTTTTGGAGGGTTTTTTGTGTCTCTATCTCCTTCAGTTATGCTCTGATCTTAGTTATTTCTTGCCTTCTGCTAGCTTTTGAATGTGTTTGCTCTTGCTTCTCTAGCTCTTTTAATTGTGATGTTAGGGTGTCAATTTTAGATCTTTCCAGCTTTCTCTTGTGGGCATTTAGTGCTATAAATTTCCCTCTACACACTGCTTTAAATGTGTCCCAGAGATTCTGGTATGTTGTATCTTTGTTCTCATTGGTTTCAAAGAACATCTTTATTTCTGCCTTCATTTTGTTATGGACCCAGTAGTCATTCAGGAGCAGGTTGTTCAGTTTCGACGTAGTTGAGCGGTTTTGATTGAGTTTCTTAGTCCTGAGTTCTAGTTTGTTTGCACTGTGGTCTGACAGACAGTTTGTTATAATTTCTGTTCTTGTACATTTGCTGAGGAGTGCTTTACTTCCAACTATGTGGTCAGTTTTGGAATAAGTGCGATGTGGTGCTGAGAATAATGTATATTCTGTTGATTTGAGGTGGAGATTTCTGTAGATGTCTATTAGGTCTGCTTGGTGCAGAGTTGAGTTCAATTCCTGGATATCCTTGTTAACTTTCTGTCTTGTTGATCTGTCTAATGTTGACAGTGGGGTGTTAAAGTCTCCCATTATTATTGTATGGGAGTCTAAGTCTCTTTGTAAGTCTCTAAGGACTTGCTTTATGAATCTGGGTGCTCCTGTATTGGGTGCATATATATTTAGGATAGTTAGCTCTTCCTGATGAATTGATCCCTTTACCATTATGTAATGGCCTTCTTTGTCTCTTTTGATCATTGATAGTTTAAAGTCTGTTTTATCAGAGACTAGGATTGCAACCCCTGCTTTTTTTTGTTCTCCATTTGCTTGGTAGATCTTCCTCCATCCCTTTATTTTGAGCCTATGTGTGTCTCTGCATGTGAGATGGGTCCCCTGAATACAGCAAACTGATGGGTCTTGACTCTATCCAATTTGCCAGTCTGTGTCTTTTAATTGGACCATTTAGTCCATTTACATTTAAGGTTAATATTGTTATGTGTGGACTTGATCCTGTCATTATGATATTAGCTGGTTATTTTGCTCGCTAGTTGATGCGCAGTTTCTTCCTAGCATCGATGGACTTTACATTTTGACATGTTTTTGCAATGGCTGGTACCTGTTGTTCCTTTCCATGTTTAGTGCTTCTTTCAGGATCTCTTGTAGGGCAGGCCTGGTGTTGACAAAATCTCTCAGCATTTGCTTGTCTGTGAAGGATTTTATTTCTCCTTTGCTTATGAAGCTTAGTTTGGCTGGATATGAAATTCTGGGTTGAAAATTCTTTTCTTTCAGAATGTTGAGTGTTGGCCCCCACTCTCTTCTGGCTTGTAGAGTTTCTGCTGAGAGATCTGCTGTTAGTCTGATGGGCTTCCCTTTGTGGGTAACCCAACCTTTCTCTCTGGCTGCCCTTAACATTTTTTCCTTCATTTCAACTTTGGTGAATCTGACAATTATGTGTCTTGGAGTTGCTCTTCTCGAGGAGTATCTTTGTGGCGTTCTCTGTATTTCCTGAATTTGGATGTTGGCCTGCCTTACTAGGTTGGGGAAGTTCTCCTGGATGATATCCTGCAGAGTGTTTTCCAGCTTGGTTCCATTTTCCCCGTCACTTTCAGGCACTCCAATCAGACGTAGATTTGGTCTTTTCACATAATCCCATATTTCTTGGAGGCTTTGTTCATTTCTTTTTACTCTTTTCTCTCTATACTTCTCTTCTCACTTCATTTCATTCATTTGATCTTCAATCGCTGATACTCTTTCTTCCAGATGATCGAGTCAGTTACTGAAGCTTGTGCATTTGTCACGTAGTTCTCGTGTTATGGTTTTCATCTCTATCATTTCTTTTAAGGACTGCTCTATATTGGTTATTCTAGTTAGCCATTTGTCAAATCTTTTTTGAAGGTTTTTAGTTTCTTTGTGCTGGTTACGTAGTTCCTCCTTTAGCTCTGAGAAGTTTGATTGAAGCCTTTATCTCTCGACTCATCAGTCTTTCTCCGTCCAGCTTTGTTTTGTTGCTGGCGATGAGCTGCATTCCTTTGGAGGGGGAGATGTGCTCTGATTTTTTGAATTTCCAGCTTTTCTGCACTGTTTTTTCCCCATCTTTGTGGTTTTATCTGCCTTTGGTCTTTGATGATGGTGACGTACTGCTGGGGTTTTGGTGTGGGTGTTCTTTCTGTTTGTTAGTTTTCCTTCTAACACTCAGGACCCTCAGCTGTAGGTCTGTTAGAGTTTGCTTGAGGTCCTCTCCAGACCTTGTTTGCCTGGGTATCAGCAGTGGAGGCTGCAGAAGATAGAATATTGCTGAACAGTGAGTGTTGCTGTCTGATTCTTGCTGTAGAAGCTTTGTCTCAGGGGTGTACCCTGCCGTGTGAGGTGTGAGGTGTCAGTCTGCACCTAGTGAGGATGTCTCCCAGTTGGGCTACTCGGGTCAGGGACCCACTTAAGCAGGCAGTCTGTCTGTTCTCAGATCTCAACCTCTGTACTGGGAGATCCACTGCTCTCTTCAGAGCTTTCAGACGGGGGCATTTACCTCTGTCGAGGTTTCTGCTGCTTTTTGTTTAGCTATGACCTGTCCCCAGAGGAGGAGTCTGCAGAGGCAGGCCGGCCTCCTTGAGCTGTGGTGGGCTCCACCCAATTTGAGCTTCCAGGTGGCTTTGTTTACCTACTTAAGCCTCAGCAATGGTGGGCACCCCTCCCCCAGCCTTGCTGCTGCCTTGCAGTTAGATCTCAGACTGCTGTGCTAGCAATGAGGGAGGCTCCGTGGGCGTGGGACCCTCTGGGCCAGGTGTGGGATATAGTCTCCTGGTGTGCCGTTTGCTAGGACTCTTGGTAAAGTGCAGTATTAGGGTGGGAGTTACCCGATTTTCCAGGTGTTGTGTGTCTCAATTTCCTTTGGCTAGGAAAAGGAATTCCCTTCCCCCTTGCGCTTCCCAGGTGAGGCGATGCCTCGCCCTGCTTCAGCTCTTGCTGGTCGGGCTGCACCCACGGACCAGCGCCAACTCTCTGACATGACCCAGTGAGATGAACCTGGTACCTCAGTTGAAAATGCAGAAATCACCTATCTTCTGTGTCGCTCACGCTGGGCCTGGAGGCTGGAGCTGTTCCTATTCGGCCATCTTATCACAGTTTCTTTATCCACTCATTGATTGATGGGCATTTGGGTTGGTTCCACGATTTTGCAATTGTCAGTTATGCTGCTATAAACATGCTTGTACAAGTATCTTTTTGAAGTACCTTTAACAGTGGAGTATAGTAAGCATTATTTAAGTATTTGTTAAATTATTAAGTGTCTTAATTTTAAAGAAGGGTGGGTGGTGGGTTGATGTAGTTTGTATTTTTAAAAGATCATTTTTCGCTGGGTGTGGTGGCTCATGCCTGTAATCCCAGCACTTTGGGAGGCCGAGGCAGGCGGATCACTTGAAGTCAGGATTTCGAGACCAGCCTGGCCAATGTGGTGAAACCCTGCCTCTACTAAAAATACAAAAAATATAGGCCAGGCACGGTGGCTTATGCCCGTAATTCCAGTACTTTGGGAGGCCCAGGTGGATGGATCACCTGAGGTCGGTTCAAGACCAGCCTGACCAACATGGAGAAACCCCATCTCTGCTAAAAATACAAGTTAGCTGTGTGTGGTGGCGTGCACCTGTACCACACAGGTGCTTGGAAGGCCGAAGCAGGAGAATTGCTTGAACCTGGGAGGAAGAGGTTGTGGTGAGCTGAGATTGCACCATTGCAGTCTATCCTGAGTGACAGAGCGAGACTCCATCTCAAAATCAAAACAAACAAACAAAAAAATTAGCTGGTGTGGTGGCACACACCTGTAATCCCAGCTACTCTGCAGGTGAATCACTTGAACCCGGGAGGCAGAGTTTGCAGTGAGCCGAGATCGCGCCACTGCACTTGGACTCCAGCCTGGGCGGCAGAACGAGACTCCGTCTCAAAAAAAGAAAGAAAGAAAAAGATCATTTTTGCTGCAGCTTGGAGAAGAGTTTCAGGTGTCTAATAATATTGGCTTGTATTTATTGAATACCTAATAGGCCCTAGAGCATTACAAAAACTGGTGTAGAGTACATTATTTCTTTAAGATAATTGAAAATAACTTAAAAGTTGTTTTCTATGCTTTTAAGCTTATAGCATTATTCTTGTATACATTAAAGCAAGACTATATTAAAAATGTGTGTTTTTTTTTTTTTTGGTCTTATGGTGAATACTGTGGTTAATGAATTGTTAATTATCTTCATAGCCTGCACATGCTGGGAAGTTGCTGTCTGTGTTAAAACATATGCCTCAGAAGTATGGTCCTGATGCCTTTTTTAACTTTCCGGGAAAGAGTGCTGCAGTAAGTAAATATTAATGAGGAAATCACTCCCAGTTCTTCTTTCCTTTGCTCCCTGCAAGTACAGCCCTGTGAACACCCCTGACAGGTTCTGTGCTAGGTAGAAACTTCTGTTCAACATACTTTAATCCTTATGACTGCATGTTACTTTTTTGTAATTGCTTTGGAGGTTGAGGAAACAGAGGCTTAAATTAATTGAGAAAATGTTCAGTCACAGCTTGAGTCAGCAATGGAATAAGAACCTCATTCTTTTAAACATAGCCGTGTTGTCTTAAGGAGCTGTTTGTGTGTAACACCTTCATGTCTGTCTTTGTGAACATTTTTCTCTCACCTTTCATTACTCTACCTGTGTTTTTTTTTGTACCTGGTGTATAGAATGATAGTGAAGACATAGAGGCTTTGAAATTTACTATGCAAGTTTTCCTTTACTTGTGAGTTTCCAAATTATGTTGATCTCAGCGTTCCTGTAAGCTGTTAATCAGTTTATACATAAGACAATTATGTATAATAGTGATATCTGTAATGTTTCATAATGTTATTGAAGCACATTCTATAATATATATGTTATTTATGGAAGTTTTTAAAATCTCCTCATTATTACGTTGGTCAGTCTTTTACAAGCAAAACAAACTTTTTTTTTTTTTCTTTTTGAGACAGAGTTTTGCTCTTGTTGCCCAGGCTGGAGTGCAGTGGCGCGAGCTCGGCTCACTGCAACCTCTGCCTCCCGGGTTCTAGTGATTCTCCTGCCTCAGCCTCCTGAGTAGCTGGGATTACAAGCACCCACCACCAAGCCTGACTAATTTTTGTATTTTTAGTAGTGATGGGGTTTTGCCATGTTGGCCAGGCTTGTCTGGAACTCCTGACCTCAGGTGATCCATCCACCTCAGCCTCCCGAAGTGCTGGGATTACAGGCATGAGTCTCCACGCCCGGCCCAAAACAAACTTTTAAAAAAGATATTTCAGTCTGTTCTTTTCCTGAGCTTATCTTTCAATCATTGTTTTATGTTTGTTCTCATAAAATCTTATATTAGGCCCTGTGTAGCCTGGCAATATCTGCAGAAAGATAAGAATATGTTTTAATATGACATTTGTGATATTTGAGTTTTATATACACAATATACAACTTTCTTTGAAAAGTTTTATTGCCCAGTTTTTTCCTTTACAGTTTTTCCTTATAAGGCTTTTAGATTTGTAGCTTTTCAGAATAATTTTACTTTCTTATCATAGCCTATCATTGCCTCTAACATTAAAAAAAGTGTTCTTAAGAGATTAACTTTTTTCGTGCCTCGTTATAATTTTATTATTTACAGTTCTCTGAGATTGCAGTGCATGCATTTATCTTGAAAGTAGGGCAGGTGAGCTGAACAGCTTTTGAAACTTGAAGAGAATAGATGTTTTAAATATGTTCAGTGACTTCCTTTCCTTAAACATAGCTTTTACTGGGAATTTAAAGTATTCATGAATGAAGTATTTTTGCAAAACTTATACATCTTTGCTATTATTTTTGGTGAGAGACAACATGTGTACACACTGAATATATGTTTTTCTCCTAAAATTTTTTTTTGTCAGTCTGTGAGTTGTAGTTATTCTTTTCCTTTTTTCTTAATGCAACGTTCATTTTAAATCAGCCTCTTGAAGTCTCAGTGTTATTACTGAAGTTTGTCTCTGTGATGTCTTTCATATTTTAGGTCATATCTAATACATATAAAAGAATGTATGTATATATTATATGTATATATATTAAATGCATATGTAAGTTACAATAAAACAGAAGCTTGTATAGTTTGAATTTTTTAAAAAACAGCTTTATTGAGATATAATTCACATACTACACAATTAACTCCTTTAAAGTATATAGTACAGTAGGTAAATGTGTTCACAGAGTTGTCAACCATCACCACAGTCAATTTTGGGACATTCTCATCACACCCAAAAGAAACCCCATACTGATTAGCAGCCACTCCCCATATTCCCCAGCCCTATTCTGGACCATTCATATTAGTGGAATCATACAACATGTGGTATTTTGTGACTGCCTTTTTTCATTTATCATAATGTTTTCAGGGTCCATCCATGGTATAGCATGTATCAGTACTTCTTTCCTTTTTATGGCTAATATTATATTGTACGGATATACCATACTTTATTTAATCATTTGTCAACTAATGGATATCTGGGATTTTCACTTTTTGGGCTACTATGAATAATACTGCTATGGACATTAGTGTACAATTTTATGTGTGGACATATGTTTTAATGTCCCCATCTCTAGACTGGGTCGTATGGTCTTTGTTTAACATTTTGATGAACTTGCAGACTATTTTTCAAAGTAGCTGTAACATTTTATGATTCCACTAGCAATGCATAAGGGTCAAATTTCTCTACATCCTTGCCAACATGGTTAATGTCTATTTTTTTTTGTTTTTGAGATGGAGTCTTGCTCTGTCACCCAGACTGCAATGCACTGGTGTGCTCTTGGCTCACTGCAACCTCCGCCTCCCCGGTTCAAGCGATTCTTGTGTCTCAGCTTCCTGAGTAGCTGGGATTACAGGTGCATACCACCATGCCTAGCTGATTTTTGTATTTTTTCATAGAGACGGGATTTCACCATATTGGCCATGCTGGTCTTGAACTCCTGACCTCAAGTGAGCCATCTGCCTCAGCCTCCCAAAGTGTTGGGATTATAGGCGTGAGCCACCGCATCCGGCCAATATCTGTCTCTGTGATTGTATTAATAGCTATCCTAGTTGGTATAAAGTGGTATCTCATTGTAGTTTTGATTTGCATTTCCTTTATGACTAATGATATTGAGCATCTTTTTATGTTTTTATTGGCTATTTGTATATCTTCTTTGGAAACATTTATATTGAGATCTTTTGCCCATTTTAAAATTTTACTTGTCCTTTTATTATTGAGTTGTAGGAGTACTTTATATATTTTGGTTACAAGTCCTTTATCATTTATTCAGTTTGCAAATGTTTACTCCATTCTTGTGGCTTGTCTTTTCACTTTTTTGATGGTGTTCCTTAAAGCACAGGTTTTAATTTTAATAAAGTCCAATGTATATATTTTTTCTTTTGTCACTTGTCCTTTTGGTGGCATAATAAGGATTTGCCTAACCAAAGGACACCAGGGCCTGATGCTAATACCACAGTCTTCATCCCTGTTACTTTATATTAATGGTAGGTTTTGAAATTGGTAGTATGAGTCCTCTAACTTTGTTCTTCTTCTTTTTTTTTTGAGATGGAGTTTTGTTCTTGTCACCCAGGCTGGAGTGCAATGGCACGATCTCGGCTCACTGCAACCTCTGCCTCATGGGTTCAAGCAATTCTCCTGCCTCAGCCTCCTGAGTAGCTGGGATTACAGGCACCCACTACCATGACTGGCTAATTTTTGTGTTGTTTTAGTAGAGACAGGGTTTCACCATGTTAGTCAGGCCAGTCTTGAACACCTAACCTCAGGTTATCCACCCACCTTGGCCTCCCAAAGTGCTGGGATTACAGGTGTGAGCCACTGTGTCTGGCCTGTTCTTTTTAAAGATTGTTTTGGCTATACAAGATCTTTTTATTATGTAGTATGATCTTTTAAATAAAAATCTAAACTGAGTGGTAAAGCCATTTGTATATTGACCTCTGAATAAAAATATTATGAACTAATCTTCTTCAGTTTTATATTTGTAGTTTTATAAAAGCAGCATATACCAAGTTTTTCTGTTTTCTCTTTCCATTCCTGTCCATCTTTGTCTATTCTAATACCTTAAAGTTTCATCAAATTTCCAATTTGTTGTCACTTCCTATCTCTTTTAATTTGAATCTCTGTGGATATGTTCATTTTAAGAAATGAAGAATACAAGATTCATGTGTCCAGGTTACACTGAATTTTTTTCATTTAATTAACATTACTATGTATTAGGGAAAATTAAAAAGTTACTACAAGTCTTCTTCTGGATAAAGAGTCTTCTTTCAGATATTTTGATTGTGACATAAAGTAATGTGATGTAGTACAAATATATGTAGCATTGCAAAGTCTTATTTTCATGATTTTAATAATACGGGGTTTCACGTGAGTTAATAACTCAAAGTTTCTTTCCTTTAGGCTATTGCATTACCTCCTATAGCCAAATGGCCGTACCAGAATGGTTTTACATTTCATACATGGCTTAGAATGGATCCTGTAAATAACATCAATGTAGATAAGGATAAACCGTATTTGTATTGGTATGTATTTATGTAACTGATTAGTGTTAAAACCTTACTTTGAAACTGAGAAGAATATTTAGAGGTAAATGAAAACCTAATCTTTATAGTTTCAGAACCAGCAAAGGTCTTGGCTATTCTGCTCATTTTGTTGGAGGCTGTTTGATTATAACATCAATAAAGTCAAAAGGAAAAGGCTTTCAACATTGTGTGAAATTTGATTTCAAGCCACAAAAGGTACATGATCTTATTGAGTCATAGTTATGTTAACAAGCTATGCTAGTCATCAAAATGCTTAGTTTTAATGTTATTCATATAATAACATGCTAAAGCACAACTCCATTTTTACTGTTTCAAAAGATGAAGCGTAAATCACTGGATAATTGACCTCTCTGATTTGGATATGAAAAAGATTGCAAATTTAGTTATTTATGGAGATCAAGGGAGACACAAATAGGAAATATCTATGGCATTTATTTTACTATTGCAAATTTAATATGTGTTTGCTTTTGTACCTTAAAACTTAGTGGTTAATAAATGGTTCATCAACAAAATGTATAGGTAGATAGGTAGTCAGATAGATTAAGCAAATATGGCAAAAATTTGACAATTGTGGAATCTAGGTGGTGCGAAAAGGGGGTGTTTGTACTTGATTTTCAGATTTTTGGGGTATGTTTGAAAACTTCCATAATAAAAAGCTGGAAAAATAATCTAGTGATTAAGTTCTTATCAGTTGAAAGGCCCATGAATAGATAATTGTTCCAGAAGGTAAATATTGAATTTAACAAAGGTAGTCTTATTTTATTTTTAGGTTGAATTACAACTTATCATTTAACTTTTACTCATCAATATGGTTGCGTTATTGGGATAATTGTTATCTTTGTATTTTTAACTGTTTTTTGCTTCTTCAGTGGTATATGGTTACCATAGTGCACATCTATAACCGATGGAAGAATAGTGAACTTCGATGTTATGTGAATGGTGAACTGGCTTCCTATGGAGAGATAACATGGTTTGTCAACACTAGTGATGTAAGTAGTTTCAAAATGTTGCAATGAAAAAAATGATTTTAAAAGCATGAATTTTTTAAAGAAGAAAAAGTTTTACAACTTGAATATAAAATTCAAAATATTACAATGGTAGAGTTTTATAAACATAATTTGGCTAGCATGTTAATTTGTTAATAGAACTTAATGTGTCACTAAAATATTAGTCCTTGTTATAAAATTATTCTGTATAGGTAGAAATGAGGATTTATAGCTAACAGTGGCTATATCTGGGGAGTGGGTCATTGGTTCATTTATCAAAATGAACGAGACCTCCACTATAGGGTTCTGATCATTTTTCTGAATTAGTTAAATGATGCATGCTTATAAATCTTGTATATAATTCTAACTGCTATAGATAACTAGTATGTTGTAACATTTACAGGTTTCAAAAATAAATCTATAGGTTAGAATGAAATTTACAATGTTTTTCCTGTAATTATTTTTTTTAATAAAAACTTGAAAAATACAGAGCAGGAAAATGAACATAAAGCATATTACCCATACACCATTAACTCCTCTTTTCATATCCTTTGCTACACATATATACATATTTTGTAATGTTAACCTTAAGAGATCAGGGTCCTGAATCAGACAGACTTGGGTTTGAATCTCAACTCTGTCGTTTATTGACTGTATGACCTTACCTAAATATTAGGCCTTAGTATTTTTCCTCCTGAAAATGGACATAAAATAATTAATACCTCAGAAAGTTGTCATCTGATTAAATGATATTAAATAATATCCATAAATCTATTACCAGAGTGCCTTATGCAGAATGAGTGCTCAGTAAATGTTAGCTCCTTTTTAATACAGAAAAGGGCTCGTATGTAAGTATCGTTTTGTAACCTGTTTTTTCTTACATTAACTTTTACTGAGTGCTTTTTGTATTCCAGGCATTGTAATAAATAGCTTTATTTTCAAAAAGCCCCAGCAACCTTGCAAGATAAGCATTATTATAATCTTCATTTTACAGACTGGCGAAGTACAAAGAGGTTAAGTAACTTGCCATACTCAGTGGCATAGGATGCAGGGATTTGATCTAGGTGGGTTGGCTTGAGAACACATGTGTTTCAAACTTTTCTATATCCCCTAATATCATTACATACACATTTTTCAACATTCTTTCTAATGGTTTTATGGTATAAATTATTTTAGTCTATTTAGATACAGTTTAGAATGGACAACACATTTGTGATAATATAGGTTTTTATTATTTTTGGAGTTTTTTTTTTTTTCTAATTCCTTTTTTTTTTCGTTTACAGACCTTTGACAAATGTTTCCTGGGCTCATCAGAAACAGCAGATGCTAATAGAGTATTCTGTGGCCAGATGACTGCAGTTTACCTTTTCAGTGAAGCTCTTAATGCAGCTCAGATATTTGCTATTTATCAGTTGGGCCTGGGATACAAGGTAGTTTACTTACTGTTTTGTGCTTAACCAATGTTAGTTCAGCTTGATTTGAAGGTGGGTTATACATGCAGAGTTTGGTTAATAGATACAAAAAAAAAAAAAAAATGAGACCTGCTATTTGATACCACAGTAGGGTGACTATAATCAATGAAAACTGTACATTTTAAAATAGTGTAACTGGATGATTTTCAACTAAATAGATAAATGCTTGAAGGGATGGATATCCATTCTCCATGATGTGCTTATTGCACGTTGCATGACTGTATTAAAACATCTTATGGGCCCCACAAATATATACACCTAAAATGTACCCACAACAATAGAGATGTGTGCCAGCGGTAACCAGAAAAGAGTAGGAGTAGCCTACTTAAATTAGACAAAATAGACTTTAAGTCAAAAACTGTCAAAAGAGACAAGGACGTTTTATGATGATAGGGTCAGTTCGCCAGAAAGATAGGACAAATATAGATATATGTACCTAATATCAGCGCTCTCAAATATGTGAAGCAAACTTTGATAGAATTAAAAGAAGTAGCTAGCAACACCATGATAGTAGGAGACTTCAGTATTCAACTTTCAATAATGAATAGAACAACCAGACAGAAGATCAATAAGTAAACAGAAGACTTGAACAGCAGTGCAGCCCAATGTATTTAGCAGTAATATACATAACACTCGATGAAACAACAGCAGAATGTGCATTCTTCTTCTTCTTCTTCTTCTTCTTCTTCTTTTTTTTTGGGACAGAGTTTCGCTCTTGTCGCCCAGGCTGGAGTGCAATGGCACGATCTTGGCTCATTGCAACCTCCACCTCCTGGGTTCAAGCAATTCTCCTGCCTCAGTCTCCCAAGTAGCTGGGATTACAGGCATGTGGCACCACACCCGGCTAATTTTGTAATTTCAATAGAGATGGGGTTTTGCCATTTTGGTCAGGCTGGTCTCAAACTCCTGACCTCAGGTGATCCTCCCGCCTTGGCTTCCCAAAGTGCTGGGATTGCAGGTGTGAGCCACTGCGCCTGGCCTGCATTCTTCTTAAGCACACATGGAACATTCTCCAGGATAGACATGTGTTATGCCACAAAGTGAGTGTCAACAAAGTTAAGATTGAAATTATACCAAGTATCTTTTTTGACCACAGTAAAATGAAACTGGAAACCAGTTGCCAAAGAAAAACTGGAAAGTCCACCAACATGTAGAAATTAAGCCATTGGGTCAAAGATAAATCACAAGGAAAATTTGAAAATATCTTGAGACAAATCAAAATATAAGCACAACCTACCAAAACTTACGGGATTCAGTGACCTCAGTCTAAGAGAGAAGATTATGGTGATAATGACTGATAAGAAAGATCTCAGATCAGCAACCTAATTTATACAGTATGGAACTGGAAAAAGAACAAATAAAGTCAGTGTTAGCAGATAGAAGGAAGTGGTAAAAATCCGAGCAGAAATGAATGAACTAGAACAGCAGTCCCCAACCTTTTTGGTCCCAGAGACCAGTTTCATGGAAGACAGTTTTCCCACATACCATGGGTGGTGGGGGCACAGCAGGAATGGTTTTGGGATGATTCAAATGCATTACGTTTATTGTGCACTTTATTTCTGTTATTATTACATTGTAATATATAATGAAATAATTATACGACTCACCATAATGTAGAATCGGTGGGAGCCCTGAGCTTGTTTTCCTGCAACTAGACGGTCCCATCCAGGGGTGATGGGAGACAGTGACAGATTATCAGGTATTAATTTCTCATAAGGAGCATGCAATGTAGATCCCTTGCATGTACAGTTCACAATAGGGTTCACCTTCCTATAAAAATCTGATCTGACAGGAGGTGGAGCTCAGGCAGTAATGTGAGTGATAGGGAATGGCTGTAAATACAGATGAAGCTTGGCTTGCTTGCCCCCGCTCACTTCTTGCTGTTGTTCCTAATAGGTTATATACCTGGTTAGGGACCCTTGGAATAGAAAATAGAAAAGTAGTGAGAAAAAAATCAGTGAAACTAACAGGTCTTTTTTTTTTTTTTTTTTAATTAAACATCAACAAAATTGACAAATTCTTATGAAGACTAAGGAAAAAAGAAGAGTACATAAATAAGTAAAATCAGAAATTAAGGAGGAGGCATTATAACATGCCGCAGAAATAGAAAGAATTATAAGAGAATGCTATGAAAAGTATGCCAACAAATTGGATAATTTTGAAGAAATGGATAATTTTCTAGAAACATACATCCTACTGAGACTGAATCAAAAATAAATTTTAAAAATCTGAAAAGACCTATAGCTAGTAAGGAGATTGAACCAATAATAAAAAACTTTTCAACAAAGAAAGCTGAGGACTAGATGGCTTCACTGGAGAATGCTATCAGTTATTTGAAGAAGAATTAACACCAGTTCTCCTCAAATTTACAAAAATTTTAAGAGGAGGGAACATTTTCAAACTGATTTTATGAGGCCAGTGTTACCCTGATACCAAAGCCAGATCAAGATAGTAAAAGAAAGAAAACTATAGACCAATATCCCTGATGAATATTGATGGAAAAATCCTCAATAAAACACTAAGAAATTGAATTTAACAGCACATTAAAAGAATGATACACATTGTCAAATTAAGATTTGTTTCTGGAATGCAAAGATGGTTCAACATGAAAATCAGTCAATGCAATGTACCACATTAACAGTGAATTACAAAATTTATATGGTCATATATCAACTGATACAGAAAAAGCATTTGACAAAATTCAACACTCTTTCTTGATTTAAAAAAAAAACAAAACAAAAAACACTCAACAATCTATGAATAGAAGGAAACTACCTCAACATAATAAAGTATGATATATGAAGAGCCCATGACTAACTGAACAGTGAAAAATAGACAGTTTTTCCTCTAAAATCAGGAACAAAGCAAGGATGCTTATTCTTTCCATTTCTATTCAACATAGTATTTGAAAATCCAGTTAGAGCAATTAGGCAAGAAAAAGAAATAAAAGGCAACTAAATTGGAAGGGAACAAGTAAAATGATCTGTTTGTATATGGCATGACCTTGTATCTAAAAATCCCTAAAGATTTCACCAAAAACTGTTAGGACTAGGAAATGAATTCAGCAGAATTGTAAGGCACAAAATCATACACACAAATCAATTGTGTTTCTATGTAGCAATAATGAAGTAATAATGAACAGTTTGAAAATTACACAATTTCTTTTAAAATAGCATCAAAAAGGATAACATACTTAGAAATAAACTCAACCAAAGTGGCAAAAGAGCTGTACCCTGACTCCACCAAGGAGGCAAAAGAGTTGTACACTGAAAAGTACAAAATGTTGCTGACAAAATTAAAGAGACCCAAAGAAATGTAAAGACATCCCTTGTTCATCTTGTGGAAGATTTAATATGTTAAAAATCCATACTACCTAAAGCAATCTACAGATTCAGTGCAGTTCTTATCAAAATACCAATGGCATTTTTTTGCATAAATAGAAACACAATTCTAAAATTAATATGGAATCTCAAGGGATTCTCAGTAGCCAAAACAGTCTTTAAAAAGGGGAACAAAGTTGCAGGCTTTACACTTCCGGATTTCAAAATTTATTACAAGGCTATAATACATAATGAAAACAGTGTTAGATTTGCTTAGACACATACGCCGAAGGAACACAATATAGTGTCCAGAAATTAACTGTTGCATATAAGGTCAGATGATCTTTGACAAGTGAGGCAAGGCCACATATTGGGGAAAGGACAATGTGTTCGACACATGATGTTGGGAAAAGTGGATATCCAGATGCGAAAAATAAGAAAAAAAAGTTTTATACTTAATTCATATTATATGTTGTATATAAAAATGAGCTGAAAATGGATTAAAGACCTAAAAGTAACATGTAAAACTATAAAACTCCTGAAAGAATACATAAGGGAAAAGCTTTACAACATTGAATTTGGCAGTGATTTCTTGATTGATTGTGATACCAAAAGCACAGGCAACCAAAGCAAAAACAGACAAATAAGATGATGTCAAAGTTGTAAAGTTCTGAGCATCAAAGGAAATATCCAGCAGAGTGGAAAGGTAACCTACAGAGTGAGAGAAAATATTTAGCAATCATATATCTGATAAGGGATTAACATCCAGAATATATGAATCCTGTAACTCAACAACAACAACAACAAAACAATTAAAAACCCATAAAAGAGTTGAGTAGACATTTCTTTAAAGAAGATATGAAAATAGCCAATGAACATACGAAAAGATGCTCAGTATCATAGACATTAGAAAAATGCTAATTTAAATTACAACGAACTATCGCCTCACCATTTAGGATGACTCTTTAAAAAAGAAAACAGAAAATAACAAGTGTTGTTGAGAATGTGGAGAAATTGGTACTTTTGTGCACTGTTGAGGGGAATGAAAAATGGTGCAGCTGCTGTGGACAACAATATGAGGTTCCTCAAAAAATTAAAAATAGAACTTCCATGTGATCCAGTAATCTCACTTATGGGATATATACAAAATAATTGAAAAGAGGATCATGGAGACATATTTTCACACAAGAAATAGGGTCACAAGGAGATATTTGCCCACCCATGTTCATAGTAATATTTTCAATAACTCAGAAATAGAAGTAACCCAGATGTCCAGTAGCAGATGAATGGATAAAGAAAATGTGACAGACAACACACATAAACACACAGGACCATTATTCAACCTTAAAAAACAAGGAAATCCTGTCATCAGCTAAAACATGGAGGAACTATGAAGACATTGTGCTAAATGAAATGCTTTGGTCACAAAAAGGCAAATACTGTATGATTCCACTTATATGAGGTATCTAAGAGTCCAACTCATAGAAACAGAAAGTAGAATTGTGATAGTCAGGGACTGGTGGGGAGCAGGAAATGGGAAGTTGTTAAATGGCTACAGAGTTTCAGTTTTGCAAGATACAGAAGTTCTAGAGATTTGCTGTTTAGCAATATGAACAGTTAATGTTCCTCAATTACACACTTAAAAATACTTACGATGGTAAGTTGCATATTATATACTTTTGACCACAATTTTAACAAAAGAGTATAAGAAAAAAAGATAAAATGTGATCTGTTGGTCACTTTTACCTTTTTAAGGTAAGGTTTTAATGTCAAGTTGACTTGATTTCCATTGTATCTTTAAATTCAGCCAATTTTAGAAGTAAACAAAGAGGGGTCCTCTTACATGATACTGTTAAAAGATTATCAACCGTCTTCCTCCTTAAAATTTTACACCTGTATTGATTTGTACTTAGATTCTCTTTTTGTGGCATACTATTTAACTGTTTTTAATTAATTCTTAGGGTACATTTAAATTCAAAGCAGAAAGCGACCTTTTCCTAGCTGAGCATCACAAACTTCTATTGTACGATGGGAAACTCTCTAGTGCCATTGCGTTCACGTACAATCCACGGGCTACAGATGCCCAACTTTGCCTTGAATCATCTCCTAAGGACAACCCTTCAATTTTTGTTCATTCACCACATGCTCTCATGCTCCAGGTACTAACTGTGATCTTTGAAGAAAATTTATATTGGTAATTTTTGATGTGTTATTGAGATGTATTTGGTAGCTTCTGTTAAATACATGGAATGTCACATTTTAGTGTGTCTGCATTTATTGTTGTGCCTTATTTTTAATTGTTTTGGAAAAGAAATCATTGAAGTCTTTACTGTGTTTTTGATCTTACAAGGATGTAAAGGCAGTTTTAACACATTCCATCCAAAGTGCAATGCATTCAATTGGAGGAGTACAAGTACTATTTCCACTTTTTGCACAGTTGGATTACAGGCAATATTTGTCGGATGAGGTTGATTTGACTATATGGTGAGTGCCTTTGTTTCTTTAATTTGCTGTGAGGGTTACTTTCATCACTGTTGAGCTATACAATATTTTGTCTCTCACGTTTTGTTGTAGAGTCAAAATAATTTAAAGAAACTTGTGAACTATAAACTGTATTACAAGACCATATTAATTATGTTAGTATTAAGTTCTTGCTTATGAGTACGAAATATGGAAGCTGTAAGAAACACAGTAAATTGGTTTTAGAATAATGTTATAAATGGCAATAATGGGTTACTCAAGAATAAATACATTTTTTGTCTAAATTTAAAATTTTTTTACTACCCATAATACAATAAGAAATTTTTAATTTCTGAAATATTTTAAATTATTTGGTAATGATTTATTATGGAACTTTTCATATTTTAATTATTTATTACTGATTGCATTTATGTAATCAGAAGCCAAAAATTTTAATAGCGTTATCTGAAGTGAATTAGTCTTTTTTTAAAAAAAATTAGATTGTACATTTAGCACATTTTTGTCTCTTGTGTTGTAGTCCTGAGTCTAAAAAAGACAAAGGGATGTGGGAAAGGAGTTTAAATTTCTCATGGCTGTATATTCTAGTGAAACTATATATAGTGAAATTATTGTTTCATTTGTAGTGAAATTATTGTTTCATTTGTTACTTGAGAAATTTAAATGACTTTTACATTCTCTCATTTTGAAATTCTCCCTTTGATTTTTGCTTTTATATGTAACTTGATGTCTACCACCAATGTGTATAATAATGGAATAGTTTTGTCCTGGTTCTTTTCAGGTAAAAATTTTTTTTTAAAAAGAAAAAGTTATCAAATCTAGTATTTGTCAACTTATATTTTAAAAAATATAAAATTACCCTGACATATTAATACTTTATAGAATTGTTTTGTTCTATGTTCTAACAGGGCTTACTTACAGTTTTTCCCATCCCCTCCCCTCCCCTCCCCTCCCCCCTCCCCTCCCCTTCCCCCCCTCCCCCCTCCCCTCCCCTCCCCCTCTCCTCCCCCTCCCCTCCCCCTCCCCTCCCCTCCCCCCTCCCCTCCCCCTCCCCCCTCCCTTCCCCCTCCCCTCCCCTCCCCCTCCCCTCCCCCTCCCCCCTCCCCTCCCCCCTCCCCTCCCCCTCCCCTCCCCCTCCCCTCCCCTCCCCCTCCCCTCCCCCTCCCCTCCCCCTCCCCTCCCCCTCCCCTCCCCTCCCCTCCCCCTCCCCTCCCCCTCCCCTCCCTCCCTTCCTTCCTTCCCCCTACCTCCCCTCTCTGCCCCCTCCCTCATTTCCCCCTCCATGCCCTCCCCCTCTCCCCCACTGCTCTCCTCCCTCCCTCCCCTCCCCCTGTCCCACCCCCCCCCTTATTGAAATTGCTCGCAGTGAAAGCACTGATGTGGGGGTGGAGATTGGCTGCCGGTCATGCTTTCTCTCTCTCTCTCTTTTTTTTTTTTGGTGGGACTTCTCTCTGAGAAGGCAGTAACAACTGACCTTATTCCTTTCCCTTCTGGGAATCTTTAAAAATTGTAGGTAGTAGAGCATGGTTGTAGCCCCTGTTCAGTTTTAAAAGTGTTCAAGACTGACTAAAGAATTACAATTTTGTTGTTGGGATAATGAACAAACTTCTTAAATTAGTGTTCAACGACCTCAGGTTTGCCTCCAAGTTAACTTTCTCATCTTTCTCTTCATGTGCCCTCTGCTCCATTCAGACTGGGCAAGTCTGGAGCCCTAACACATTTGGAGGATTTATACCTTACTCTTTTTGCTCCACTGTCTTTTCTCACCTTTTGGCCCCTAACACTTCAAAGTTGAATATGCTTGCTTATCTAAGTTATATCTGTTCTTTAAGGCCTTACTATATTTTTAATAAGTATTTGTTATTGGTTGTTTTGGAAGTTGCTCATTTTTCTCTATATCATGCACATTTGTCATTGTTTCTAAGTAATTCACCTATTAATGTGTTTGGGATAAAGTATATGAAATAAATATTTGAGTAACTCCTAGTCCTACATTAAAAATCTAGTTCTGATGTAATGTTGGAAGCAGTTTTAGTGGAGCTTCAATTTCTTTGAAATGGAGAACTTTTTTATTAAGGTGAATGGAAGGGTTACATCTATCTAACCTAATTAAAAAAATAGAATATGTTTTTTAATCATTGCCTTTTTAAAAAATTGTAGTTCAACCTTGCTGGCCTTTATCATGGAATTGTTGAAGAACTCAATTGCTATGCAGGAGCAGATGCTTGCCTGTAAGGGCTTCTTGGTAATAGGATATAGCCTTGAAAAGGTAAAGTATATTTTATGTTTTTGATTCTTAATTTACAGGCCATACATTTGTTCTCTAAGTGGCCAAGGAATTCTGTCTGCAAGAATGTCTCCTTGGTTACAGAAAATTACCTAAACTAAAATAACATTTTGTTGTTTTACCTTGCCTCCATTCCTCTATTAAACAAATGTGATAGTGAGCTTCATGGCATCTTTAACTTTGAGCATAATTTGTGGGCCAACTTTTTTCCTGGTAGGGATAGCCTGTAATTCACTTACTTTGACTTGAATTTGTAATAACATTTGAACTACCTTTTTTGTAGTCTTCCAAATCTCATGTCAGCAGAGCAGTACTTGAACTTTGCCTTGCGTTTTCAAAATATCTGAGTAATCTGCAGAATGGGATGCCCCTGCTCAAGCAGTTGTGTGATCACGTTCTTCTTAATCCTGCCATATGGATTCATACCCCAGCCAAGGTAATATATATCTATATATTGATATTGCTTTACTATCTTTGCTGTTTTTGTGCTTGAGAAGTGTGATAATTAAGAGGATTTTCTTTTTTTTTAATGTACTATTTTGCAAGACTTCAGTAGATTGCTTTTTTTGACTAAGCATCCTTTTTTACTCCTCAGGAAAAATTGCAAATCTGTGTGTGTGTGTGTGTGTGTGTGTGTGTGTGTGTGTGTGTATTAATATATACAAAGAATATATACACGCATACAAAAAATATATTCTGTGTAAATGTCATTATTTAAAAGATACAGGTATAGTCCTTATTTTTCTGAAATTAAATGAAATAAAGTTTTATTTGAGAGAGACTTCATTTACTAAATGTAAATCAAAGTTAGACAGTTTTAATGTAATTAATAATGTTTCCTAGTAACTGTAGCTTTGTTCCGTTGTAAATATGCATATATATTTTTTTCTTTTTTTTTCTATTTCTTAAGAACTCACCCTGCTCCTGCTCTCTCTCTTTTTTACTTCATACTTTTGCCTTCCAACGTGATGAACTACTGAGTTTCATTCTTACAGGTACCGCTGAAATGTCACTTTTTCCTTGAAGGCATGATATACTAGTCTCATGTAATCATTTTAGTTTCACATTAATTCAAATTATAAAAACATTTGTGCAAATTTTTTTTTCAGTTTTGTAACAACAAACCAATTAGCTCTATGTGAATGTAAATGAATTTGTGATAAGGTGTATGAACAAAATCTTTAATAAATCCTAATGTTGTAATACATTGTCCTAAAAATTCAGTAGTGGCAGTATTAAGCATAACTTGAAACAGAGCATTTTATTAAATTGCATAATTGTATCTATCTTATCTACAATTTTTGTTAGAAGTTGTGTTATTTCAAGCCCAGTTTTCCTCTCTCCCCTTCTGCCTTTTGGTCCACTTGCAGTGTGTATCATTGTTTAAGTTGGAATAGCACCTACTTATTCTAGTTGTCAGAAAAAAGTCTGCAGACTTTTTTTTGCTTTTCTAGAGTCTTAATATCTTATTTTCAGCTGGTCTTTTAAAATGTTAAAGAGAAAAACAGCTGCTGACTCTGATTGCCATTTGGAAATAATCAAAAGAGGCAGCTGGAGGTTGTAGCTTTTTATCTCCAGGTCAAATTTGACCTCATTTTCTTCCATGACCCTCAGTCTTATTTCTTTTTGAGGATTGTTTCAAGTTACTTTTTAAATCTTTTACTAGACACTTTTTTGTCTTACTGATCAGCATATTTGTAAGGCTTTGTGTCTCTTTTGATGTGGTCAGAAAGCCTCTTATTAGATACTTAGTTGGAGGGGAATTAAAAAAAATTCATCTTATGATTTTCTTAGTTTCCTAGGATTATTTTACCCTATTTCTTATCTTCTACTTTTAATAACTTTCCTCAATTTCCTTTTTAGAATTTGCAGTTGAGTTGATAATATTAACATTTTCTCCTGTTTTAGCCATCTGCTTTATGTATCCACAAGGGGTTTTATCCACTTTTATTTTATTGTAAAGACAGTCATAAAAAAGGGCAGATCCAAATTTTGTTTGACTTGAAGGTCAAATGTTTATCATGTGGGAAATTTTTTAAGAAGAATACAATATAATGCATAGAAAATTAGGTTTAGGGTCTTGGAAGAAACATTTATAGATCAGTGGTCATAAAGTTTAAGCTTTATCAGCTTCGTGGTCAATCCACCTCTGGGTAAAAGTTGAAGGTCTGGATGTGTGGATGTGAAAAGCTTTGCTTTTTGAAAAGGGAGCTACCAGCGATTTGTAGTTTCCATTTATCTTAGATCTGCTCAGAGACCATCTTTTTAATGACCTAGCAGGAGAGATGAATTTTCTTGTCTACCATGGTCCTTTGTGTACTCAACAGATATTTGTTCAGTGACTACTTTATGGTGGTGAGCAAGACAGACTTGATACTTGCTCTCGTAGAATTAGATTTAGTAGGAAAGACAGATGTTAACACACAATTTGTGTGGCTATTGGAGTACATAATGAGTGAATGAGGGAAGGTTTATTCATAATTAGCATATGAGTAATCTTGAGGTCTTTCATTCATCTCTATATGTTGCTACTAAATTCTATTTATTTATTTTTTTGACACAGGGTCTCACTGTGTCACCAAAGTGGGAGTGCAGTGGTGTGATCTCAGCTCACTGTAACCTCTGCCTCCCCAGCCCAGGTGATCCTCCCATCTCAGCCTCCTGAGTAGTTGGGACTGTAGCTGTGTACCACCACACACAGCTAATTTTTGTATTTTTTTGTAGAGATGATGTTTTGCCATGTTGCCCAGGCTGTTCTCAAACTCCTAGGCTCAAGTGATCCACCTGCCTCAGCCCTCCAGAGTGCTGGGATCACAGGTGTGAGGCATTAGGCCCAGCCTCTGTTCATTTTTCTTTTACCACAGTATCATTCTCAATAGACTAACTTTCTCCAGTTTTCCATTTCTTTGTCTAACTTGTCACTATTCTGCCAGAGTTCCAACATGTTCTTTTTTTCATTTGAGACAGAGTCTTGTTCTGTCATCCAGGGTAGAGTGCGGTGGCATGGCCATGGCTCAGTGCAACCTTGAACTCCTGGGCTCAATCAGTCCTCCTGCTTCAGCCTCCTGAGTAGCTGATACTGCAGGTGTGCACCACCATTCCCATTCCCAGCTAACTTTTTACATTTTTTTGTAGAGACCAGGGTCTTGCTTTGTTGTTTAGGCTGGTCTCAGACTTCTGGCCTCAAGCAATCCTCCTCTCTCAGCCCCAGAAAGTGTTGGGATTACAGTCTTGAGCCACCATGCCCAACCCCAATATTTTCCTAAGATATGATTCTTATCATTCCTTAGCCCCAGAAGTTTTAATGGTTTCCCATTGAGGACTTCATGTCAATTATTATTTCTAGATTTTCTAGCTTAAAAATGGAAATATCCTCAGTGGATAGGGAGGTACCAAAAGGTTTCCCTATAGTGGTGGTTCTCAGTTTTGACTGCTAATAGAATAAGTTGGGGTAGGTTTATAAAAACAGACAAATATAGAATCCCACCACTTCCACTGCAGATTCTGATTTCATCAATATGGTGTTACTGGTGGAGGGTGTCCAGGTTCTTGGTGTCTTGAACAAAGAATTGGACAAAATGCACAAGGCCAGGGAAGAATGAAGGAACAAAAGCAGAAATTTATTGAAAATGAAAGTACACTCCACAGTGTGGGAACAGGTCTGAGCATAGGGGCTCAAGAGCCCTGTTACAGAATTTCTGGGGGTTTAAATAACCTCTAGAGGTTTCCACTGGTTGCTTGCTGTAGGCCCTATGTAAATGAAGACAATGCAGTAAAGTTACAAAGTCATTTACTCGGTGTATGCCCTATGTAAATGGAGAGGATATTTCTTGTCATAGCTGTAGTGTTTCCATTTGATTTAGTTCTAGGAAGTCCTTAGGTTCCCTGCCTCTAGACCCTATTCTCCTGCCTCACTGAGATGGGACTCAGGCATCAGTATTAAAAAAAAAAAAAAAAAAGTTTTCCAGTTATTTTAATGTGCAGTCAAGATTGAGAACTGTTGTTCTAACTCTAGGGAAACCTTTATTTCAACCATCATTTTTCTTGCTTGAAATTTTCTCTTGTATTCTGTCTGTCTATTCTACTACTCATCTTCAAAGCCTATCTTAATGCCTACTTTCTTAGTGAAGCTTTTCTTTACGATTTCAGTTTATTCTATAATAATTTATCTGTCCTCTGAATTAATAATATTTCAGAGCTGTATGTTACTCAGTTACATATTGCTTCATGACTTTTTTCATGTTTTGGTGGGCATATTTATTATCTTTGATTTATTTTGCTTAAATATAAGTGTATTTTTTTTTAATCTTTTCAATTGTATTTCAGCTACTTAGGGACAGCATACGTGCCATTATATTTCCATGATACAGTGTTATGCATGTAGTTAGATGTAAATATTTGCTGAAGGACTGAAACAACATGGTTAAGAATTTGAGCCATGTCACATTGTCTCAATGAGGAGTGGATTGGGTCTATCAATTTGAACAGCAGTAGCTACATCAAAATAACATTTTGCAGCAAATCAGTAGATCACAATGTATATGTATGCGTTTAGACACATATATGGTTTTGTGAATTACAATGATCTTCCAAACCCTGCTTTTAAGTGGTTCAGAACCTGCCACTTTTTACCATGTTAGATTTATTCACTGACACTCTAATTGATTTAGCCTTGATTGTTTATCTGTAGGGCACCTGGAAGATAGGTACCTACTTTTTTGCTCTCTAAAGAAATCCCTAGGTGACACTGAGGTACCTTGCAGGTTTGAAAAGGAAAATGCCCTCGTTGTCCAGGAAGGTAACATAAATGTTCAATTATAAATGATCAGTAGTTTGGTCTGTGGTCAAGGGCAGAATATATGTCCTATACTTAAAGTTGTTCAGCTTATAAAATATACCGTCTAGCAATAAAATGAAAAATTCTTGATTTCAACATGAGAGTAGAGCAAAAGCAGTCATTATTTTTGCTGCTCTAAGTAATGGAGTATAGTTGATGAGTTTCAGACCCATAATTTCACTAAAAAAAAAATTTTTTTTTTGAGGCAGGGTCTCACTCTGTCGCCCAGGCTGGAGTGCAGTGGCACTATCTCGGGTTACTGCAGTCTCTACCTCCTGGGTTTAAGAGATTCTCCTGCCTCGGTCTCCTGAGTACCTGGGACTACAGGTGTGTACCACCATGCTCGGCTAATTTTTGTATTTTTTGGTAGAGACGAAGTTTCACGATGTTGGCCAGGCTGCTTTTAAACTCCTGACCTCAAGTGATCTGCCCGCCTCAGCCTCCTAACGTGCTGAAATTACAGGCGTGAACCACCGGGGTGGGCCAATTTTTTGTTGATATGAAATGTGCAGTGGTGGGGTAGCACTTGTATTACTTCTTTCTCTTACATATGAAGAGGTGATATTTTGAAGTTAATATAAAAATATATAACTTCTTATGTATTTTTTAAACTACTTATCAATGAGATTAGTAGAATCCTTTCCAAGTTAGGGGACATTTTACACATGTTGAGAGATTATAATGTTATAATGAAAATGCTAGATTGGAATGTTTCTTGTAATGAGCTACTGTCACAGAATTCTGTTTTTCTAATACTCCTCAGTTAAACTCTATATCTTTTTCTATGGTTTTCTTTTGGTTTAGTTCTATTTGTTTTTTCCTTTTGCGTTACTAGTACTTTTTCTTTGGAGTCATTTCAGCTCCTGATTTTCTGCAAATGTTATATTTGAAAGAAATTCTAGATTTTTCAAACAACTATGCATAGATAGCATAAGTAATAAGTCTATTATAAAGAGGTTACACATGCTTAGGAATAATTGCTGTTGCTAAATAGGAATCACAAAGTTATTTCCATGGAATAATGCAGCAAAAAGTTTCCATATTTGATAATGCTTCTATAAAAGAAGAAATTACCTGGTTTGGTTTTATAAGGAGTGTGTGTGCATGTGCTTGTGTGTCAGTGGGTATGTGTTACCTAATATGAATATTATTATCAGGCTCAGCATTTTACTTTTTGGAAGAAGCATGGTGAAAATAAAACAGCCTGAAAGTGTTACTGGAAACAGATAAAATGCTGGTGGGGTTCTCTAAGTTCTTCATTTTTATTCTGTAGGTTCAATTGATGCTCTATACTTATCTGTCCACGGAATTCATTGGTACAGTCAACATATATAACACCATTCGGAGAGTTGGAACAGTGCTTCTCATCATGCACACGCTGAAGTACTACTACTGGGCAGTGAATCCTCAGGATCGAAGTGGTATTACCCCAAAAGGATTAGGTATATAATTTCTGTCTGTATATTAGTTTACACAAATGCAAATCAGGATTTAATTTTTCTTTTTGTTTTAACCAGTACGATCATATATTTGGGCAGCTTTTCTATATTCCATATGGCAAAATTTTATTTTAATCTCATTGATAATGTTAATAGTTTGTCCTAAATTGTGGTTTCTAGAGTTTAATAACTTGCTACTTGTATGGAAGAATACTACTTGTGCTGATGTGAGTTTTTTGGGGAGCTGATATGACTAGGATGGTTGTTGTAAGGCACTGAAAATGCCAAGAAATTTTTAATTAGTTTTTAGTAATTGATGCGAGACGGATTGTCACAATGAGATTCCTTGAAAATGATGTTTTGGGAATATGGGGGTTTCTTACAAAAGTAGGAGTTATCTGCTTCTCTTAAAGATATAATGAAATTACAAAATATTAGTAATTGTTTTCTTACATAATGAGGACTAACTTGCTGAAAGGGTAATATTCATTCAACATGACCAGCAGTTCATATAAGGGGTCAAAATAAAACTTTTGACATAGAGTGGCTCTTTTGTTTGTAACTATAGCAGTCTTCTTGGAATTGGCTTACATCATAAAGGGAGGTAATCAGCTCGTGTAAACTGGCAGTTTCAGATACAACTTGATACAGGTATTCTGAGTATGACCATAGGACTGAATTTGTCTCGCTGTGTTTACCAGTTCTTCTGTGATGACTGTTTTCACATACTCGCTCCCTTTGTAGTAGTAAGCAGCTGGTCCACTTTCACATCCATAACAGCTTAAATCCAGTGTAAGAGCATCTGCCTATATAAAGTGTTTCCAGTGAAAGTCTCTTTTAGTCTCTCTCTTGCTCATTGGCTTTGATTATATCATGTGCCCATTTCTGTGGTTGTAATTGCTCTGATTGCTTAGAAATGGAGGCATCCCCTACCTTGAAAGACATGGTCTGAAAGTGAAGATGACTTCAGTCACTTGGTAAAAATGAAGGGGTGTTGCTTGAAATTAAGAAATAGATGCTGGGGAGTCAATAACATACATTCTCATTGTAGTAAGAGGCTTTGGTTGTTTAGTGATTTATAAAGATTTTCACATTGGCATACTACTTTTTATATCACTTTCAAAATAAGCTTGGTTTAGCCTCAGAGAATCTGGTATCTGTAATTTAGCAAGCTATGAACTTTTTAAGCTGGCAAGGTTGTGGCAGATCTAGAACCGGGTCAGAATTTTCTCATGACTATTTCTTGGTGCTGTAGGTGTATCATGCATGTACTGTCCTAGGTGCTAGTTTTGTATTCTTGCCTGCCTTTTATAACTGATTAGTGACCTTGGGAAAGTCTCATTCTTCAAATAAGAGAACTGGACAAATTTTGTGATCCTATTCTAACTCTAGTCTTATAGTCTTATTTTTTTTGTCTAGGAATCATATGGAACAAATTTTAAACAATTTTCTTCCTATTTTCATTGATCTGTTCAAGGTCATGGTGGTCCTATGCTTTGGTGGTCTAAGAACTATCTGTAAATAGTGATTAGTGGGGGGAAAATTATAAAATATATGAGCAAACAGGTTCCTAACTTAGGATCTTAGAGCAATGAGTGTTTGGTTTCCAAAAGCTTTCTACTTGGAAATTATATGTTTGAGACATGAAAATTGATTTAATGTGAGCCATGTGTGACCAAGGACTTTTCCAAGCAGAGAAGGAGATGTTAGAGGCAGTCAACATAGTATTTCCCTTCTTCATGAATGATACCGTGTGATGAGGCATTCTTTTTAAGATTTTTGTATTATCTTATATAATGATAACAGTAGAAAAATTTTGTCATACTGAATTCATATATAATAATAATGTTGAAAGTTTAGATTTTCCTTTGTTTTTTTCTTTGTAAACTTCTGTTACCTTACTAATACTCTCAGAGTCTTAAAATAAGTGTATTATTATTGAATACAAATTTTATTTGTTACCTCATTTTTATGTTTTGGACATTCTTTGACCTATTCAAAGTACTTCTTCATTGTAGTTTCAACATAACCTGTATGTATGTTTGAAATATTGTGTATACAGTGCGTGTAAGATTGAACACTTGTCTTTCTAGAGGCATAAAATAGGTCATTCTGTAGGAGACTGACCTTTATGTTTCTTACAAACAAATGGAAAAACTCTTGGGAATAAGAATTTTATACTTTGACAGCATTGAGGTCCTTTAAATACTAACTGTATATGTGTATTTTTTAAAAGATGGACCGCGACCTAGTAAAAAAGAAATACTTTCTCTACGAGCATTCTTGTTGATGTTCATTAAGCAATTAGTGATGAAGGTGAGTTCACATTCCTTATTCCGTAGCATACTGTGTATTGTGGCTTATAATTTCACATGAAATACAATCTTGTTTTATTTATTCTTTGCTTGGTTACTATGGTTACACATTGGAAAATACTTTGAAAGATGTTTCCATGTTTGTTTTGGTTCTTTTTTGGAGCCTATATGGATATAAATTGTTGCAGAATTAGGGATTGGTAGTTGTATTTTATGTTATATAAATTTCTTTAGTAGCTCAAGTGTGTTCATTCATTCCGCAAATATTTACTATGTTTCTGTTAGTATTTGGCACTATACTCCTGAAGGAGGTTTCATTTTTAGCAGGCTCCTTGTACCTGACATTCAGATTTTGAGAAATAGTATTTCTGTATAAATGTACCAGCTAGGTGTATGAGCCTTTAGAAGTGGTCATATTTAGTCCCTTTTCATTGTATTACAGGTAAAGTAAAATTTACCATTCTAAAAAAGGCATTTTGGTTTTATAAGATAGCAATATATAAATGTAGTTGTTACCAATATTTTGTCAGTATTTTCCTATATGATTTTATAATGCTTTATTAGTTGTCACATAAGATTATGGCAAGTGAACCTAACTTTTAGTATACCTTTCAGATTCATATACCTTATTTCCATTTATTTAAAAAAAGTATCCTTTGAATTGTCTTCGTTTTGTTGCTCGTTCCCAATGGGTACTGTTTTTATTTTCCAATTTCTTTTCTTCTTTTGTGTTTTTTTTTTTAAGATTGCAGCTTTTTTAGTGATTAATATACTCATAGAACAGGTTGAAAATTTTAATAATGAGCTCATATTTAAAAGTGCAGTGTTTTTTTTTTCCCCCCCAGTGAAATTACTATTTAATTTTTAGGTACTTGACATTTTAACTTGATAATTTCAGAAACTGTTCATTTTATTCTCCACATTTAATTTAAGTCAAAAAGATGTCTTCTGTATTTAGAGGCGTATTAGGTGTGGATATTACTTTTTAATTTATCATTACTTATTATTTTTGCTGACTTCAGGATTCCGTAGCTTTAGTAAGTAGGCTATCATATTATACAAGGTGTTGAAAACAGGAAGCTGATGTTAAATCTCTTTTGACCTCTACGTGGTCTGGAGCAATGATGTCTTTAGTGCCTCCCCAAATTTTTGTTTTACATTTAGATTCTCTGTTACATTATATTTTTATATTTATAGTAGCTGACCAACTTGACAAATCTATGTATATAATTTCTCTTTAAACATTTTTTTACACGTAAACATAAGATACCTGTATTATGTTTTTGAAGGATTCTGGAGTAAAGGAAGATGAATTACAGGCCATTCTTAATTACCTACTGACTATGCATGAGGTAATATTTGAATTTTATATTTTGAAATTTTAATTTTTGAAGCTACATTAGACTTTTTTAAAAGTAAAAATTTAAAGAAATCTTCAATAATTATGTAACTGTAATGGGGAATAAATGTGTCTACTTAGGAACTAAGCCCTAGCAATCTTTATTTAAATATCCTTTATTACCACAAGATGAATCTTGAGAATCATCATGAAAAGCTTTAAAAAGTACTAACATTGGATTTCATTGAATTAATAATAAAGTATACCAAAGCATACTTTCAGTGTATTTCCAGAAACCGGTGTAACAAATGAAAAAATAGATTATGAAAATGACTAAAAATGATTAGGTTTTAAAAATTCGTAACACAATCTTCCCACTGACTTTACATGTTCAAATATTCAACAACTTATTTATAAAGGGATTTAAAATTATGTGTTTGAAAAGAAGGTTGAAAATTAAATAGGTTGAAATATCTGTTTTTCTTTTTATTTTTTAGTACCAGGAAAACACAATATATGTCAGTTGCAATCTAACTAAATCATCTCTTTTTAGTTAGATTTTTACCTATAATTAGTAAAACTTAGGAATTGATGGAATATATCATAGCATTTTAAATGATAATTTGTACTCCTATATTATAATTAATATCTTGTGAATTAATAAATATATTTTAGTATGGAGTAGTGCCTTCTTTAATTTTTAAATAAGGGATAATGATTGGATCTCTTTGTTAATTCAAGTATAAAAGAATGGCTTAAATTTTGTGAGTAATATTTGACTCAAAATCATTAATGATTATATTTTTTCCTCTTGAATAGGCAATTCTATTAATTTTTAGATTTTTCTGACCAAATATAATATTTTAAGAATTTTCAGGTGAATTTCATGTGGTCTATATATGTGATTTTGTTTTTATTAACCCTAAGGGACTGAATAAAGTACTTTATATGAGGTAAACTGGAAGTCACAGTGATTCCTTATTGTTAGGAAAATTTCAGGTCCTGTAAATAACACTTTCAAAGCTTCAGTGTCCTAGCTCTAGATCATCTGTTTAACTTACTGAAAATTAGGTATATAAGTAGCTTCCATAGCAAAAATTCCAAAGCAGTGAAGGAAAACTAGAGTTAGGGCAACCAAGTAAACTAAATTCTGTTAGCTGTTTGCCTTTTCCTTTTTGGGTCAGTATTGTCCAAGTTGGCTCTAATGATATGCATACATATTGGTGTATGCAACAAAGGTAGTGAAGGATTTTTATGAAGATTTTTTTGGGATCTAGAACTCATGTATGTTCCTGTGCTGTTATTCTGTGAACATTATCAAATACTACCACATATTAGTGGTATGTTGATGAAGTAAACATTTATTGTTTATCTTCATAGTGACAATAGGACTGTATATAAAAACGATCCGGTTATCATTTCCTACAAAGTGTTCTTTTAGAACTAGTTTCTGGAGAGGCACAGTGAATAAAATATTTCAGGTCAGATAAGTTTAAGAAATGATACATAATATCTTGTCCCTACCACTACCACCAGATTTGCAACATTCATTAGCATTTTAGAAGCTCTAATATATTTTTCTGTAATAAAGAATAACCCTTCCCCACAATTTTTAAGCCTTCCTTAAAAAACAATAATGTTGGATATACTGTTTCTATAGGTTATGTTTTACAAAATCTTGATTCAGTATAACATAAAAGGCATGTTATTTCTTTGATTAAGAAATTGTTTTGGGCGGGGCGCGGTGGCTCAAGCCTGTAATCCCAGCACTTTGGGAGGCCGAGACGGGCGGATCACGAGGTCAGGAGATCGAGACCATCCTGGCTAACACGGTGAAACCCGTCTCTACTAAAAAAAATACAAAAAACTAGCTGGGCGAGGTGGCGGGCGCCTGTAGTCCCAGCTACTCAGGAGGCTGAGGCAGGAGAATGGCAGGAACCTGGGAGGCGGAGCTGGCAGTGAGCTGAGATCTGGCCACTACACTCCAGCCTGGGTGACAGAGTGAGACTCCGTCTCAAAAAATAAAAAATAAAAAATAAAAATTAAAAAAAAAGAAATTGTTTTGAAGCCGGGTGTGGTGGCTCATGCCTGTAATCCCAGGACTTTGGGAGGCCGAGTTGGGAGGATTATGAGGTCAGGAGATTGAGACCATCCTGGCTAACATGTTGAAACTCCGTCTCTACTAAAAATACAAAAAATTAGCCAGGAGTGGTAGCAGGCACCTGTAGTCCCCGCTACTCCGGAGGCTGAGGCAGGAGAATGGCGTGAACCCAGGAGGTGACAGAGCGAGAGACTCCGTCTCAAAAAACAACAACCACCAAAAAAAACCAAAGAATTTGTTTTGAGGTCAGGCACAGTGGCTCAACCTGTAATCCTAGCACTTTGGGAGGCTGAGGTGGGCAGATCACTTAAGGCCAAGAGTTCGAGACCAACCTGGTCAACATGGTGAAACCTTGTCTCTACCAAAAATACAAAGATTAGCCAGATGTGGTGGTGCACACCTGTAGTCTCAGCTACTAGGGAGGCTGAGGCACAAAAATTGCTTGAACCTGGGAGGCAGAGGTTACAGTGAGCTGAGATCACACCACTGAGCTCCAACCTGAGTGAGAGAGTGAGACTCTGTCCCTTTGCACAGAAAAAGAAGTTGTTTTGCTATTTTAGGTATATTTGGAGTTACAGAGGTGAATGTGTACATTTAAATAACATAATTTGTTAAAAATAACTATCACAGATATGTCTACTTATATTTCTGATGTTGGAATTTCTATTTCAGAAGTATTTAGTATTCAACTAAGTGGTTTTTTTCATCATTAAAAAAAATTTCTAAAATGATTATAGGATGACAATCTAATGGATGTCCTACAGCTGCTTGTTGCATTAATGTCAGAACACCCTAACTCTATGATTCCTGCTTTTGACCAAAGGAACGGGTTACGGTAAGAGTTAATATATCAAGAGTTTTTAATATATTTCATATAAGGGATTATTTTGGAAATATTTGAAAGCTTCTTAAGTATGAAAAGTATTATTGAAACTTACATATGAAATGAGTTTATAGCTTGAAATGAGTTAAGATTTAAGACCCATTTATTATCATGCATTTTTTTCAATGAATCTTTAATTATAGAGGCTGTGTTACTATTTGTTACTATTTAATTTGTGAAGACAGATAAATGATTCCAGTATTTTGTATGGTGAATGCTATTATAGAGCTACTGTATTGTTGCCTTCTTTAGCAGAATTATCTTTAGGTTGTAGAATAGTATTAAATAGTGTTCAGTTGTAATCCAAGACAAGCTCTCTATCTTTCCTTTAAAATATCACTTCCACCACCTCCCACTTCAGACTCAGCGTTGTATTAGTTTGCTTAGGCTGCCATAATCAAATACCATGATTGGATGGCTTACACAACAAATATTTGTTTCTCACAGTTCTGGAGGTGGGAAGTCCAAGATCAAGATGCCAGTGGGGTTGGTATTTGGTAAAGACTCTCCTCTTGAGTTGCCTACATCCTCTTCCTTGCTGTGTTCTCACGTAGCAGAGAGAGAAAGAGAGCATGAGTGAGCTCTCTGGTGTCTCTTCTTACAACAACATTACTCCTGCTGGATTAGGGACCCACTCTTATGACTGCATTTAACCCTAATTACTTCCTTAGAGACTCTGTCTCCAAATACTAATGGTAGGGTTTCAACATAAGAATTTTGGGTATATGCAATTATTTGGTCCATAACGGTGATCAACAACAAAAACAGAATACTTATATTTTACACATAAGGAAGTTTAAAATCTTTTGTTTAATGAAAAAGTGTCTGGGTGACAAAAGTTTAGCAACTACTTTGCTTAATCATCAGCTACAGAAACTAATTTAATTATCGAGTTATAATAAATTCACACAAGGATTTTTGTTTGTTTGTTTGTTTTTGAGACAGTTCTCACTGTGTCACCCAGACTGGAGTGCAGTGGTACGATCACGGGTCACTGCAGCCTTGACCTCCTGGGCTCAAGGGGTCCTCCTTCCTCAATCTTCTGAGTAGCTGGGATTACAGGCATGTACCACCATGCCCAGCTTATTTTTAAAATTTTTTTGTAGAGACAAGGTGGACAAAGTCTCACCGTGTTGCCTAGGCTGGTCTTGAACTCCTAGGCTCAAACGCACATTGATCTTCTGTTACAGATTCTTTATTTGGTATCTTTTAATGCTCATTCTCTACAAGATAAAAAGTAACTTTATTCATATATTTAAGGGGTTTATTTTCAGCGTTCTCCAGGAAAACAGAACCAATAGTGTGTGCGCGTGCACACACATACACATGCATGAGAGAGATTTATTTTAAACAATTGTTTTACACAATTTTGAAGGCTGGCAAATCCAAAATCTGTAGGATAGGCAGGCTGACTGGAGACCCAGGGAAGGGTTGATGTTGCAGTTCAAGTCCAAAGGCAGTCTGCTGACTGAATTTTCTCTTTGTCCAAGGCAGTCAGGCTTTTTTCTGTTAGGCTTTCAACTGGATGAGGTCCACATACAAAAAATCTGCTTATTTAAATGTTAATCTCATCCAAAAAAATACCTTCAAAGAAACATCTAGAAAAACATTTGACCAAATATCTTGATACCATGGCCTAGCCCAGTTGACACATAAAGTTAAGCATTATAAGATGTAAATTTACAGTTTGTCATTTATTTATAGTTTTGCTATCAAACAGAGTACTCTTTATTTTCCCTTACCACTGTCTAATAATTATTACTTTGAATAAGCTTGCTGTGTACAAGTATTTGTATGGACATATGTTTTCATTTTTCTTGAGTATATGCCATACTTAGGAATGTAATGGATAGGTTGTATGATACCCATATTAACACAAAACAAACGAGGCTTATAAATACTTGTTTCTTTTGTACACATTTCCTATCCAATAACTGAATTTCAGAAAAAGATTTAAGGGTTTGTGTAAAGACCTGGCAGATTTTTTTCTTTTTGGTGCCAGAGTATCTAATTTTATAACCTTATTTTCTTAGTATTGGTGTGGATGTGCTTTAGTGTATTTTGTGATTTAGTGTATAGGATTTTACTACTTTTTATTTAAAAAATAATTTCAAGATAGGATCATAGACATTTAAAAACTAGTAAGAAGAATTATTCTGTTGAAAATCTGGACAAGGAAAGTATAATTTATACTTGTGGTCTTCGTGTGTGAATTTTTGGTACACAGCCTTATCTCAGTTTCACTAGGTGTGAATAACTTCATTGTCCTTGTAACTAACTCATCTTAGCATTCACATTTTGTACTTTTTAAAATTCCTTAACTTTGCTGCCCTTACTGCCATTCTTTGTAATTTATCCATTCCTATTTTAAAAACCTAGACCTTTTTATCACTGGAATGTTTCCACATCATAAATTTAAAATTCCAATCTTACTCTTTAATCAAAATCATCTATCTCTTGTTTTTCTAATATTGCCCTTTCCAATGCTCTTCAGCCTCATAGTTACCTTCTGTCCTGTGATCTTGCTTTTTTTTTATCCTAGTGTGTCATACTACATCTGCCATTGTTTACTTTCTTCTTGGCCTGGTTATTTGCTGGAAGTGGTTTCTAACAAGAACTTCCATCTGCCCTTGTCCTGTTAGATTTGCTTTTGAGAATTCTGATCCTGGATTAGTCTAGGTAGGCACACTCTAAGCTAAACCTTGGCTGGTGGGGAAAAGTCATGCAGTGTTGTGTGTTGAAACTATTATAAATTCATGATCTACACTTCTACCATTGTTAGACTTTTCTTTTATTTATTCCTTCAGATACAATTCTAAATTTTTATAACTCTTCCTGTTAGCAGTGACAGCCTTGTCTACTTAATTAGAGCTGTTAGGAGGGAATTATTTCAACTTCCAATTTTTTTCCCCAAAGGTGTATTTTAGAGCACGTTCTTGTTTGCTTACTTCTAGTACGGTAGTAGTAGATAAGGTCTTCTTCCTGTTTATGGCTGCTCTTCCATTGTTGCTCTTGATCATATTTATTTTTATTTTTTCTATTTTATTTTTATTGCTTTCTTTGGCTGACTCTTCTATAATGGTTTGTCTTTATAAATAACATTTTGTTGTGGCACTGTCACTCTCATTCTTTTAAATACTGCCTATGGTTACTTTCCTGCTATAACCACAGCTATTCTCATTCTTTTAAATATTGCCTATGGTTACTTTCCTGCTATAACAACAGAGTCAAAGAGTTGTAACAGAGATGATATGGCCCATAAATTCTAAAACAGTGGTCCCCAGCCTTTTTGGCACCAGGGACTGGTTTTGTGGAAGATAGTTTTTCCACAAACTGGGGTGGGGGGTGGTTTCAGGATGATTCCAGTTTATTACATTTATCATTTGATTCTCATAGGGAACATGCAACCCTAGATACCTTGTATGCACAGTTTACAATAGGATTCTACTCCTATGAGAATCTAATGCCACAGCTGATATGATAGGAGGCGGAGCTCACGCAGTAATGCTTGCTGGCCTGGTGCTCACCGCCTGCTGTGTGGCCTGGTTCCTAACAGTCCACAGACCGGTACAGGTCTGTTGCCCGGGGACTGGGGACCCCTGTTCTAGAATATTTACTATTTGATCCTTTACATAGCAGTTTTTTAACTCCTGTGCTAAATTATTCCAAATTTTTTTTTTTTCCTTTAATGGTTTAAATCTCCTTTCCTTCTTATGTTTAATTTCAGGGTTAGGTAAAACTATAGCAAAATGCATCTTTTTTTTTTTTTTCATGCAATACAGATGTAAACAAAATGCATCTTTTTAGCTATATGGGAGTTTGTGATAGATTTGTTTTTTTTAGTTTTGAAAGTATAATTTATTACCTTAACATTTACTTGAAACCATTTATTACTTCAAAATATTTGACTTGATGTAGATTTCACTAAGTTTTGCCAGTATCATTTTTTAGTAGCTTTATTGTAACATAATTGACATACAGTGAACTGCACATAGAAAGTTTTGACATATATCTAAATCTCTGAAACCATCACAACAAACAAGATAATGACAAATTTGTCATTACCAAAATTTCTTATGCCTCTTTGTAATCCCTCCCTTATACTGATCCCTAGGCTAGCACTGATCTGTTTGTTGTCACTGTAGATTAATTTGGATTTTCTAGAATTTTATATAAATGGAATTATGCAGTATGCGTTCTTATTTGTCTGACTTCCCTCAGGATAAATTATTTTCAGATTCACCCATATTGTTTTATTTCCTTGTATTGTTGGATATTATTTCATTATATGCATATATCACAATATTTAGCCATTCACTATTGATGGACATTTGTTTCCAGTTTTTGGCACTTGAACACAAGCTTGCTGTGAATATTCATGTACAAGTATTTGTATGGACATGTGCTTTTTTATTTATCTTGAGTATGTACTTAGGAATGTGGTGGCTGGGTCATATTGTAGGTGTATATTTAATTTTTTAAGTAACAGTCAAACTGTTTTTCAAAGTGATTGTAGTATTATGTATTCCCACCAGCAGTGTATAAGAATTCTGTTTGACCCATAATCTCACCAAGTTTTGGTTTGGTCAGTCTTAAACTTCAGCCATTCTAATAGGTGTGTGGTAGTATCTAATTCTGGTTTTAATTTGCATCTCCCTCATGATGAATTATGTCCAAGTCATCATCTCATGTGCTTATTTGCCATCTGTATATGTTTCTTTGATGAAAAGTTCAAGTCTCTTAGTTATTTTTTAAATTGCTTTTTGTGTCCTATTTAATAATATTAAATCTTTTTTTTTTTTTTTTTTTTTTTTTTGAGATGGAGTCTCACTCTGTCGCCCAGGCTGGAGTGCAGTGGCCAGATCTCAGCTCACTACAAGCTCCGCCTCCCGGGTTCACGCCATTCTCCTGCCTCAGCCTCCCGAGTAGCTGGGACTACAGGCGCCCGCCACCTCGCCTGGCTAGTTTTTTTTTTTGTATTTTTTAGTAGAGACGGGGTTTCACTGTGTTAGCCAGGATGGTCTCGATCTCCTGACCTCGTGATCCGCTCGTCTCGGCCTCCCAAAGTGCTGGGATTACAGGCTTGAGCCACCGCGCCCGGCCAGATTATCTTTTCTTTATCGAATTACCTTTGTACCTTAGTTAAAGATTAATCAGCCATATATATGTGGGTCTATTTTCTGTTGACTTATTTATCTTGATGCCAAACTCACACTATCTTGATTACTGTAGTTTTAAGGTGAGATAATAGGAGTCCTCCAACTTTGTCCTTTTTTTTCCACAGTTGTTTTTGTTATTTGTATTATCATATGAATTTTAGAATTGGCTTTTCAGTTTCTACTGGAAAGCCTGCTGGGATTTTCATTGGGACTATGCTGAATCTGTAGTTTAGTTGGGGGAGAAATAACATCTTAATAATATTGATTCTGGAGCATGAATGTAGTGTCTCTCTATTTAAATCTTCTTTAATTTTTTTGAGTAGTGTTTAGTAGTTTTCACTGTACTCATTTTACATGTCTTTTGACAGATTTATCCTTGAGTATTTAATATTTTCTGATGGTATTGTAAATGATATTTTTTAATATAAAATTTTTCATTCATCGCTACCATTTGTAAATTGATTTTATATTTGATCTTGTTTACTTCAATCTTGCTAAAGTTCAGTAGCTTTATTTGTACATTCATTCATTATGATTTAATTTTTCTTTTTTTTTTGAAATGATCTCTTGCTCTGTCACCCACGCTGGAGTGTAGTGGCTCCATCTGGGCTCACTGCTACTCTGCCTCTTAGGTTCAAGCAATTCTCCTGCCTCAGCTTCTCCAGTAGCTGGGATTACAGGCACCCACCACCATGCCCGGCTAATTTTTGTAGTTTTAGTAGAGACGGGGTTTCACCATGTTGGCCAGGTTGCTTTTGAACTCCTGACCTCAAGTGATTCATTATGATTTTCTGTGTAGACATTTTGTCTGCAAATCAGTTTTATTTCTTTTCTTCTGACCTGGTTGTTTTAAATTTCTTTTTCAGGCCTGACTGCAATGGCTAGAAACCCCAGTACAATATTGAATAGATAAGTGGTGAAATGGGCAACGTTACCTTGTTCCCGACTTTAGGGGAACAGTGGTCAGTCTCTTACCACTATTTATGATATTACTTGTAGGTTAAAACAATTTTTTTTTTCTTCTTCAATACCCGGACTGAATTTGTAGGTTTTTTTGCAGATGTCCTTTGTAAGTTTGAGGAAATTTCCTTCTCTCAGGATGCTGGATTTTTTTTTCCCTTTAAATCGGGAATGAATGTTGGATTTTTGTCAAGTGCTTTGTTTGCTTCTAGTGAGATATCATACTTTTACTGTTTTTTAGTTGTTAACATGGTATATTTCATTGACTGGCTTTTAAATATTAAACCACTTCCTGGAATAAAATTATTTAGTAATTACATGTTACTGTTTTTATATATTGTTGAATTCAATTTGCTAAAGAATTTAAAAGAATTTTGTATCTGTGATCATGAGGACTATTGGTGTGTAGTTTTCTGTTCTTGTAATTGTCTTTATCTGGTTTTCATCTCAGAGTAAACAATGGTCTCACAGAATGATCTCTACTCTTCAGTTTTCTGGAAAAGTTTATATAGAATTGTTATTATTTATTTTTTCAATGTTTGCTAGAATTTACCAGTGACGTTATCTAGGTGTGATTTTTTTTGTGTGCCTGGGGATGTTATTAGGTGTAAATTCAATTTCCTTAACAGATACAAGTTTATTTAGGTGATCCATTTCTTCTTCAATGAGCTTTAATAAAGTGTATTTAATGTATCTTGCAAGGAATTGTCTGTTTCATCTAAACTGGAAAATTTATTGATACAAAGTTGTTTCCTTATTTTCATTTAAATATCTCTAGAACCTGTAGTGATGTTCCCTCTTTCATTTCTCATATTGAAAATTTCTTTCTTTTTATCCTAGTCATTAGCCTGGCTGTAGGTTCATCAAATATATTGATTGTTGCTGTTTTGAGATCTTTCTTCTTTTTGAATATAGGCATTTAGCGATATACATTTTTTTCTACATACTTTTATTCTCATCTTATTTTTATTCTATTCAGAATACTTTTTATTTTCCTTTCTGATTTTTTGTTTGCGTGTGTTATTTAGAAGTATGTTGCAGAGGCCGGGCGTGGTGGCTCAAGCCTGTAATCCCAGCACTTTGGGAGGCCGAGACGGGTGGATCACGAGGTCAGGAGATCGAGATCATCCTGGCTAACACGGTGAAACCCCGTCTCTACTAAAATAATACAAAAAAACTAGCCAGGTGTGGTGGCGTGCGCCTGTAGTCCCAGCTACTCCGGAGGCTGAGGCAGGAGAATGGTGTAAACCCGGGAGGCGGAGCTTGCAGTGAGCTGAGATCTGGCCACTGCACTCCAGCCTGGGCGACAGAGCGAGACTCCGTCTCAAAAAGAAAAAAAAAAAAAAAAAATAGAAGTATGTTGCAGAGATCTTTTTGTTTTGATTTTTAGTTTAATTCTGTTGTGGCCAGCAAGCATTCTTTGTAAGACATGAATCCTTCTACATTTATTAAGCCTTGTTTTATGGTGCAGAATGTAGTCTATCTGGGTAAAGGTTTCATGTGCATTGGAAAAGTATGTGTTTTCTGACATTGTTGGATGGAGTGTTCTATAAATGTCAATTAGGTTGGTTGATAATGCTCTTCAGATCTTCTATACCATTACTAATGTATTGTTTAGTTGTTCTGTCACCTACTGAAATACAGTTATTGAAATGTCTGAGTAGTATTATGGCTTTTTCTATTTTTCTTTCTTTGTATTTCTATCATTTTGTGCTTCATGAATTTTAAAACTGTTATTACATACATTCATATTTATGATTATTATGTCTTCTTGGTGAATCAATGCTTTCATAATTATGTAATTTTCTTTTTTATCCCTAGAAATATTTCTTGATCTGGAATTTACCTGTTTGATATTTAATCCAGCTTTCTTTTGCTTTGTGTTTGTATGGTATATATATATTTTTCCATCTTTTTACTTGGTAACGTTTCTATGTTTTTGTATTTAATTGAATTTCTTACTGATACAGGGTGGTGGTTAGTTTTATGTGTCAACCGGACTGGGTCATGATGCTCAGATATATGGTGAAACATTATTTTTGATGTTTCTATGAAAGTTTTTTTTTTGTTTCTTTTTTGTTTTTTGAGAAGGAGTCGTGCTCTGTCCCCCAGGCTAGAGTGCAGTGGCATGATCTCAGCTCACTGCAAGCTCCTCCTCCTGGGTTCACGCCATTCTCCTGTCTCAGCCTTCCGTTAGCTGGGACTACAGGTGCTCGCCAACACGCCCGGCTAATTTTTTGTATTTTTAGTAGAGATGGGGTTTCACCATGTTAGCCAGGATCGTCTCGATCTACTGACCTTGTGATCCGCCTGTCTTGGTCCCGCAAAGTGCTGGGATTACAGGTGTGAGCCACCGCGCCCGACCCCTGAGCCACCGCGCCCGGCCGGTTCTTCACTTTGGGTCTCCAAAGAAATAAGTATTAGATCCTCTGATAGAGTCAGGCAACTACTTAAGCATCTGTTTCGTTTGTTTCAGTCTTTTTTTTCTTTTTTTCAGGTTGTAGTTTGTACATAGAAACTTCATATGTATGGTAAACTTGATCTTCGAATTTATGGACTTTTTCTTTGTGTTTTAAATTTTGATATTGAACCCATCTTATGCATATTTTTTTTCCAGATAGTATGCATTTCAAGTCTAAAATTTCCATATGGTTCATTTTTGTGCTTTTCATTATTGGATGAGAACTCTATTTTCTTTAATATTTTAAATTGACAATAATTGTACATATTATGTGCAATATTGTGATATATTAATACATGCATATAATGTATAATATTCAAATCAGGGTAGTTAGCACCTCTATCACCTCAAACATTTATTATTTCTTTTTGGAGAACTCTTTCAATTCATTTAGACTTTGTTAACCTTTCTTTTCTAAAGCATAATTATAGTATCTCCTTTAAAGTCATTGTGTGATAAGTCCAATGTTTTGTTCATCTCATTGACATCTGTTGTTTGTGTTTTCCTGTGAGAAACAATCACATTTTCATGGCTCTTTGTATGTTGCATATTAATGTGTCCTGAACATTGTGGGTCCTGGTTACATTAGAACATAACTCTGGGCCCTGTTATAATCTTCTAACAGATATTTTGTTGTTGTTTAGCAAACACACAACCTGGTAAGGGTCGGGCTGCAAGTTCCACCTCTTCTCTGTGCATGGTGGTTCTAGTGTCCCTTCATTTTTCAAACCTCTCTTACCCTGCTTTGGGTTTTCTTTCATTTTTTTCTTCTTTCCCCTTCGATGCAGGGAGACAGACTAGTTTGCCTTGTATTTTCCTCATATGCATATGCTTCATTCAGGAATTAGGCTGATAATTGGATGGTAATTAAATTTAGAAAGGTGGCTATTCTGGCTTGGGTTTGTCCCACACCCATGCATCTCTGGGATGAGTTTAGGGTTATCGCAGGTTTTCACACAGATTTAGAGAACCCTTTTCTCTTACTCTCTGCTATTTAGGACTCTTCCCCACACTTCTCCTCTCTGGGACCTAATTTCTAGATTTCTCTAACTGGAAGTATAGTTTTTCTTAGAAATTTTGCCACCGAGCTTCTGACATCCAGCCCTGAAACAGGGGCAGATTCAGAAGAGAGAAGAAGAGAGAAAGGAAACAATGATTCTTGTATTCATATGAGTTATTCTCCAAGTTTTAACTACCCTTCACAATGCACCTGCTTTTGTTTAGTCTTCAGAGTACTTGGGAAGTTGATTTTTGTGTTTTTTTCCCTAAAATTTTATTAATATTTGGGACAGAGAGGCTTTATTGGGCTGACTTCGTTTGGTTGGATCAAAATTCCCCTGTTGATTTTAGTTTTTTTCTTAAAGGTTATCTGTTATTAGTGGTTTTACAGTGTATTCTTTCATCTTGGTGGGCTTTATTTATTATTTCTTATAAGACATGTCTGCTAGCAATGAATTTTCTCAGTCTTTTTTCATCTTGAAATACTTTTATTTGCTTCCATTTTTAGAGGATACTTATCCTGGATATAAAAATTTAAATTATAGTTTTCTTTCTGTTAGCACTTGACTGTCATCGCACTGACTTGTGGGCTCCATTGTTTCTGATGAGATGACAGCAATGAATTGCGTTGTTGTTTCTCTGTATGTCATCAGTCATTTTTCTCTTGATGCTTTTAAGGTTTTTTTCATTGTCTTTGGATTTCAGCAGTTTAACTGTGGTTTGTTTAGTTGTGATTCGCTTTTTTTTTTTTTTGAGACTGAGTCTCACTCTGTCGCCCAGGATGGAGTTCAGTGGCATGGTCTTGGCTCACTATAGCCTCCGTCTCCCAGGTTCAGGCGATTCTCCTGCCTCAGCCTCCCAGGTAGCTGGGACTACAGGTGTGTACCACTGTGCTCAGCTAATTTTTGTATTTTTAGTGTAGATGGGGTTTCACTGTGTGGGTCAGACTTGTCTCGAATGCCTGACCTCAAATGATCCGCCCACCTTGGCCTCCCAAAGTGCCGGGATTACAGGCTTGAGCCACTGTGCCCGGCCTAGTTGTGACTCACTTTGTTACTTTCACTTTGGTGGTTTATTGAGTTTGAATCTGTAAGTAAATATTTCTTCATTAAATTTTGGAAGATTTTATTCCTATTTCTTCAGATGTTTCTTTTCCGTGCCTTTTTTTTTCCTTTGGTACTCTTGTTACACCTATGTTAGGACAGTGTGTTGTCCTACAGTGTCTAAAGGTTGAATAATTTGTTTTCCTATTTTTTCTCTACTTTTTAGACTGTATAATTTATATTGATTTATCTTTGAATTCACAGATTCTTCATTTGCCATCTGAGTCTCCTGTTGAATGCCTATAGTGAATTCCTTGATTTTTAAATTATACTTTTTAATCTCTAGAATTTCCATTTGGTCTTTTTATAGTTTATTGAGAACTCATTGTTAATCTGTTTCATTCAATTATTTGAGCATACTATTTTTTCATTTATTGAATATAATTCAATTATTTGACCATACTATTTTTTCATTCAATTATTTGAGCATACTATTTTTTCATTTATTGAATATAATTTATTACAAGTCCTTAAAACTATTTGCTGAATCTAACATTTAGACCATACAAGTTGTTTTTGATTATTGCTCTTTTACTGATTATGGGTTATACTCTTTTTTGTTTTTTTTGCATATGTAGTAATTTTTGTGGAAAACTGGGCAACTCTGGACTTTTTTTGTTTTTCTGTGGTTGTTGGTTTTTGTTTTAAGTAATTTGCCTCATTTAATTTGCAGATTGTGTTTTCTCCATGGTTTACAGCTCTGACTTTTCTCTGTCCAGTATTTTTACTTTTTCCTTTTTTCTTTCCATAGTGCTCTTAGGGTTTTCCATGTTTCTATATATCTTAGAGTTCAATCAATGATTTAGCTACAGTTTCTGATAAAATTCTTTCAGCCTTTCGGTTCACTGTGTTGATCTGTGTATTTTTAGGGATTGCATTCAAAGTTGTGGCTACTTAGTCTCTTTTGCCTTTCCTTTTTCAGTTAGTGACCCAGGTGTCTCCTGGATATAGGTACTTTCTCAATCAGCTAGGTCTGTGTGGAGTACTTATCTCAATCTTTCTATGGTTCTCTCTTTTTAAATATCTACCTACTAAATATCTAACCCGTCTGCTGTTCACCCTGAATTGTAACTGCATCTCTGATCTAGCAAAGCTGCTGGTTTCTCCCATTGATTTGTAACCAAGTCTGCCACTTTTAGCTGGAGAATTGCAGTTTTCATTTCTTACCCTGAATAGGTTTGCCCTGTCTGAAAGCAACAGTGCTACTTTTTACTGCCAACCCCCAAAAGGTAAAACTACAGTTCTTACCAACTAAACTGGAGTGGTAATGACAGGAGTAGTCTCATCAACAAGGCCACTGACTCCTGATATTCTTACCTGGATTTCTAGCAATTTCTCAAGAATAAATACTTGTCAGTGAAAATTTTTTTTGTTTTTATTCCTGTCTTTTTTTATGGAGGGAAAATGCTGACTTCCATGTTGGCATCATTATTCCCCCATTTTGCTTTTATAGTATATTTTAATTTTTGCTACTTTCTCAGTCTTTTATTTGTTACTGTGAAGAAATAAAAAATTTCTAATTTGGATTAATATACAGAAATGTGAAGATTTAGTTCCATTTAAATTCAGTTCAGTTACTTAAAAAAAACTGGGTAGAAATATTTATTAAATGTTTATATTAGTTATGTAGTTTAAAAATAATTTTTGAATGGTGGATAGTTCCCTTCAATCTAATTGGAGTTCTTTGAAGGTATTCTTTGGGTCCAAAAAATCAGTATGTACATTTTTTAAATTATGGATTTTTGGTTTTGATGATTTAAAAAGAGGTGGTAGAAGGTCGGGGAGAGAGAGAAAATTCAAACTGTACATTGATACAAAATTTGAGTACCTGTTTATGATTACTTTGGTACTTAGTATATAGTACCATAATTTTTTTGTTTTTTGAGATAGCGTCTCACTTTGTCGCCCAGGCTGGAGTGCAGTGGTGCAATCCCGGCTCACGTCAACCTCCACCTCCCAGGTTCAAGTGATTCTCCTGCCTTAGCCTCCTGAGTAGCTGGTATTACAGGTGCCCACCACCATGCCTGGCTAATTTTTGTATTTCTAGTAGATACAGGGTTTCACCATGTTGCCCAGGCTGGTTTCGATCTCCTGACCTCAAGTGATCTGCCCACCTCGGCCTCCCAAAGTGCTGGGATTATATGCGTGAGCCACTGCTCCCGGCCTAACACCATAATTTTTGAAGGCCACCATGAAAAGAACAGAGGTGAATTTAGTAAAGGTTTTGTGTTAACTGGAAGTTAAATGGGGGTATAAGGATAGTCTCAAATGGAGAAAATTGGAGGGAGGATAGTCTTTACTGGTGCCAGATAATATAGGCATGCCAAACTGTGTCGTAGACATCAGTAGCATTTCTAAATTTGAGTGACAATTTAATTTCCATCAAATGACATAAATTTTCACATTCAGTTATTTAATATAAATTTTTCTCTACCATGAAATCATTTAAACATTAGCTCTGATATTGAACTAGGTCAACAGCTTGGAAGACTTATCCTTCCTTAGAAGTGACTGTGTTTTCCGACTCAGTGTCAGTCTCATCATATGCCCTGCTTAAATTGTTATACATTTTTAATATTTGAGTCTAGTTTAATGAGCTGTTATCACATTTTTAATATCTGTGAGCAGATTGAAATAATGTTACTATTCAGATTATCTTTTTGGGTGTTTCTGTTGCCTGAATTGTATTTTCTGCATTGAAAATATACTGTACATGCCATAGTATATTTCAGTTCAAAAATGTCCATATCTATTTCTTTAAACATATAACCATAGTAAAATAGATTGCATGAAAATATTTCCAAATTTGAATATTGTTTTTCATGGATTATTTTTGCTCTCTTCCTAATACTTTTCTTTATTTCCAAATAGAGAAGTGTACATGTATTTATACATTGTTTTATGATTAGATAAATATATAAATTTCATTGAAGCCCTACAGGATTTTTCCTCCCTTTAATGTGTAAAGTATTTTTTTGTGCATTAAATAAGAAAAAAACTATGATCAAAAAGCAAAATAGGCCCATTTAACTTTTACAAAATTTACTGCTGATGTTTAGCAGATAAAACTACTTTGATTCTGCTTTGGTTAGAAGTGTTCAAAATTTAAAAGTTTTTTGTAGGATAACTATTAGGTTTATAGAATAATTTCAGGTTCTTTTGATCTTCTCATGTTATTAATCCTAATAAAACATTATTTGAAAGTATGTAGACAATGTCTAGAGTTTATCTTTTGAAGAAATTTTTGTGTGTTTTTTTTTTTCTTTGATACAGAGTTTTGCTCTTGTTGCCCAGGCTGGAGTGCAATGGCGCGATCTCAGCTCACTGCAACTTCTGTCTCCCGGGTTCAAACGAGTCTCCTGCCTCAGCCTCCAGAGTAGCTGGGATTACAGGCGTGTACCACCAAGCCTGACTAATTTTGCATTTTTAGTAGAGACAGGGTTTTGCCATGTTGGTCTGGCTGGTCTCGAACTCCTGACCTCAGGTGATCCGCCCACCTCAGCCTCCCAAAGTGCTGGTATACTGGTGTGAGCCACCATGGCCAGCCCTATTGTGATTTTTAACCACAGATATTTGTGAGTTAAGCTATAGCAAGCATAGTTTTTTGATATGTTAAAATATCTTAGTGTGTTATGGTTTTTATTTTTATTTGTTATGTATTTATTTTAATAATTTCCACCTTTATCTTAGATTCAGGGGCTACAGGAGCAGGTTTGTTACATGGGTATAGTGTGTAATGCTGAGGTTTGAGGTATGGTTGATCCTGTCACCCAAGTACTGAGTACAGCACCCAAAAGTTAGTTTTTCAACCTTTCCCCCTTCCCTCCTTCTTCTTATAGTCTCATTGTCTATTATTGCCATTTTTATGTCTATGAGTACCCATTATTTAGGTCCTACTTATAACTGAGAAGATGTGATACTTGGCTTTTTGTTCCTGCATTAATTCACTTAGGATAATGACCCCCAGCTGTATCCATGTTTCTGCAAACGACATGATTTTGGTTTATTTTTATGGCTGTGTAGTATTCCATGGTGTATGTGTATTACATTTTCTCTATCCAATCTACCTTTGGTAGAAACCTAGGTTGATTTCATGTCTTTGCTGTTGTGATTAGTGCTGTAATATATATACGAGTGCATGTGTCTGTTGGTAGAATGATTTATTTTATTTTGGATATATACCCAGTAGTAGAATTGCTGAGTTGAATGGTAGTTCAAAGGTTTTTCAGAAATCTCCAAGCTGCTTTCCACAGAGGCTGAACTAACTTACATTCCCACCAACAGTGTGTAAGTGTAACCTTTTCTCTGCAGCTTTGCCAGAATCAGATGTTTTTTGACTTTTTAGTAATAGCTATTCTGACTGGTGTGAGATGGTATCTCATTGTGGTTTTGATTTGCATTTTACTGATGATTAATGATGTTAATTAAGCATTTTTTCATATGTTTGTTGCCCGCTTGTATGTCATCTTTTAAGAAGTGTCTGTCTGTGGTGTTTCCCATTTTTTTAATGGGATTGTTTTTAGCTTGTACAATTGTTTAAGTTCCTTATAGATTCTGGATATTAGACCTTTGTTGAATGCATAGTTTGTCAATATTTTCCCATTCTGTAGATTGTGTGTTTACTCTGTTGACAGTTTCTTTGTACCTAAGTGCTTAGTTTAATTGGGTCCCACTCGTCAATTTTTGTTTGTATTGCAATTGCTCTTGAGGCCTTAGTGATAAATTCTTTCCCAAGGCCAATGTACAGAACGGTGTTTTCTTCTAGGATTCTTCTAATTCGATGGCTTACATTTAAACCTTTAATCCCTCTTGAGCTAAAAGCATTTTTTTTAGACAGGATCTTGCTCTGTTGCCCAGGTTGGAGTGCAGTGGCACGACCAAAGCTAACTGCAGCCTCTGCCTCTGCGTCTCAAGCGATCTTCCTACCTTGGCCTCCCAGGTAGCTGGGACTACAGGCATGTCCCACCATGCCTGGATGATTTTTGCGTTTCTTGTAGAAATGGAGTTTCACCATGTTGCCCAGGCTGGTCTCAAATTTCTGGGCTCACGTAATCCATCCACCTCGGCCTCCCAAAGTGTTAGGATACAAGTGTCAGAGTTAATTTTTGTATGGTGAAAGGTAAGGGTCCAGTTTCATTCTTCTGCATGTGGCTAACCAGTTATTCCATCACCATTTATTGAATAGGGAGTCCTTTCCCCATTGCTTATTTTTCTCTACTTTGTCAAAGATCAGATGGCTGTAGGTATGTGGCTTTGTTTCTGGGTTCTCTATTTTGTTCCATTGGCATATGTGTCTGTTTTTATACCGGTACCATATTGTTTTGGTCACTGTAGCCTTATAGTATAGTTTGAAGTTGGGTATTGTGATGCCTCCAGCTTTGTTCTTTTTGTTTAGGATTACTTTGCCTATGTGGGCTCTTTTTTTGGTTCCGTATGCATTTTAGTATAGTTTTTTTCTAGTTCTATGAAAAATCACATTCATAGTTTTATAGGAATAGTATGGAATCTGTGGATTGCTTTGGGCAGTATGGCCATTTAAATAATATTGATTCTTCCAGTCCTTGAGCATGGATATTGTAAAAGGAATTGCTTTCCTGATTTGGATATGAGCTTGAAGATTGTTGTTGTTTGGAAATGCTACTGATTTTTGTGTATCAATTTTGTATCCCGAAACTGTACTGAAGTCATTTAATCAGTCACAGGAGCCTTTTGAGGGAGTCTTTAGGGTTTTCAAGTTGTAGAATTATATCATCATGAAGAGAGAGAGTTTGAATTTTTTTGTTCTATTTGGATGCCTTTTGTTTTCTTTTCTTGCCTGATTGCTCTGGGAAGGACTTCCAGTGCTATGTTGAATAGGAGTGGTAAGAGTGGACACCCTTTTCTTGCTCAAGTTCTCAAAGGGAATGCTTCATGTTTTCGTCTGTTTAATATGATGTTAGCTGTGGGTTTACCTTAGATGGCTCTCATTACTTTGAGGTATGTTCCTTCTATGCCTGGTTTCTTGAGGATTTTTGTGATGAAGAGATGCTGGATTTTATTGAAAGTTTTTTTCCACATCTATTGGGATAAAGATATGGTTTTATTTTTAATTCTGTTTGTATTGAATCATATTTATTGATTTGTGTATGTGGAACCAACCTTGCATACCAGAAATGAAGCTTACTTCATTCCTAGTAATTAAAAAGTTAATTCATGGTGAATTAACTTTTTGATGTGTTGCTGGATTTGGTTTGCTAGTATTTTGTTGGGGACTTTTGCAGCTATGTTCATCAGGGATATTGGCCTGTAGTTTTCTTTTTCGTTGTGTCTTTGCTGGGTTTTGGTATCAGGGTGATGCTGGCTTTGTAAAATGAGTTAGGGAGGAGTTCCTTGTACTCAATTTTTTTTTGAATATTTTTAGTAGGATTGCTACCAGCTCTTCTTTGTATATCGGCTAGAATTTGGCAGTGAATTTATCTCGTCTGGGATTTTTTTGGTTGGTAGGTAACCAAAAAAAAAAAAAAAAATTCTGGACCAGAAAAATTCACTGCCAAATTTTAGCAGGTATACAGTTTCGAAGCTCAATCCTGGTCTGTTCAGGGTTTTAACTTCTTTCTGATTTTGTGTTTCTAGGAATTTATCCATATCCTATAGATTTTCTAGTTTGTGTGCTTAGAGGTATTCATAATTGTCTCTGAGGATCTTTTGTCTTTCTGTGGGATTGGTTGTGTCATCAACTTTGTCATTTCTGATTGTGCTTATGTGGATTTTTAAAAAAATCTAGCTGGTGGTCTATCAGTCTTCTTTATCTATTCAAATAACCAGCTTTTGTTTTGTTGGTTCTTTGTATGGATTTTTGTCTCAGTTTTGTTTAGGTCTGCTCTGATTTTCATTATTTTTTTTTCTTCTGGTAGATTTGGGGTTTATTTTGTGTTTTTCTGGTTCCTGTAGGTGTGATGTCAGATTGTTAATTTTAGATCTTTCTAACTTTTTGAGTTAGGGCATTAGTGCTATGTGGTATAAAATTTCCTTTTTTTTTTGGAGACAGTCCTGCTCTGTCGCTCAGGCTGGAGTGCAGTGGCTCAATCTCAGCTCACTACAGCCTCCGCCTCTGGGGTTCAAGTGACTCTCCTGCCTCAACCTCCTGAGTAGCCGGGATTACAGGCACCCACTACCACGCCTGGCTAATTTTTTTTGTATTTTTCATAGAGACAGAGTTTCACCATGTTGGCCAGGCGGTCCAGAACTCCTGCTCTCAAGTGATCTACCCACCTTGACCTCCCAAAGTGTTCAGATTGCAGGCATGAGCCACTGCGCCTGGCCTAAAGTTTTCTCTTAACACTGGTTTGGCTGTATCCTAGAGATTTTGCTATGTTGTGTTTTTGTTTTCATTTATTTCAAAAAACTTTTAAATTTCTGCCTTACTTTCATAGTTTAGCCAAAAGTCATTCAGGAGCAAGTTGTTCAACTTCCATGTAAATGTATGATTTTGAGAGATCATCTTGTTATTGATTTCTGTTCTTATTCCACTGTCGTCTGAGAATATGGTTGGCATGATTTCAATTTTTTGAATTTATTGAGACCTTCTTTATGGCGAAACATGTGATTGATCTTGGAGTATGTTTTGTGTGCATATGAGAAGAATGTGTATTCTGTGGTGGTTGATGGGTGGAGTATCCCGTAGATGTCTGTTAGGTCCAATTAGTCAAGTGCTGAATTTATGTCCAGAATTTGTTAGTTTTCTGCCTCCATGACATGTCTAATGCCTGTCAGTGGGGTGTTGAAATCCCTCACTATTATTGTGTGACTGTCTAAGACTGTTCCTAGGTCTAGTAGTAGTTGTTTTATGTATCTGATTGCTCTACTATTGGATGCATATATATTTAAGATAAGTTTTCTTGTTGAATTGAACTATTTTTCATTATGCAATGCAATTTTTTGCCCTTTTTAACTCTTGATCGTTTATCGTTTGTTTTATCTGATACAAGAATAGTGACACCTGCTCTTTTTCTGTGTTCTCTTTGTGTGATAGATCTTTCCCCAACCCTGTACTATGAGCCTATGAGTGGTGTTATATGTGAAATAGCTCTCTTAAAGACAATAGATGGATGAGTTTTGTTTTTTTATCCAACATGCCATTCTGTACCTTTTGAGTGGGGCATTTAGACCATTTACACTCATAATTAATATTCATATGTGAAGTTTTGATCCTATCCTGAAGTTGTTAGCTGGTTGCTTTGTAGTTTCTTTTGTGTGGTTGTTTTATAAGGTTTGCAAGCTGTGTACATGCATATTTGTGGTAGTAAGTATTCTTTCATTTCCATGTTTAGAACTCCCTTAAGGATCTCTTGTGAGGTTGGTCTATAGGCAACAAATTCCGTTGATGCTTACTTGTCTGAAAAACATTTATTTCTCTTTTGCTTATTAAGCTTCGTTTGGGTAGATATGAAATTTCTTGGCTAATTTTTTTTTCTTTTAAGAATACTGAAAATAAGCCCCCAACCTCTCCTGGCTTGTGTGGTTTCTGCTGAGAAGTCGGCTGTTAGGCTGATGGGGTTCTGTTTGTATGTGATCTGACCTTTTTCTCTAGCTACCTTTAAGATTTTTTCTTTAGTGTTGGTCTTGGACAGTCTGGTGACTAAATGCTGTGGCAATGTTCATTTTGTATGGTATCTTGCGATGTTCTCTAGATTTCTTGTATTTGGATGCCTATATCTCTAGCAAAATTAGGTTAATTTTCTTGAATTATTTCCTCATATATGTTTTTCAGGTTGTTTTCTTTTTATCCATCTCTCTCAGTAATGCCAGTAATTTGTAGGTTTGGCTGCTTTATGTAGTCTGATATTTGTTGAAGACTTTTTTTCATTTTTCAACCTTTTAAAAAAATTTTTGTTTGGGTAAATTTGAAAGATCAGTCTTCAAGCTTTGAAATTCTTTCTTTTGGTTTGTCCAGTCTGCTGATAAAACATTCAGTTTTGTTTTGTAATTTCTTAAGTGAGTTTTTCCATTCCACTATCTCTGATTGATTTCTTTTTAAGATGTTTAATCCCATTCATTTCCTGGATTGCTTTAGAAGTTTCTTCTAATTTTCAACATTGTCTTGGATATCATTGAGCTTCCTTGCAGTCCATGCTTTGAATTCTTTATTTGTCAATTCTTCTGAGTTTCCAGTTTGGTTATGGTCCATGGTTGGAGAGCCAGTGTGATCCTTTGACGGTGTCACCACACTCAGATTTTTCATGGTGTCCGAAGCTTTGTGCTGGTTCTTTCTCCTTTGGAGATGCTGACACTTCTAACTTTTGTAATAATTTTCATGCTTTTAAGGTATTTTTTCCTTTCTCTATAATGTTATTATTGTTATTTTGTCTTCTTTCCCTTTCCCTGTCTCCATGGGTGCTGTGGCTATAGAGAATGCTGGGTAGGGCCTTTTGGCTTTGCTTCTATAGCTTTATACACTTCTGTCAGCAGGTTTTATATTGGGCTGTGCAGTTCAACCTACAAGCCATTGGATGGCAGTTATGAGTGAGAGTGGGCTTTGGCCAATGTGACTGGGTATATACTTGACCTGTGTTTAGTGGGAGAAGCTCTCTGTTGCCTCAGGCAATAGGTTGATGTGTGGAGTGCACGGTGGTCTGAGCTCCCTCCTCTGCTCTGGAGGAGGGCACAAAATGGGCATGTCCAGACTGGACAGGTCCTACTAGGTCTCCCTATGGCAGGCATCAGTGCTGAGGGAGAATTCAGTGGGCAGCCCCTAAGTGCCCAGAGGAGTGCCTAGGCATAGTGATGGGAAACCTCAGCCCCAAGTTCTCTGCATGGGAATGGGGGTGGCCTATACTCCTAATCCAGGAAAGTGGGTTTTCCAGATTCCTGGAGATCTGCTGGCTGTGAAATGGAGAGGGTCTCCTGCACCAGGATTTCTGCACTGGAATGGTGGGACACCTCAGGGTACTGAACCAGGCAAGCAGTTACCCTAAATCCCTGGATACAGGCCTGGGTGTGAAACAGAGAGGGCCCCCTGTACCAGGATCTCTGCATAGATAGGAATGATGCAGAGTGTGCTGTTCCAGGTGAGTGAGTTGTCTGAATGCCTGGAAATCTGCCTGGCTGTGGACAGATAGGGCCCCCGCTTGCACCAAGATCTTTGCACAGGGTGTGAGGTGACTAAGACTGCTGGGCTGGCCAAGCAGCTGCTCTGAATGCCTGGAGATCTCCCTGGGCGTGAAGCATAGAAGACCTCTCTAAACCTGGATCTCTGCAAAGGAAGAGTGGGGTGGCTCAGGCTGCCAATCTGGGCAAGCAAGTGCATTGAATGCCTGGAGATCTGCCTGTGCATCCTGCTGCACCGCGTGGAATAGGGCTCAGGTTGCTACTCCATGGGAGCGGGTGCTTCAGTTGCCTGGAGATTAGCCTGGGCATGGACCAAAGAGGGTCCAGTGCCATGATCTGTGTCTATGAAGGGTGGGGTGGCTTGAATGCCTGGGTTTCTGCCTGAGAGTGGAGCAGAGAGGGCCCTGCTGCACCACAGTGTCAGGGTAGCAGGCTGGAGCACCCAGCAATGACACATGCAGACAGGTTCCAGGTCACCAAGCTGCCTCTGCCTGCCAAGTCTTGTTGTCCAGGAGATATTGCAGCTATAGCAGCTTTCCTCCCACCCTAGGCCTGCAACGGAGTAGAGTACAATTATAACACCTACTGCTGAGGCAGTTTTCACATTTCTGGCTCCAAAACGGGGACTCTAATTTCTGGCATGCCTGCACAGACACACTGCCAGATTTCCAGGTTGAATTGTAAGTGCTTGAATTCAAAATGATGTCCTGCTGTTGGTCCCTGCAACTTTTCCTGGTGTCTTTCCCTCACAGTATCTCCTTACCTCTTTCCCAGTTAGCTCCAGGTCTCGGGAGAAACAAAGGGCTCTCGGGATCTAGGGTGCCCTTCATGATTCTGGTGGAGTCCTGCTTTCCTTCCTGAATTAAAGCTCACAGTTGATTTTCATGTACTATCTTGATATTTCCAAGTGGCTGAGAAATGCTAAAACCCTCAAATCTGCCATCTTTGGGGAAAAAACCTCAAAAAACTATTGTGATTTTAAACTAGTATCATGCTTATATTAATATTTCTTTTAAAAGGTTTAATTTTTATTTGGCTGAATTTAAATCCTTGAGGAAAAGAAACGTAAAACATATTAGTATTTTCCCAATGATTGACTGTTAAGTTTTTGTACTAAGATTTGAATTAAAATTATGCAGTTACAATGTGATATGGACTTGGATGCCTTTAGTTCATATTTGAAAAGGAATCAAACTTCTTTTTGTATACCTGCTTTTCTATTGATCACTAGAGGTGGAACATATTTCCTTTTTGTTCAGAATGTTTTCTGACTTACTAAACACCAAAATTTTGATCTAGGAGGATACTGATATCCTTAATTTTTAAAAGTAATTCTAAGAGTTTCTAATTACTGTTCTTGTTCTAAATGTTTATGAGGAAGGGAATGCTGTAATGAATCAGTTGAATTTCAGTTTCATTATACTTTGCTTATACTAAAATCAGAAGGCCCTCATAGATCTTTGTTGTTGTTGTTGTTTTTTTTTTTTTTGAGACAGAGTCTCACTCTGTTGCCCAAGCTGGAGTGCAGTGGTGTGATCTCGGCTCACTCCCACCTCCACCTCCCAGGTTCAAGTGATTCCCCTGCCTCAGCCTCCCGAGAAGCTGGATTACAGGCGCATGCCACCATGCCCAGCTAATTTTTGTAATTTTAGTAGAGATGGGGTTTCGCCGTGTTGGCTAGGCTGGTCTCGAACTCCTGACTTCAGGTGATCTGCCTGCCTCGGCCTCCCAAAACACTGGGATTACAGACATGAGCCACTGCGTCCGGCCTCCACATAGATCTTTAAAAATTATATTAAATTACTGTATAATTTTTGAGAATTGAATGGGAAATTTATTTTTAGCGTCCTTTGGTTTTAAATCTTTTTACTTTTGTAATTATTTCTGATTATCATTTATTATTAGCCTGCTGTCTTGTTTTTCATGGTGACAATTATTTAGAAATTTAAATATGTGCTACCATTAGAGAATGCTTTCTTTCTACTGACTTAAAATAACCAGTTGGTAACCTTCAAAGGACATAAGCCTGTAGCAGACGGAAAAAACTGTCTCAAAGCTAGCTTGATGCACACGTTACATATAAGTGTGTGCATGGAAAGGCCACCTTATATTCCAATTTCTTCTCATTTCTTAGTTTTCATTGAAAGGATCTCTAGCCTGAGATAGACAGGTTTTTAAATACCAGAAATGTGTATTAAATTTCCCTCCATATTATTTGAAATAGGTTTATAATAATAAGAAAAGTATATATTTTAAGACTTTCCTTTTAAAAATTATACTGAAAATAGTTTGTTTTTAATCTTACTCATTCAGTGTTATCTACAAACTTCTGGCATCGAAAAGCGAAGGAATCAGGGTGCAAGCTCTTAAGGCAATGGGTTATTTTTTAAAACATCTGGCCCCAAAGTAAGTATGCCTGAAATCTAAGATGGACTCTTATATTCTACTTATTTATTTTATAAATCTTTGCAGTAGCAATTTTGTTCTTTAGTCCTCTAGTTTTTCTTGTATTTTTATTCATAAATTGCTGTATGAATGTAAACAGTAGTACATATTTTAAAAACTAAGTTGAATGGGAATAGTTTTTTTATACATAAAATTATTTAAATTATCCATATACTTAATGTGAATTATGAGAATTAGTTTGGACAACTTGCATTCAAGAAGCTATGGAGACTTGATTTCAGGTGACTCACACTATTTTTGCTTTATCTTTATTATAAAGTAATACAGTAACCTGGATGTTTGTCACATAGTGTGTTCTCATATATGCGTAACTCAGAACTGAAACTTCCATGCTTATTTTCTTAGCTGAATGCAGATATTCATGTTCTACCTTTTGTTCTCTGTACCAGAAGTAGTTTATTTTAAAAAGAAAATTTTTTGGTTTAGAACAAGTGTTGGTAAACTGCAGTGTTTAGGAATCCAGCTAGCCACCTGTAAAAATACGGTTTTATTGGAAAACAGCCACAATAATTTATTTGTGTATCATCTGTGGCTGCTTTCATGATACAAGGACAGTGTTGAATTGTGACAGAAATCACCTGGTCTACAAATTCTAAAATATTTACCCCCTAGCCATTTGCAGAAAAACTTTGCTGACCCCAAGGGTAAAATTAAAGTTTTTGATCCTTTAGTTTCTGAATTTATGCTTGGAAAGTTAATTTTTTATGTATGTTTTCATAGTATTTATTTTTTAAAATTATATTACATTTCGTCTACTTTTTCTCCAAATTGTTTTTCTACTTAGGTACTTACTGTGCTTTAGATGAGCTTTAGATGATCGTCCCCAGGAGAGACTAAGTTAGTGCTGGTAGACTGTAGCAACTTCATTAAATAAATAACTGCTCTGAAGATTTTGGGGGAGGAGGTTTTTGCTGTGCTGTTGCATAGGCAAACTTGTCTTTTTTTTTTTTTTTTTTTTAAACTAGTTATGCTTATATAGTGGTTAGCATTTCTCTACTTAAAGATTCTGTGGCTTTAGAAGTTCTAGATTGAAGATAGTTGGGAGAGTAATGGAGTTGGGAATTGTAGTGTGAAAAAGTATTTTGTGTTTCCTTCATCCAGCATGCATATTAAGTAGAGCACAGAAAAGCTCTACATTTGATGATTTCTTTTTGTGTAATTGCAGGAGGAAAGTTGAAGTCATGCTTGGACATGGATTGTTTTCATTGCTAGCTGAAAGGCTCATGCTTCAGACAAATTTAATCACAATGACCACATATAATGTCCTGTTTGAGGTAGGAATGTACTTAGGATTTACTCCTCTAAATTTCTTATTATAAAAATGCCTCTTAACATTGTGTAGGTAAATAAGATCATTTACTTTTATTTTATTTTTTGAGACAGAGTCTCACTCTGTCACCCAGGCTGGAATGCAGTGGTATAGTCTCAGCTCACTGCAACCTCCACTTCCTGGGTTCAAGTGATTCTCCTGTCTCAGCCTCCCCAGTAGCTGGGATTACAGGTGTGCGCTACCACACCCAGCTAATTTTTGTATTTTTAGTAGAGACAGGGTTTCGCTATGTTGGCCAGGCTGGTCGTGAACTCCTGACCTCAGACGATCCACCCACCTCAGCCTCCCAAAGTGCTGGGATTATAGGCATGAGCCACCATGCTGGCCAGATCATTTAAGTTCGTAATGTACAGCTATGAAATGATATAAAGGAGATGTGGCTGCATTTTTATAAATCTATTATTAATGTGTGAATTTTTAAACAGTATCGTTATTTCTGTTTAAGTATTCCCTTCATTGTATTAACTATTTGATGTCTCATTTTATAATTAAGAAAACATAGAGTAATAATGCTGTAGTTATTTTAGAAGTATAATACTTAACATGACAATATTGGACTAAAAATATACTATATTTTGATTAGTGTTGTACTTAAAGCTCATTAATAGTGATGCTAATCCAGTGATTTGCTAATGTAATCCATTGTTTTACTTCTGTAGATTCTTATAGAACAGATTGGTACTCAGGTGATACATAAACAGCATCCAGATCCTGATTCTTCAGTAAAGATACAAAACCCTCGTATGTATTTTATATACTTGAACAAAAACTACCTTTTGCTACTTAAAGTCACTGTGAACAACCTAAAATCGATGTTGTTGAAACAGACTGTTAGATGAGTATTTCATTAAGTGTGATGATACTAGTTTTGTTTGTGTTTTATGTTGAATATTCCTTCGAATCAACCTTATGTAGAAATTTTTTTTTTTTGAGATGGAGCCTCGCTCTGTCGCCCAGGCTGAAGTGCAGTGGCCGGATCTCAGCTCACTGCAAGCTCCGCCTCCTGGGTTTATGCCATTCTCCTGCCTCAGCTTCCCGAGTAGCTGGGACTACAGGCGCCCGCCACCTCGCCCGGCTAGTTTTTTGTATTTTTTAGTAGAGACGGGGTTTCACTGGGTTAGCCAGGATGATCTCGATCTCCTGACCTCGTGATCCACCCATCTTGGCCTCCCAAAGTGCCGGGATTACAGGCTTGAGCCACCGCGCCAGGCCGGAAATTCTTATATAAAGGTTTTGAAGAATTGTTTGCGTAAGGTCTTGATTTAATATATGTTGAGACTTTCAGCAAAATTTTGACTGTGCTGTTTAGTGATGTCAGGCAGAATTACATGGACCATGTAGGTAGTTTTATCTTAAATTACTGTGAATATAAAAATACCAAATTTGGAATACAAAAATATGTCTTCTTTATTGTTTATGAAGATAGTCTTGTTAAGCAGTCTTTTCTTTTGATACTTAGAATTCTTAAGCACTTGTATAAAGTATACCTTTTTCATCTTGCTTTATAAGATCATGTTATTAAAATTATTAGTTTGTAGGGTTTCGAAATTTAATTACATTTTATGTGGTTAGGTGTGTTTGTGTGTTTGGTACTCCAGTGCTAATTTTCAAAGTACATGGCTTTGAAGTTTAATTTTCCTCAGCTTTCAGAGAGACATGATGTCATTATTTTACCTATGCTGCCCAGGCTGGTCTAAAACTCCTGGGCTCGAGCAGTCTTCCCACCTCAGCCTCCCAAAGTGCTGGTATTACAGGCATGAGCCACCGCACCTGGTCTAAGTGCATATTTTTAAAAGTTTTTTTTTTTTTTTTTTTTAAATTTAAGCTAAGTTCTGGAGATTATTTATTTATTTAGAGACCTAGTCTTGTCTTGCTCTGCCGCCCGGGCTAGAGTGCAGTGGCAGGATCTCAGCCACTGTAACCTCTGCCTCCTGGTTCAAGCGATTCTCCTGCCTCAGCCTCCCTGGTAGTTGGGATTACAGGTGCCTGCTACCAGGCCTGGTTAATTTTCAAATTTTTTGCGGAGACGGAATTTCTTTATGTTGGCCAGGGTGGTCTTGAACTCTTGACCTCAGGTGACCCAACTGCCTCAGCCTCCCAAAGTGCTGGGATTACAGGTGTGAGCCACTGTGCCTGGCCTAATTTAACCTAAATTCTGGAGATTTAAATAGCTTTTTGCTAAGACCATTACAATAGTAGTTTACTTTGCATTTCCTGGGGAGATGGGATGTTGAATAGGTTTTAATTTCCTTTGGTTTTTTTTGTGTCTAATTTTACTTTTAAGATTATGAAAGAAAATCGTCACAACTTTAAAAATTCACTATGGTAGGCCGGGCTTGGTTGCTCACACCTGTAATCCCAGCACTTTGGGGGGCCGAGGCGGGTGGATCATGAGGTCAGGAGTTCAAGACCAGCCTGGCCAAGATGGTGAAACCCTGTCTCTACTGAAAATACAAAAATTAGCCAGACGTGGTGGCAGGCGTCTGTAATCCCAGCTACTCGGGAGGCTGAGGCAGGAGAGTTGCTTGAACCTGGGGGGTAGAGGTTGCGGTGAGCCAAGATCATGCCACTGTACTCCAAGTGACAGAGACTCCATCTCAAAAAAAAAAAAAAATTCATTGTGGTAAATGAAAGACTGTGTGCATAACATAAATTATGATGAGGAATCTTAAGAATTTATCTTTTTCTGAGATTTTGATTATAGTGTTTTTTATTTTCTTTTTTTTTTTGTTTTGTTTTGAGACAGAATCTCGCTCTGTCGCTCAGGCTAGGGTGCAGTGGCATGATCTTGGCTCACTGCAGCCTCCATCTCCTGGGTTCAAGCAATTCTCCTGTCTCAGCCTCCTGAGTAGCTGGGATTACAGGCACGCGCCACCATACCTGGCTGATTTTTATGTTTTTAGTAGAGATGGGGTTTTGCCATATTGGCCAGGCTGCTCTCGAACTCCTGACCTCAAGTGATCCACCCACCTCAGCTTCCCAAGGTGTTGGAATTACAGGCCTGAACCACCTAGCCCAGCCTCTTTGTTTTTAAGATCAACTTTACTATTTGGTATATCTCAGAGAGAGTAAGCAGTTTCACTGGCATTTAATTCATTTATAATTTAACTTGTTTTATTTTAACCTTTTACAATTCAGCTTTATTTTTGCACATTTGAATCATGAAAGAAGTTTCCTTTCGTATTTATAAATGCTTTCTAATGAATGTATTGTCATTTCTTACCATAGGTGATTTTTTTAATAATAGAAGAGGATGTTTTTGGTGGACATTTGTGTTAGGGAAACTAAAGAAATTGCAATAGATTGATGACCTTCTATGATGAGTTTTTTGTTGAGTTTGGTTTTTACTTATTTATAAACTGTCTTACAGAGATACTGAAAGTAATTGCGACCCTACTTCGAAATTCTCCCCAGTGCCCAGAGAGCATGGAGGTTCGCAGAGCCTTTCTTTCTGACATGATTAAACTTTTTAATAACAGTAGAGAAAACAGGAGGTAAGCTGAATCAGAAAGCATTTATTTGCAGTATTCAGATGTACTTTTGTATAAGCCCATTTTATCTTAGAAAAATTGCTTTAAAAATATTGTGAAATGATTTTTCTATTTTTTTCATTAAGAGTATGTAAATAATGCACCACATAGTTAAGTTAGAATTTTTAGTTCCACATTGTTGAATTGTTCTTAATGTATAACTAAATGTGTTTCTCTTTTGGGGGGAGAAGGGAGGAGCAGGGTTATTTTGTTTTAAACCTTTAGATTTCTTTCAGATAATTTTTTTTCTTCAATAATTTAGTACCCTTTTATAATTTTCAGGAGCTTGCTACAATGCTCTGTGTGGCAAGAATGGATGCTTTCTCTCTGCTATTTTAATCCTAAGAATTCGGATGAGCAAAAGATAACAGAAATGGTATATGCCATATTCAGAATCCTGCTTTACCATGCAGTCAAATATGAGTGGGGTGGCTGGCGTGTATGGGTAGACACTTTGTCAATCACTCATTCAAAGGTAAGTTTCTTTATGAAAGCATATTGTACCTTTTAAAATATCTATAATTTTTGAATTTTAGTCATTTAAAAATGTGGATACTTAAAATCAAGGAAAAAAGGCAAGTTTTCTTCTGAAAGTACAGCAAAATGAAAGCTCAAAAAGATTATCAATAGAAATAAATATAAAGCATTTCTAATTTCTTTAGAATCAAAATAATTTTTTCTAATGTTGTTTTTACATGTACTTGTCTTTATAATGGTAAATCTATTGCCACAGCATAAAGGAATTTATATTAGGATGGTGAAAAAGTAGTTGCGGCAAAAACTGCAATTACTTTTGCACCAACCTAATATTTTTTTCGAAGAAGCCATGTTTGCAAACATGGGTCTCAGCATTTTATACTAGTTAAAAGCTTTTGAACACAAGGTGGCGCACTATATTCAAAGATAAGCAGTTGTTTTAGCAATGTAAGGTGGTTGAGTAAACAGAAAAGGTCTGGCTGGTGTTTGCCCTTTGCTCATCTTGCAGGTAGCTAAAAAATGGGTTAGGAAGCATGTAGTCTTGTTTTTTTTAATTAAGCCAAAGTAAGTTTAGTTATTTATGTGTAGCTTAAATTTTTTTTTTTGAAATATTCTAAGCATACAAAAAGGATCACTGTTTATGAAATTGGATCACCCCTCTACAATTTCTTTGTCTCCTCTTCTTCGCCTGACCCCCAACACCACTAGCTTTTATTTAGTGTTGTCTTTTATCTTCTCTATACCTTTACTATGTGTATATAACTCTAAACAATAGTTTTATTTTTTATGTTTGTACTTAAGGTAAATGCAACATACTGAATGCATTTTTTTGTTAATTACTGTTTGTGCTTATTGTTGTTTGAGATTCATCCACATTGACCCGTGTAGTTTTGTTCATTTTCTCAGTTGTAATGTATTGCATGACATGACTATTTACCAACTAATGAGCATTTTCGTATACATTTTGTGCTTGTTCAAGAATTTTCTGCATATATTCCTAGAAGTAGAATTGCTGACTTGTAAGGTGAAAATGTTGAACTTTACAAGATAATGCAAATTCTTTTCCAAAGTATTGTATTCCAATACAATACAGTATTCTAAAGTAGTGAATCAGTTTACATCTCACCAACAGTGTTTAGGTTCTCATTGTTTCACGTCAGCTAATCATGTGGTATGGCTGGAGTTTAAAACTTTGTCACTTGGATGAATTTAAAATGCTGCATCACCATAATCTTGATCTGCGTTTTCTTGTTGTTTTGTGGGAGTTCTTTATATAGTTTCAATCTTAATCCTTTGCTAGTTATGTTGTTTATGAATATCTTCTGCCAATATGTGGATTATCTAATTATTTTTGGAGTTTTATGTTTGTACCTTCTAAGGAAAAGTTACATTTCAAGTAATTAATGCATTAAAATTTATTAGTTTCATTTACGGTGTATGTTTTTTGAATCTTAAGACCTCTCATTACTCAGAAGGAATATAGTATAATTATATAGCTATCTAATAAAAATTGACTGGAAGGAATAAATACCAAGAATGATAATTTTTGTATATCTTTAAGTGTTTCATTTTACTGACTATCAAAGTTATTCTAAAATATTTTGTCATTCTGTAGAATATGTTGCCATTTCCGGCCGGGCATGGTAGCTCATGCCTGTAATGCCAGCACTTTGGGAGGCCAAGGTGGGTGGATCCCCTGAGCTCAGGAGTTCAAGACTAGCCTGGCCAACATGGTGAAACCCCATCTCTACTAAAAATACAAAAATTAGCAAGGCATGGTGGCATGCTCCTGTAATCCCAGCTACTTGGGAGGCTGAGGCAGGAGAATTGCTTGAACCTGGGAAGCAGAGGTGGCAGTGAACAGAGATAGAGCCATTGTACTCCAGCCTGGTGACAGAGTGAGACTCCATCTGAAAAAATAAAAATATTGCCCTTTCCTAATTACATGTTTCTAGGTATTTGAATTGATTTTAATTATTGAAAGGTACTACAAATTATTCATTCTGCCTCCTCTTTCCTCATTGAGAAGAAAGTATGCTTCTACTGCAAGGGTTTACAAGGAGTAAAATCCATTTGTAAGTAAGAAAAGAGATCTGATTTTATAAAATGGCTTTGTTTTAGTCACTATTTTTTGAGGTTGATCTGTTTTGTCTAAAACAGAATTCAGCTAGCCATGGCCTAAGGGTCAGATCTAAATATAATTGTACTAGAACGTATCCACTACCATTCTTTTATATATTGTATATGACTACTTTCACACTATAAGGATGATCATACATGTTACATCAACGACATGGTCCCTAAAGTCTAAAATATTTACTATTTGGCTCATTAATAGGAACTGTTTGCCATCCTTTCTGTAACTTTAGTTTGTGCCGATGCCCAGATATTCTCATTTCTATTGCAGTAGGCTGGTGCAATCTAGACTGATTTTTTTTCTCATACGGTGTTGCCGTTTACAAAAGATTATAAGAAAAATAGGGTGGAATTTGTGCCTCATATACATTTGGAGTAGATTTCAGAGATTTCTAGGGGAGATTCTAGGTTAGGGGAGTGCCCAGTATAAAGCAGATTTTTTACATTTTCTAATAAATATATGTCAATTCCCCTTAGTTTCTTGAAGTCTTTAGGAAAGATGGCTAGAGGATTATAAACTTTAAAGCAATCATTGTTAAAAGTATAACCTAAAGACCTTGGGAGGGCAGCCAGGCGTGATGGCACCTGCATGTAATCACAGGCTGAGGCGGCTGGATCACTTGAGGTCGGGAGTTCGGGACCAGCCTGGCCAACATGGTGAAACCCCATCTCTGCTAAAAATACAAAAATTAGCTGGGCATGGTGGTGCATGCCTGTAATCCCAGGTACTTGGGAGACTGAGGCAGGAGAAGCCTGAACCCGGGAGGCAGACATTGCATTGAGCCAAGATTATACCATTGTACTCCAGCCTGGGTGACAGAGACTCTGTCTCAAAAAAAATAAAAAAGAACTTGGGCCCATGAGACCTTTTCATGGGGTCTGTGCAGTTCTCCTTTCCTACTACAAATCTATATGAGGGTAGATTTTCTTTATATACTTTAGCCAAACCAATATATGCAACACATTGAATGCAAAAGCAAATATGAGAATGCAGTTGTCTTCTATGAAGCCAAACTTTAAAGAGATTCACAAAAATATGAAGTAATAACACTCTTCTCGTTATTGTTTGGTTTTGAAAAATAACCATTTCAGAAAATGTTATTTATATTATATATTGAGTTTATTATTTTTAAGTGGGTTAATATTTCTAAAAGGTCTCAGTTTTAATTTCTAATGTAATAAGCAGTAGTAAATATAATCCACATAGATAAAGGGTCTTTGGGGGCCTTAATACTTTTTAAGAATGTAAAGTGTTGCCCGGCTTGGTGGCTCACGCCTGTAATCCCAGCACTGTGAGAGGCTGAGGTAGGTGGATCACGAGGCCAAGAGATTGAGATCATCCTGGCCAACATGGTGAAACATTGTCTTTACTAAAAATACAAAAATAAGCTGGGCATGGTGGCAAATGCCTGTAGTCCCAGCTACTTGGGAGGGTGAAGCAGAAGAATCGCTTGAACCCGCGAGGTGGAGGTTGCAGTGAGCAGAGATCGCACCACTGCACTCCAGCCTGCAACAGAGCGATTCTCTGTCTCAAACAAACAAACAAACAAACAAAGAGTAAAGTGTCATGAGACCAAAAAGTTTGAGAACTGCTATCTTAGAAAATAATAGTGTATTTAGGGTGAATAGATTAGTCTTTTTGAGTTCCCTATATACAAAATAAAGGAGTTGGATTAGGTGGTATCCCAAGTGTTTTGAGCTTGTGAATATTTATGACTAGGTATTTATATCCAGTTTTCAATTGATTTGTGTAAGTAATGAAAAAATGTGGACTTTGGAGACAGGGTGTGAATCCTGATTTATAGTAATTATTAGCTGTATAAGCTCAGGCAAAAGAATCTCGCTGTCACCCAGGCTAGAGTATAGTGGCACAATCTCTGCTCACTGTAACCTCTGCCCCCCGGGCTCAAATGATTGTTATGCCTCAGCCTCCCAAGTAGCTGGGATTACAGTTGCCCGCCACCACACCTGGCTAATTTTTGTATTTTTAGTAGAGACGGGGTTTGCCATTGTTGGCCAGGCTGGTCTCGAGCTCCTGACCTCAAGTGATCTGCCTGCCTCAGCCTCCCAAAGTGCTGGGATTATAGGCATGAGCCACCGGGCCTGGATTGTGTCTTAGTTTCTAACAAAAAAGCTTGAAAAATATATATAATTTTAAAAAGAGAAAAAAGCTTTTAGAATAAGGATATAGAGAAAGGAAAAAAATATTTATTTTTTGAGACAGGTGAAGTGTAGTGGTGTGATCATAGCTCACTGCAGCTTCAAACTCCTGGGCTCAAGTGATCCTCTCACCTCAGCCTCCTGAGTAGCTGGGACTACAGGCATGTGCTACCACATCTGGCTAATTTTTTACATTTTTTGTAGAGACGGGGTCTTACTGTATTGCTCAGGCTGGTCTTCAACTCCTGAACTCAAGTGGTCCTTCTACCTGGGCCTCTGAAAGTGCTGGGATTATAGGCATGAACCACCACACCCGGTTAGAGTGTGTGTGTGTGTGTGTGTGTGTGTGTGTGTGCGTGTGTGTGTATGTGTGTTTTAATGAGACAGAGTCTTGCTCTGTCACCCTGGCTGGAATGCAATGGCACAATCTTGGCTCACTGAAACCTCAGCCTCCTGGGTTCAAGCGATTCCCCTGCTTCAGCCTGGCGAGTAGCTGGGGCTACAGGTGTGCACCTCCACACTTGGCTAATTTTTTTGTATTTTTAGTAGATGGGGTTTCACCGCGTTGCCCAGGCTAGTCTTGAACTCCTGAGCTCAGGGGATCCACCCACCTCCACCTCCCAAAGTGCTAGGATTACAGGCATGAGTGACTGCACCCGGCCTTGTTTTTTTTTTTTTTTAAATTATAAGTTCTAGGGTACATGTGCACAATGTGCAGGTTTGTTACATATGTATACATGTGCCATGTTGGTGTGCTGCACCCATTAACTCATCATTTACATTAGGTATATCTCCTAATGCTATCCCTCCTCCTTCCCCCCACCCCACTACAGGCCCGGGTGTGTGATGTTCCCCGTCCTGTGTCCAAGTGTTCTCATTGTTCAGTTCCCACCTGTGAGTGAGAACATGTGGTGTTTGGTTTTCTGTCCTTGCGATAGTTTGCTCAGTATGATGGTTTCCAGCTTCATCCATGTCCCTACAAAGGACTTGAACTTATCCATTTTTGTGGCTGCGTAGTATTCCATGGTGTACATTTGTCACATTTTCTTAATCCAGTCTATCATTGATGGACATTTGGGTTGGCTCCAAATCTTTGCTATTGTGAATAGTGCCGCAATAAACATACATGTGCATGTGTCTTTATAGTAGCATAATTTATAATCCTTTGGGTATATACCCAGTAATGGGATAGCTGGGTCAAATGGTATTTCTAGCTCTAGATGTAGAACCTTGAGGAATCGCAGCACTGTCTTCCACAATGGTTGAACTAGTTTACCATCCCAACAGTGTAAAACTGTTTCTATTTCTCCACATCCTCTCCAGCACCTGTTGTTTCCTGACTTTTTAATGATCGCCGTTCTAACTTTTTTTTTCTTCTTTTCCTGGAGTCGGAGTCTCGCTCTGTCACCTAGGCTGGAGTGCAGTGGTGTAATCTTGGCTCATTGCAACCTCCATCTCCCAGGTTCAAGCAATTGTCATGCCTCAGCCTCCCAAGTAACTGGGATTACAGGTGTGAGCCACTGTGCCTGGCAGAAAATATTTTTTTACAACTGTGCAATGTGTTTGTGTTTTAAGCTAAATTTGACTTCAGAAGAGTCAAAAAAAATTTTAAATTAAAATGTTTATAAAGCTAAAATGTTACAGTAAGCTAAGGTTAATTTCTTATTGAACAAAGAAAAGTAGTTTTTAAAAATAAATTTAGTGTAGCCTATATTAACAGTGTTTATAAAAGTCTACTGTAGTGTACTAGACCTACACATTTACTCACCACTTACTGATTGACCCAGGGCAACTTCTAGTTTTATAAGTTCCATTCATGGTAAATGCGTTATGTAGGTACCATTTTAAATATTTTATATTGGATTTTTACTATACCTTTTCTATGTTTATATTTGTTTAGATACACATTTCTAAACCTTACATACACACATATAAGGGCTGGGAATGGTGGCTCACACCTCTAATCCCAGCACTTTGGGAGGCCAAGTCTGAAAGATGGCTTGCGGCCAGGAATTTGAGACCAGCCTGGGCAACATAGCGAGTCTCAATCTACACACACACACACACACACACACACACACACACACACAAAAGCCTGGGCAACATAGCGAGTCTCAATCTACACACACACACACACACACACACACACACACACACACACACACACACACAAAAGCCTGGGCAACATAGCGAGTCTCAATCTACACACACACACACACACACACACACACACACACACACACACACACACACACACACACACACTAGCTGGGATGGTGGCATGCACCTGTATTTCTAGCTACTCAGGAGGCTGAGATGGGAGGATCACTTGAGCCCAGGAGTTTGAAGTAACATAATAGTGAACCAAGATTGCGCCACTGGACTCCAGCCTGGGTCACAGAGCGAGACTCAGTCTTTTGTTAAAAATTGAAACATTACAAAAATAAAAATAGATATACAAATACATATATTGTATTACAGTTGTCTGCAGGCTTCTGTACAGTAAATAAGCTATACAGGTTTGTAGCCTAGGAGCAATAACCTATATTATAGAGCCTAGGTATATAGTAGGTGATACAATCTAGGTTTGTGTAAGTACACTCTATGGTGTTCACATGATGAAATTGCTTAATGATGCATTTCTCAGAACATGTCTTCATGATTAAGTGATGCATGACTATAGTTTTGCTTAGTTTATATGTTTCTTTAGTCCAGTGACTTATGGCTTTAAACAGATCTTAAAATTTTTCTGAAGAAAATAGTTGCTTTAAGGAGAGGCCTCTAGTGCCTGCCCGCTTTTGACCAAGAACCACATTGACTCAAGTTTTAGTATTCATTTATAAGATGGGATAATGCTAAGTTAATCATGGAGTCTTTTTATCTGAATAAAACTAGACCTATCACTTTTTGCTGTGAAAGTGTACTTTTAAAAATACATGCTAAAACATTATTTATGAGAGGGAAAACAAAAGTTTACAGTTATAAGTTGGCTCTTATATTTGTTTACCTTTTATTTTAGTGTTTCATACATGTGTTTTAATTTTATTCTTTCGTGTGGATTTTCTTCATTTTTAAAAGGCTTTTCTGTTTCATGAGACTTATACAAAGTAATTTATTTGAATGCTGTTAAGTTTTTTGGAATTTTAAATCTTTATAGCTATTTTTAAAATAAAACAGAAACTTACACCCTAAGGCTCTTCAAATTATTTTTTAATAAAGCTTAGAGTAGAACTGTAGTGATTCAGTAAGTAGGTGAACAATTTTTAGCAGCTGTTAAAAATTCCACTGGAATTACTGGAACAAAATTTTCTTTTCTCTAAAAGTATTCTGAAGATTTTAAAATACTTTTATACATACAGTATTGAAGTGATGCTTTTTCCTTTTTGTAGTCATTTTGAATCTCAATATCACAAATTTATAACATGGTTCTTGATAAAGAACTGATGTGTAAAGAACTAATGTTGCAGAATGGGATGGCTTTTGCAGAGTTACATCAGGATACATGCTGCTGCTATAAAAAGCCAAAGAAACTCAATTGCAATTTTATTGTCCAGTTTGATAGATTTCCTGCCACCTTTGTAGCAGGGAAGCTGTTTGTCACTGTATACCTCTCCTCCAGCAGCTGAACTGGGTTTTATAAGCAGTAATAGGCTCTTCTATATAACTGCACTATGTTGGTTACTTTGATCTCAGGGTTTTAAAGTGTGCACCTAGTAACCTTTGTGATTTCATTGTCTTATTTGTTGTCTAGGTTTTCATTTTTTTTGTTTGTTTTTGGCTTCAAATTGAACATTTTTCTGTGCTTAAGTAATACCTTTTTCACTGGGTATGATAAAATGCTTTTACTCATTAATTAAAATTTAAATTAAGGCATTTAAACTCTTCTGAATTATGATAATTTTCTAAAGACATAATTTTCTAAACAAAGAAAACTAATACCTTAGATACTGTGTTTTGTGTAGACTCATATTGCCATAAGGTAGAATGGGTTTATCACTTAAAATGAATAAAGATTAGTCACGCTGGAGTTAAAGTATGATATGAATTGGATTTCCTCCTAAATAGTGAATTTGAGGATAAAGTCCTTAATTATCTTGGATTATTTGAAATAGCTGAAGATTTTACTTGCTATTTACTATAATCTGATGAAATATCTGAAGTATAAATTTCAGTCACTGTAAAAACTACCATTTAGATTGGGTAAAAGCATGTGGAAATAAGATTTTTTTTTTTTAAAGAATTGTCTAATTGGTTTATTGAAATTATTTTTAAAATCATAAGATATGAACTGGCATATAGAAAAATGTATATGTGTTTATGGTGACTGTATGATAAGATTAAAAGCGACTTGTTTGAAGAAATTTCAAAAGTTACAAAATTGGCCGGACATGGTGGCTCATGCCTCCCAGCACTTTGGGAGGTCGAGGCAGGTGGATCACTTGAGGCCAGAGTTCGAGACCAGCCTGGGCAACATAGTGAAACCCTGTCTCTACTAAAAATGCAAAAATTAGCCAGGAGTGGTGGTGCATGCCTGTGGTCCCAGATACTGGTGGGTGGAGGAATGAAAATCACTTGAATACGGGATGCTGAAGCTGCAGTGAGCTGAGATCGTGCCACTGCACTCCAGCCTGCATGATGGAGGGAGATACCTCCCAAAAATTACAAAAATAAAAAAGTTACAAAATTTCCACATTTCATGGATTGTCAGCACTTTATACCTTATTTAATTGCTAAGTAATTCTTGAAAAATACCTGATTTCTGTGTGTTTGTGTGTGTGTTTTTACCAAATTTAAATGGTACTTTATAAAAAACAAAAAAGAGAGAGAGAGACAGGGTGTTGCAGTGCTTCCCAGGCTAGAGTGCGGTGGTTCTTTACAGGTGCCATTTTATATAATACACTATAGCCTCATACTTCTTGGCTCAAGTGATCCTCTCCCTTCAACCTCTCCAGTAGCTAGGACTGCAGGCATGCACCTTTGTTCCTGGCTAAAAGTATTCTTAGCTTTAACAGTTGAAAACCAAATAGCATTTATTATTTCAAAAAAATTGAAATAATAGGTTTTCATTACAGGAAATCTTGAACCCAGCAGAAATGCATACACACAGAAAACAAAAATTACCCATTATCCACACACCTTTGTATAACTTATTATTAACATTTTGGCATGAGACCTTTTAGTCTTCTCTTTTATACATAATCTACACATACATAGTATTTGCTAACAAAATGTGATTGTATTTTTACTATTTTACAGTATTATTTAATGATATCTTTCTTACATGAATCTAATGTCTGCATATTATTTCACATTATGGAGAAGTAAGGAGCGTAAGATTCAGCTTTGATGTAACATTTGAATGTTATCAGACCACTTAAAATTCTAGGAAGGAGTGATCGTGTAAATGATTCAAGTTTTCTTTTTATATTCCAGCATTCTCCAAAATTGTATTTAGAAAAATTGATGGAAGAGAGATTTTAAAAATCTGTTGATTTATGTTATAGTCATACTTTATCTGTTCCTTATCATTGAGCAATGATGAGCCTGGTTCAATACTGTAACCCTTATTTTGTAGTATAAATTCCTATAAGTGGAATTTCCAGAGGAAGGAGTCTGTACATGTTTTAAAAAGTTTTAGTAGATATTGCTAAATTGCCCTCTAAACATTTGTTTCAGTTTATACTGTAGATTTGCATGAAAGCATCTGTTTAGAATGTTTTTGAGAAATTAAAATTGATCAAGATGACTTTTTAAAAAACGAAAAGATTAGAAGTTATTTGCTGCAATATTCTTTTGTCAGTGTTTTTAAATGGAGATAGTACTACCAACCTTTAGAATTGCTCCTTATTATGTCAGTAATCCTTGATTTTACCATTATATCTGTTACCTATACCATTGTTATACATCAGAGTCTCTATAAAAGATCTCATGAATGTGGTGGCAATCATTTTGACTTACACTCATTGATAATACAAATGGGAAGATCCACCTGTTTTTAAAGATATATGTTATTTATCAAAGGTTGGTAACTTAATCAGAAGTTAACATCATATTTAGCTGGTATTTTCATATGAAAACAGACACTGAAAAAGATGCATTTGCTTAAAAACAAAGTCCGTTGCTAAACATTGCCTAACAGTTTAAAAAGTCTAAATTTTACAGGTTATACGGTTTTAATATATAGGTTAAAAAGATAATATTAACATCTTGATGTATTGTGTTTATCTTTTATCTACTAATTAGTAAATTTGAGTGCCAATTAAGTTGAAAGTAATGGCAAAAGAAATGTTACAGTCATTAGCTCGTAAGTATCTTTAGTAGTTTATAGAAGTGCTTTCCAAACATTACAAACAGCTATAGATTAGCTGTCAAATGATTGTGAAGATTAATGACTAGTCTTTTAGTTGGGTAATTTAGAACAATATCTGGCAATTAATTGGAAATTATCAGTTTTAAAGTCACAAATATCTTAAGGAAAACAGCATTCAAAAAGATAATACTGATAATTGTTCAATTGCAAGTTAGCTTTTAGACCATTGGATAAATTAAATTAAGGACAAATTTGAAAATCAACAGACTTTAGAATTTTAAAAGCATTTCAGATTCTGAAGGTAAATGCTTTTCTATCCGTGGTTTTATACTCTGACTATTAATCAAGTATGAAGTGAGAATAAATACTTTTTCAGATATTTGAGATCTCAAAACATTGAAACAAAGAAACATATACATCCTTTCTTAAGGCACTGCAGGATATTGCACAAAAGGAGAGAATAATACAAAGAGAAAGAAATGAAATATAAGAAACAAGAGACAACATAGAATAGAGATGAAGGGGATCTCCAGGACTGTTTTAGAAAGGGAGATCCCAATAGCAGCTATGTAGTAGACAGATGACAGTCCATCTGGACTGGAGCAGTTTCACTCAGGAGAGGGGGACCTGTATTCTTATTAGGAGTACTTAGCCTGCTTGCCTTCATCATGTGCTGATTAAATTCCTGTTTTCCTGTCTAATGTGAATCACCTGAAGATTCTCACTTCACTCCACAAAAACATGCTGTGCTTTGACCTACTTCTTAGGGTGGAGGTTCACCATGGTGAGCTTAGAAGTGAAAACTATAAAGTATTTTATGCCAATACACTCTACCTGGCATACACCACCTCTGATTCTCCAGTTCTTTTGACCTCTATATTTCCTGTATTTCCTAATGACTTGCCTATAAGACTTCCCAGAAATAGCTTTACATATTCTCTCAAATCAGCTGAAGCCTTGCTGCAACTCACAGATTCTGTGTATCTTGTCTTTTCTTGGGAGCCTCACTTGTGGCAGTATTGCTCTTTAAAATACAATTGACTAGATTTGTGTTAGATGTAGTTGTTTAAACTAAACATAATGGATAAGTTTAGTATATAGACAGTAAAACTGTCCTTTAAAATTATCTCCCAAAGCTCTGTCCTCCAGGTAAAACTGTAAACAGTGAACAACAGAAATATCAGGATAGTGATTTCCTTCTGATTGTAGTGGAGAAGTAGGGAGTACAGTTTGGGCAGGGCACGTAGGGGAATTGTGAGGTACTTGTAATGTTTTACTTCTTGACATGGGCGATAGGTATGTGAAATTAAAAAAAAATTGTTATTTCTTAACCTGTACATATAAATTACATGCACTCATGTTTATTGATCCATTGTATAATACAAATTCTAAAAACCTTTAATATAAATAAAATCAAAGCAAATGATTATTGAAAACTAAAGTCATTCTATAACACAGGCTATTGTAGAAATAAATGGCCTATTTTCAAAATGACTGTGAGGTTGCTAATATGTAACTTGCTTTCTTTTGATAATGATAATTGTTTATTCATGCAGAAATGCTCTCTCTAAAGTCAGTTTTCCCAAAAGTAGGCTAACCAGTCCTTTTTTTTTTTTTTTGGAGATGGAGTCTCACTTTGTCACCCAGGCTGGAGTGCAGTGATGCTATCTTGGCTCACTGCAACCTCCGCCTCCTGGATTGGGTTCAAGCAATTTTCCTGCCTCAGCTTCCTGAGTAGCTGGAATTACAGGTGTATGCCACCACGCCCAGCTAATTTTTGTGTTTTTAGTAGAGACAGTGTTTCGCCATGTTGGCCAGGCTGGTCTCAAACTCCTGACCTCAGGTGATCCGCCCGCCTCGGACTTCTAAAGTGCTGGGATTACAGGCATGAGCCACCATTCCCAGCCACTGATCTTTTAAAAAGGGAAATCAGATTGTCTTCCCTACACTCTTAATTCTCAAATGGCTCTCTTAGAATAAAATACAGTCTTTAACACAGTCTGTAATGTTCTACAATCATAATCTAGCTCGTGGCCACATCTTTGACCTCATTTTCTTTAGTTCTCAGTTTATTGCTTTATTATTATTCATCATACATGCCAAGCTTATTTCAGCTCCAAAGTCTTTGCATTTGTTCTTCTCTGCCTCAAACTCTTTTCTTTTTACATGGCTTGCTCTCTCTTTTATTCTTGCCTTTGTTCAAATAGAACAGAGAGGCCTGCTGCAGTTACACTAGTAAATACACCTTTTCACCTAGACTGTCATCACAGTTCTTCTCTGTGTACTTCCACCTCCCTTCAAAGCTCTTATTACTATTTGACATTATCTTACATATTCGTGTGTTTATCTTCTGATAACTTCATTAAAATATAAGCTCCATGAAGTCAGGAACAATGTGTTCATCACACAATGCCTGGCATGCTACCGATGTTCTGTAAATTTTTGTTGAATGAATATGAGGAATTGGTCAATTAAAATACAGAACCCGTGTCAAATAAAATATTGTCATTGTGAATGTAAAAGAAATGGATATTTTGTTAATGTGATTATGTCATTTTACTGTTTAGTGAGGGATACATGCATTTATTGTTGAAATATTATAAAAAGATTTCTAAGTTTTAGAATTAACAACATAGTTACAATTAGGAAAAATACAAATATTCACAGGAAAATATTTATTCCCGGAACGTTTTTGTTTTTAGGTATATCACATGGCATGAATGTTCTGTATATGTCATGAGTAAAGGCGAGTTAATATCAATAGAAGGAACTTTTTGCATTGAGAGTAATTTTTACTTTTGTTTGCTTTTCATCTATGTGTATACTCTTGTGATTCAATAAGGCCTATTGATTTTTGTGGATAAAAAGATCAGCTTTTCTTCCTTGATTGTCCTTCCGTCCTCTTATACTATGGCTCAATAAAGATTTATTCAATGAAAGTTCAGCTTACTCTATATAATAATGTAGATTACAGAAACAAACACTTTTGAGATAAATAAACTATAATTAGGCTTATACTTTCTGCATGTGTTATAGTTTTTTCTGGCATTTTTGTTGCAAGAGGTGATGGGGGTTACCATTGAAACACCAATGGAAATCACATGTTGGTGGATATGAGATAATCCTTAGAAAGATTTTAAAAATTCTAAATCTTGTGACATTAACAAGTACAGCACTCTCTAAAAAAAAAAAATTTACTTTTTCAGTTTTTTTTCCATTTGGGTAAAAGGCAAAGCGTGATATAGGAACGTTCATGGTGCCTAATATATATAATAGTCACTCAGATATAAATGGAATGAATAGATGTATGGATGGATCAATTGAAACATTCAGACTATTTTCGACCAAACTTTGGAAATTATGGTTAACCTTTGGAGGAAGGGCTGGATCTTTTTTCTCCCATTGCTAAAAGAATTTGTTTTCATTAGTTTAGTGAGATAATGGTTTTGTAGCTTAATAGATATATATAGAGCTACTGTAATGGTGAGCATAATTAATTGATATTTTTAATCTCTCCTGCGGACAAGTCCTGGGGAAATTGGTATTCATAGCAGTTGAAACAAGTGTTATCCAGTGCATAAAGCACTTCCCAATAGTACATACTTAAATTCTGGTACAAGTTATGGTGGCCAGTAGAATAGTGTATCTTTTTCCTATACATCTTTAATAATAGGCTAAATAATTATGTTCTTCTTGTGGTTTCATGCTAGGCTACTTGTTAACATTAAAATTGGCTGTAGTTTTTAATGAATATTTAGATTTCTGTGACTGACTTACATTTATCATTCTACTAAAATAAAATATAGGAAAATTACGTTTTATTGTATTATATAAAATATGTATTTGAAAATTATTTAATTTTATATTTTGTATTCTGTGTTCATTTCTCATGCATATTTTAACTGAATGTATATTTTTCACCTAGGTCACTTTTGAAATACACAAAGAAAACCTTGCCAATATATTTAGGGAACAGCAAGGAAAAACTGATGAAGAAATAGGGCTGTATTCTTCAACTTCAGTTCAAGCAGCCTCTGGCATTAGCAGGGATGTTAACTTTTCAGTAGGATCCCAGCAACCAGGTACGAAGGATTCTCCTGTCTATCCTCATTTCACCACAAACGGTAGTGAAAATTCAAGTATAGAGAAGACAAGTTCACTAGAATCTGCATCTAATAGTGAACTGCAAATTACTAATGCATCTTATGAAGAAATGAAAGCTGAGCAAGAAAATCAGGAGTTACCAGATGAAGGCACTTTGGAAGAGACACGGACAAATGAAACAAGGAATGCAGGTGATTCAGAAGTATCTTCTGACTTAATAGAAGCTGTGACTATTTCCTCTAATTCTTTTATAACAACTGGCAAAGATTCAATGACTGTCAGTGAAGTAACTGCTTCTATAAGTTCTCCTTCAGAAGAGGATGCTTCAGAAATGCCAGAATTCTTGGATAAGTCTGTAGTAGAGGAAGAGGAAGACGATGATTATGTGGAACTGAAAGTAGAAGGCAGTCCTACTGAGGAAGCTAATCTACCCACAGAGCTCAAAGATAACAGTTTGTCTCCAGCTGCATCGGAAGCCAGTGAAAAACTGGACATGTTTGGTGATGATCACAAATTAGTATTTCAAGAAGGAAAACCTGCGGCTGAAAAGCAAACTGATACTGAAACTCAAGATTCTAAAGATTCTGGAATTCAGACTATGACAGCATCAGGGTCTTCAGTTATGTCACCAGAAACTACTGTTTCCCAAAAAGCTGTAGAATCAGACCTTGGTCAGATGCTGGAGGAAGGGAAGAAAGCAACTAACCTCACTGGAGAAACCAAATTACTTAGTGATTGTCATGGTAGTGTCTCTGAGGCTTCTTCTTCTGAGCAAAAGATTGCCAAGTTGGATGTTTCCAGTGTTGCTACAGATACTGAGAGGCTGGAGTTGAAGGCCAGTACAAACGTGGAAGCACCTCAGCCTCATCGACATGTGCTTGAGGTGATTTTATATATTGTCGACTTCAAGTATTTTTGCACTGACTTAAAAAAGAGCATGTGTACATACTTAAATTTATTTTATTTTGAATTTGGTTCACATGCTATTTGCAATTAAATAAATGCAGTGAATGTGAAGATTGTACTTCAGATCGTTAGCACAGTGTTTGACAGTGAATGTGAGTTCATTAAATGACAGCTTTTATTATTATTTTTACCATAGCCTCAGCAAAAGTTACCACTTTGAAGGATTGGTATAATTTTAGTTTATAAAACAAATATTGGAAACACTTGCATTTTACCTTTTATTTGACTAACCCAATCCTAGTACATTAGTTTTCCAGCAAACTCTAGGGCCACCTACCTGCCAGTGTATAATTTTAGTTGCCAAGCATGTGATTTAGAAGTGTCTTATGAAGTCTATAAGAGAGAGGAGTCTTTGTGAGATCTAGAGGCACAGCCTTCTCCTCTGTCTGTATCTCAGAGTGACCCATGAGACAACGCTTGGTAGCATGTTGTCATTTTCCACTTTATTCAATTCTTATCCTCTATCCTGCCTTCCTTTTTTTTGTTTTTGTTGGTTGGTTCTTCATTATGTTATCTCTGTTTTTATTCTTCATTCTAGCCACTTCATAATCCAGATGCCACTTAGATTTTAAATACTGTCTTTCTTTTAGGCTAAGGCTAAAAACTAAAAACTGTTACTTGATTCCTTTATAAAATGCTACATAGTGGTAATACTTAACGTGGTTCCAAGCTAATTACTTTCGAATTGCGGTAGTTTCGCACTTTTGATAGCTTTGCTTACATATACTAAAATATTAATGTTATTACTCATTGATAATTTTTCTCTCTCTAATTTGGTTCTTATAGTGTCTTAAAAATGTGTTAGATGAATTGCATAGAAGCTACTAAATTATTTACTTTGCTAAAGCCTCCTGCTGAAGTTGAACCTATTTTATTACTTTTTAAATTTTCTGTATTAGATATCAAGGCAACATGAGCAGCCAGGGCAAGGAATAGCACCAGATGCAGTTAATGGACAAAGGAGGGATTCCAGATCTACTATGTTTCGTATTCCTGAGTTCAACTGGTCTCAGATGCATCAACGTTTGCTCACTGATCTATTATTTTCAATAGAAACAGATATACAGATGTGGAGAAGGTTTGTCTATATGTTTATTATGGAAGATGTTTATAAACCTAGTCTTGATTTTCAAAGAAATCTATAGAAACACTTTGTAATTAATTCCAGACATTTGGTTAAAAAGTAGAATAGAAATTATTCTGTGGTAGGGTTTTACTGAATTAACTTTTATTCTCCATTATAAGAATGGAATCCTTATCTGGATTACAAAAATGAGAAAAGTAGAGGTTTCTCTTGTAAAAAATCTGTAGTAGGTTTCCTGTAGCAATTTTATGGCATGTAATTCCCCAGAAGGTAGGTCTATCAAGCTGGTTTATTACTAGAAGTATTAAAAAATAATTGGTATAGGCCGGGGGCAGTTGATCAAGCCTGTAATCTCAGCACTTTGGGAGGCTGATGCGGGCAGATCACAAGCTCAAGAGATCGAGACCATCCTGGCTAACAAGGTGAAACCCTGTCTCTACTAAAAATACAAAATTAGCTAGGAGTGGTGGTGGGCGCCTGTAGTGCCAGCTACTTGGGAGGCTGAGGCAGGAGAATGGCGTGATGAACCCGAGAGGTGGAGCTTGCAGTGAGCCGAGATTGTGCCACGGCACTCCAGCCTGGGCAACAGAGTGAGACTCTGTCTCAAAAAAACAAAAAATTGGTATAACATTATCAATATTTCCAGTGTATTTTTAGCCTTAAAAAAATCTGTGTACCTCAAATTATCCTCCATTGTATGATTTATGATTTTAAAGGTACCTAATTTATTTCTTTTTATTTATGTAAGATTCTTGTTATGTTTAAAGGCATTTTATAGGCATTACAGAAGAATATTCATTTTTAGTAGCACATTTACCACTATTTACCTCATAATTTTTGTCACATGATTTCTTAGTTTTGTTCCCAGTTAGGATAATTTTCTTCAACTTTTGATATCCAGTGTAAAATGAATAGTATTTATGTTTCAGCACTGAAGGAGGGCATGGATAGTAGCTACTGATATGGAATGGTCTGTTTCTTCTGAAGAAGTATACACCCCCCAAATGCCTGCTGCATCATCTTCCTTCAGTTTTCAAGATGAAGCAAAAGCACCTTCTTATCTTCCCTCCCCTCAAGTAGGCAAACTGTGATTTCTTTCCTTTAGCTTTATCAGTAAACATCATTTATCTTTGGACAGCCATTCAACAAAGACAGTTATGGACTTCGTGAATAGCAGTGATAATGTCATCTTTGTACACAACACAATTCATCTCATCTCTCAAGTGATGGACAATATGGTCATGGCTTGTGGGGGTATACTGCCATTGCTTTCAGCTGCTACATCAGCTACAGTAAGCACTTAATTACTATATAAAATTGGTGTGAAAACATAAGTGTTATGCAACTTTATTGACTAAAACTTAAATGTGGTGGTTACTGTGCATCATAGGTGCTATAAATAAAAAACAATAGGATCTTTTACTTGAGAGGACCTTAGAATCTGTTCTAGTAATGAAAGAACGAGAGAGAATGTTGATTCCCTAAGTATGAGTCAGGTAGTGAAGAATATGGTTCATGGTGTTTCACCTGTATGTTTCTGTTGCTCCTCCTCAACCCCCACCCTTTTTAGATGAAATAATAAGTATAAATCACTCTGTGTTACTAGGTTTCTGAAAGTCTGACTTCTTATACAATTTATAAAATTTAGGACTATATCTGGAAAAATTATTTTTTTTCAGAATATGTATATATATAAATGTCAAACTGTATTCTTTACAGCATGAACTGGAAAATATTGAACCTACTCAAGGCCTTTCAATAGAAGCCTCTGTGACATTTTTGCAGAGGCTAATTAGCCTTGTGGATGTGCTTATATTTGCAAGTTCTCTTGGCTTTACTGAAATTGAAGCTGAAAAAAGTATGTCATCTGGAGGAATTTTGCGGCAGTGTCTCCGACTAGGTGAGCTGTTAAAAACCGTTGGGAATTTACTAAAAGAAATTTTCAGTAATTTAGAGATGACACTGAAAATTATCCATCTTCTGTTGGTGAGAAGATATGTGTTAGCTAATTTGTCGTATGTTACTTTTTAATGTGCTTTTTAATGTACATAGTAGTAGTTGGTAGGTTGGATGGGGAAGAAGGAGGATGTATTTTGAAAAATTTACTGAGGTGATTTTGGTCAGGAGTTTCTACTCTCCCCTATCCTTTTAATTTTTATTATTTTTTCTTTTTTCTCCCTGGGATGGTGGTTCTGCTTTGTTGCCAAGGCTGGTGTCAAAATCCTGGGCTCAAGTGATCTCGCTTCCTCATCTTTCCTAGTAGCTGGACTTAGAGGTGCTCCCCTATCTCATTTTGCTCTAAAGTAGTGCTTCTGAAATTTTAAGGAAATACATAAACATAAGATGATTAAAAAACACAAGGTGATTCATAAATTTGATGATCTTGTTAAAATGCAGATTAGATTATATAGGTCTAGGCTGGGTGTGGTGGCTCACACCTGTAATCCCAGCACTTTGAGGCCAAGGTGGGCAGATCACCTGAGGTCAGGAATTCGAGACCAGCCTGGCCAACATGGCGAAACTCCATCTTTACTACAAATACACAAATTAACCAGGTGTGGTGGTGCACACTTGTAATCCCAGCTACTTGGGAGGCTGAGGTAGCAGTATCACTTGAATCTGAGAGGTGGAGATTGCAGTGAGCCAAGAATCGTGCACTGCAGCCTGGGCAACTTAGCAGGACTCTGTCCCAAAAACAAAAGGTTATAGAGGTCTAGGGTGAGGCCTAAAATTGACTACCAAGTCCCAGGTGATGTTGATGCTGCTTCTCTTACAAACACACTTGAATAACAACATTAGAAACTAGCATCATTCAATTACAGCCTTTATTCAAAAAAGCTGTGGTAAATTTGTTAAAGCAGTTAATAAAATCATGAAATCTCTCTTCTTCTCTTGGAAACACTTCTTCCCTAGGTAAAAGTAAAAATACATGGAATGACTTTTTAGTGTTAACTGGACTTCTTAGGTGAAACAAAAAGGAAAAAAACAAAAACTTTTTTTGCATAACTTTCCTTCTATATAGTTGTAAATACCGAGACTTTGTTAAATGATTTGATTATTAAATGAAGAGAAAGTGGTGAGGAGAGAAGTCACAAAAAATGGAAGCAAACCGTTAGGAACCATGGTCATGTGAAGAGATAAAGCACCTATGAAAACATACATGGAAGTGGAAAATCTAGTTAATGATGTATTTTTCATATTTAGCAAGAATATCTGTTACATAAACTAATGTATACCTGTGCTTTTCACCACAAGTATAATTTTTACTCAAAATGCTACTCAAAGTATTTAATAGTATTTAGTTTAAATGTAAAATTCCAAGTATTTTATATTTAATAATCAATGGTATATCCAGCTATTCTAAATAACTTGGAATAACAATTTATAGATAGTTGTTTTAAAATTTAAGAGACATTCTAATGATGAGCATAACAAAAGCTATCATTTATTGACTATTGTCATTTGTCATTGTTGATTTTCATAGTGACAATTTTGTCCTTTTTATTCATGAGGAAATTGAAGATAAAAGAAATTGGGAAACTTATCTATAGCTAAAAAGCTCTAATTGGTGAAGGTAGAATTTGAATACTATACTTTTGTCTAACTAGTGCTCCTACTCTATTGTAGTATATACTTCTTTAATCTTTCTATTAGTATTATAATTAAAATATTTAGACTTTATTGCTCCACGTGTGCCGTTTTCAAAGCCTTTTCAATTTCCTAGAAAGAGTACATTTCTAGAAGTAAAAGTACAAGGCTATACTAGCAAAGCTTTACTCAAGAATCATCAGATTCAGAGGCTAGGGAAATACTCTTTGTTCCTAGTTTTTCATAGCCATGGAAAGAATTGAGAGATAATTTAATCTACCCCAGTACAGTCTGTTCTATATATGGAAATGAGACTTAAAAACTACTTGTCCAAGATAATGTAATAGAGTATAGTAAGCAAAGTAACAGTCCAAACGTGTGATATCTTTTTTTTAAAAATTGTATTTCTATAAATTTGTGGGGTACAAGTACAATTTTTTTACATACATGGATTGCTTAGTGGTGAAGTTAGGGCTTTTAGGGTATCCATCACATGAATAATATACGTTGTTCTCTCTCCCTCTCCCTCTTTCTTTCTTTTCTTTCTTTTCTTTTCTTTCTTTCTTCTTTTTTTTTGAGACGGAGCCTTACTCTGTCGCCAGGCTGGAGTGCAGTGGCAAGATCTCAGCTCACTGCAATCTCTGCCTTCTGGGTTCAAGCGAGTCCCCTATCTCAGCCTCTTGAGTAGCTGGGATTACTTCACACCCAGCTAATTCTTTGCATTTTTAGTAGAGACGAAGTTTCACCATGTTGGCCAGGGTGGTCTTGATCTCCTGACCTCGTGATCCACCCACCTCGGCCTCCAAAAGTGCTAGGATTACAGGTGTGAGCCCCGCGCCCAGCCTGAGTCTCCACTTTCAATCATTATACTCTCTACATCCGTGTGTACACACTATTTAGCTCCCACTTATAAGTGAGAACATATAATATTTGTCTTTGTGTCTGACTTGTTTCACTTAAGATAATGATCTCCACTTCCATCCATATTGCTGCAAAAGACATGATTTCTTTCTTTTTTGTGGCTGAATAGTATTTCATTGTGTATATATACCACATTTTCTTTATCTAGTTATCTGTTGATGGACACTGATGTCCTCATTCCTGTTGTTTCCTGAGTTTGGGGTTAGAAGTTAGGATGGCAGCAATAAGAGTAACTGATTGAAACCAGGAAATGAGGTGTGATTTTTAACTTTGTAGTACAGACCCAAATTTGATTTTATGCAACTTGTGAAAAAGATTGTATGGAAAGTATTTCCTGGGTCTGATAGCAAATTTGACAAAGTAAAATATTTCTTGGGTTTGATACCAAAATTGACAAAGTTGTATTCCATATTCTCTCTTCCCTCCACTTGTTCCCTCCTTCCTTTCTTTCAACTTTTATTGCTCTCTTTGGGCACCTTTCAGAACACTTTCTTTCTAAAATCTCATGCCTGCTAGCCATGTGATATGCCAGTGATTCTTTGTGAAGTCCTCACTTAAGTTTGCTATTCTGTTCCTAATTTGCTCTCACTCCTTTGCTCAGTTTAAGTACCTTGAGTGCTACAGATTTGGAGGGAATTTAAATGATTACATGGTATCAAGCAATTCATAGTGAAGGGTACATAATGTAATTCATCATTTAAAATCCAAAATTAATTTCTAAGTAATCTAACTGCCTGATTTGTGGGAGCCTTAGGTAATTTTAGACTGTGTATGTAATTCCTTTTCCTGTCTCCTATTTTCTGAGCAGCTTTAATGAAAGCTAGTAAGTGCTGGACCCTATAAAGCTTCTTAGAAAAGCTATATCCTCTATCAGGCTCAGTTAATATGCTGTAATGATGCAATATAAGAAAAACATCAAAGTTTCTGGTTTAACTAATTTACTTTAATGATAGTAGTAGAAGATTGTTACCTAGACTAGTTCATGGTAATGTGCTTTGTTCCCTATTTTCTTCCATTTCTTTCAATTCTTTTCTTCTCCATCCTTTTCTTAATAAAAGATTGTCCCAGCTAGCTTAGTTGAGATCTAAGAAACAGTAGCCTATTTTTAAGATTCCTGAACTGATTTCCTTTCAGCAAACCCTAAAGGTTTAGACCACTAGGCCATACTGCCTCCCTAAAGCTTAACTGGGCCATAGCATGGAAGCTAACAATATCAGACAGCCAACACTAGGCAATAAAGTCTAGGGACATTTTACGAATAAGCTGAATGTCATCTGTTTTTAATAAAATCTTATGTAAATCATATCGTGTAGTTGATATTTTTCACTTCCATAATCTTAAATATTAACTTTTCTTTCCCAATCTTTTCCTTAAAATAAATTACAGTTTGTGCAGTAGCAGTAAGGAATTGCTTGGAGTGTCAACAGCATTCACAACTGAAAACTAGGGGAGAGAAAGCCTTGAAAACAATACATAGCCTTATTCCCTTAGGGAAATCTGCAGCGAAGGTAAGTATACAGATTAATTAATTTTCAAAAAGCATACTCCTATTTTACAATTAAGATTTTTATTTGCTCATTTCAACATAAAGTTAAATAAATCTGGCAGAGATTAAAATAGTTACTTTAGGCCTGGACATAACATTCAAATATTTGTGTTTAAATATACAATAAAGACTTGTTTATACTTAATCTTGTCTCCTTTTCCCAATGTTTACTTTTCTTGTTTCTGTGATGCCTTTTCCTTCAAATATGTCATTTTTTCCTGTATGCCATCTTTCTCCACCTCTCTCCCCAACCCCTCAAAGGAGAAAGAAGCATACACACAAAGTGGGGAAAGGAATGCTATAACTTTGCTTTTCTGGTTCTTGGAATACTGTGTTTGTTTTTAAAGTATATCTGTGTAATGTGTATATGTGTGTATATATACTTTTTTTTTAATCTTAAATAGAGCCCAGTGGACATTGTGACTGGCGGTATATCTCCAGTAAGAGATCTTGACAGGCTTCTACAGGACATGGATATTAATCGACTTAGGGCAGTTGTTTTCAGAGACATAGTAAGTTATAATATTTCTTTCACATGCTCTCTTAACTGTTGCATATTTCCTCTTAGGCCTAATATATTGAGATTAAAAATTCTTTGTGATATCAAATAGTGTAGCAGAGATAGAAAGGTCTAGAAACCAGTTCTTTTGACAATGATTTTAGAAACAATGACAATGATTAGAAAGGATAGTTCATGTAAAGGGAGCTAGTAGATCAGTGTAATGATATTAAAAGGAATAATGCATTATTACATAGTCAGCGGTCTAAGTACTATACATGTATTCATTAAGTCCAACAACTTCTTGAGCTGTACTATTGTAATTTCCATTTTATAGGTGAATAATCTGAGGCACATAGAGCTTGAGTAACATCTCTAAGCTAATGTTGATAACAGTGATAAAATCAGGATTCAAACCTAGCAGTCTTAATTCTAAAATTGATGCTCTGAATGTAATAAAATGTTCAACTTCTGAGTGGCATGTTATTTTACTGAATATTGGATATTTTTTCCTCAAAGGTATACTAATGTGATAAAAAGGTGCATGATGAAATGTTGCTCTCAGTTTGATGTTTCTGATTTTTTAAAGATGAAAAACAGTTTTGTTTCAGCTGATTTTGATAGAAAACATTGCTAATTCTTATGTAGAAAATTTAAAGTCATATAGAAAATATAAAGGTGGAAGTAAAAATAATTTGTAATTGCACTCATCAGCATTTGGAATATTATCATTAGTAAATATTTGTTGAACACTTACTATATGTTTTACATATATATTTCTTATAAACTTTCTAACCTCAAGTTTTCTTTTTCCCCTCCCTTTGTTTTTCAATAGTTTGGTTCTCTTTAGTTCTTGACTAGGTTTTTATACACATGTAGAATTTGGAGTATTATCACTACCTAATAGTATTGAATACTTACTGTGTATTAAACATAATACTGGATGCTCTTATCAGGGGTCCCCAACTCCCAGACCACTGATAAGCACCTAGGCTGCACAGCAGGAGGTGAGATGAGCAGAGGGTGAGGAGTGAAGCTGAGCTCCGCCTCCTGTCAGATCAGCAGGAGCATTAGATTCTCATAGGAGCATGATCCCTATTGTGAACTGTGCATGCGACAGATCTTGGTTGTGCGCTCCTTATGAGAATCTAGTTATAAATGTAATGCACTTGAATCATCCTGAAACCATACCCCCTACCCCCACCCCGCCTCTTACCCCCCACAGGTCCATGGAATAATTGTCTTCTATGAAACCAGTCCCTTGTGCCAAAAAGGTTGGGGACCGCTGCTGTATATGTATGTTCAATTCTCACAATAATTCTATGAGGGAGTTAGCAATATTTAAGTAATGTGCTTAAGATTATACAATTAGTAAGAGGTGAAAGTGAGTTTAGGACTTAGGGAATTTGATTCTTGAAATTTTGATCTTAACTAAAAGGCTATACTACCTTCTTAGATCTCAGTTCTCTAGTAGCTGTTATTATTCCTTTAATTAAGAAGCCATCAACTTTCTTTTCCCCCTGGAATCCTTTGAATGTGGTCAATTTGAGGACCAAATGTTGCTGTTTTTTCCTCTGTTCACTTTTTTTCCATTTGGCAGGTTCTGAGTCTATTGTCCATTAACTTTATATTTCCTAGAATGATCTTTAAAAATCTAGAATAGAATTAGCCACATGTGGTAGCACATGCCTCTAGTCCTAGCTACTTGGGAGGCTGAGTTGGGGAGGATCGCTTGAGCCTAGGAGGTCAAGGTTACTGTGAGCTATGATTGTGTCACTACATTCCAGCCTAGGCGACAGAGCGAGACCCTGTCTCTTAAACAAATAAACAAACTGGAATAGATGATGTTACTATTTTTCTTTCAGAATTCTCTAATAGCATCTTTTAGTGGTTAAATGGAATCCGAACTCTTCACAGTGCCTCTGGATAATTTGGCTCTTGTAAAACCTTCTAACCAGTTATATTACAATATTCTGCAAACAGAATTAGAATATCTCTTTTACTACATGATTACTGAAAGTGATAAATAATTTTAAGTATTTTGTAATTATAAAAGTTATATAATCACCTTATAGGAGTTTTAGAAAAAAAGAAAACACTATATTTTACATGCTAGAGTTTAGCCTCTTTAGGGAACAAAAGGAACCTTTGATGAAAAAGGAAATGACTGGCCGGGCACGGTGGCTCAGGCCTGTAATCCCAGCACTTTGGGAGGCTGAAGCGGGCGGATGACAAGGTCAGGAGATCGAGACCATCCTGGCTAACATGGTGAAACCCCATCTCTACTAAAAAATACAAAAAACTAGCCGGGCGAGGTGGCAGGCGCCTGTAGTCCCAGCTACTCGGGAGGCTGAGGCAGGAGAATAGCGTAAACCCAGGAGGTGGAGCTTGCAGTGAGCTGAGATCCGGTCACTGCACTCCGCCTGGGCAATAGAGCGAGACTCCATCTCAAAAAAAAAAAAAAAAAAAATTTAAAAAACAGAAAGAAAAAAGGAAATGACCTAAGATCGAGGACATAAAGAAATTTCTACCTTGAGGTTAAGAGCTAAGGTTTTTAATCACCCTAATCTGAGTTCAGATTTGCTTTTTTACATACTATATGTCCTTAAGTAAGTTGCTTCTCTACGCCTTATCTTGTTCAAGTTTGCTAATAAAAATATATGTAAATACATAGCACAGTGCCTGGCATACAGTAAATATTCAATAAATGACAGCTACGATGGAAAGAAAATTGATTTCAGGAGTTAGGATTTAAATGTAAAAGATTTATGGGATATTTTTTATTTGAGGCCAAAAATCGGGCATATACTGTAAACTTCATGTGGTAGTTAGTAAACATTGAACATATTAATGGGCTAAATAAGGATTTAGATTGGCATAACTAATTTATAACGGACTAAGAAGTTAAGGACAAGTAAATTATTTGTCTGCATTTTGAATATTAATGTCATTAGCAGCAGTTATTAGATGGCAGAATTGTGTGGCAGAAGAACATGGCTATGTCTAGAGAAAAGGGGTGGTTTATAAAAAAGACAAATGGACCTTTATTTTTTCCAACAGACTAAGTCATTACACATGAACCTGCAAAATACCATATATTTTGTCAGATCATGAATTGCAAATATGTTGAAGAATTGCATCAAGTGGATGTGTTCAAATCAAGCCTATCTTCTGTTTCTCTGAAATTGATTATATCCAAATTTTTTGACATTAAGTATTAACTATTAGTCTCATTTTTACCATTAGTTTCCATTTACAGACATGCCTCATTTTATTGTGCTTTGCTATTGCACATTGCTGATTACTGGATTTTTTACAAATTGATGCTTTTTGGCAACCCTGTGTCGAGCTAGTCTATCTGTGCTATTTGTCCAACAGCATGTGCTTACTTTATGTCTTTATGTCATATATTGGTAATTCTTACAATATTTCAAACCTTTTCATTATTATTATTTATCTGTTATGGTGATCTGTCATCAGTGATCTTTGGTGGTACTATTGCAATTGTCTTGGGGCACCACAAACCACACCCATTTAAGACAGTGAACTTAATAAATGTCTGACTGTGCTACGAACTGGCCATTTCCATCTCTCCCCTTCTCCTTGGGAGGGGCTATTCCCCTGTCTCTCTATTCCCTGAAACACAGCAATATTGCAATGAGGTCAATTAATAGCCCTACAATGGCCTCTAAGGGTTCAAGAGAAAGGAAAAGTTGCATGTCTCTCACTTTAAATAAAAAGCTAGAAATGATTATGCTTAGTGAAGATGATATATCAAAAGCTGATACAGGCCAAAAGCTGGGCTTCTTGTGCCAAACATTTAGCCAAGTTGTGAATGCAAATGCAAAGTTCTTAAAGGAAATTAAAAGTAAACGATTACTCCAGTGAGCAAATGACTGATAAGAAGTAAAACAGCTTTATACTGTTGAGTTGAAGGAAGGTTTAGTGGTCTCTATAAAAGATCAAACCAGCCATGCTATTTGCTTAGGCCAAAGCCTATTTCAGACAAGGCTCTTAACTCTCTTCAGTTCTGTAAAGGCTGAGAGAAGTGAGGAAGCTGCAGAAGAAAAGTGAAGCTAGTTTAAGGAAAGTTTAAGGAAAGTTTAAGGAAAGAAGCTGTCTCCATAACAGAAAAGTACAAGGTGAAGCACTAAGTTCAGAAGAGCTAGCTAAGAAACTGATGAAGGTAGCTACTAAGCAACAGATTTTCAACGTGGACAAAACACCTTTTATTGGAAGAAGATACCATCCTACAATGTTCCTAGCTACCAGGAAGTCAAGCCTGGCTTCGGTGTTACCAGGGACAGGCTGATTCTCTTGTTGGGGACTAATACAGCTGGTGACTTGAAGTTAAAGCCAATGCACATTTATCATTCTGAAAATCCTGGGACCCTTAAGAATTATGCTAAATCTACTCTGCCTGCACGCTGTAAATGGAATGGCAAAGCCTGGGTAATAGTGCATCTGTTTACGGCATGGCTTACTGAATGTTGTAAGCCCACTATTGAGACCTGTTTGAAGAAAAGAGTCTTTTCAAATTATTACTGCTCATTGATAATAAACCTGGTCACCCAAGAGCTCTGATCAGATATACAAGGAGATTCATGTTATTTTCTTGCTAGTTAGTGAAATATTCATTTTGCAGTTCATGGATTAAGAGTCATTTTGACTTACTATTTAAGAAATACTTCGTCTTATTATTTAAGACATAAATTTTATTAGACTGTAGCTGCTATAGATAGTAATTCCTTTGATGGATCTGGGCAAAGTAAATGGAAAATCTTCTGGAATTGATCCACTATTGTAGATACCATGAAGAACCCATGTGATTCACGGGAAGAAATCCATGTATCAGTGTTAACAGGAGTTTGGAAGAAACTGATTCCAATTCTCATGGATGACTTTGAGGAGTTCATGATTTCCATGGAGGAAGTCACTGCTGATGTGGTGGAAATAGCAAGAGAATCAGAAAGAGAAGCAGAGCCTAAACATGTGATTGAATTGCTACAATCTCATGATAATACTCCAACAAATGAAGACTTGCTTCCTACGGATAAGCAAAGAAAGTGGTTTCCTGCAATGGAATCCACTCATGATGAAGATACTGTGAACATTGTTGAAATGATAACAAAGGATTTAGAATATACCTAAATGTGTTTGATAAAGCATTGGTAGGGTTCAATCCTGTGAGTAAAATGATATCAAACAGCATTGCTTGCTACAGAAAAATCTTTTGTGAAAAAAAGATTCAGTTACTGTGGCAAAGTTTGTTGTCTTATTTTAAGAGATTGCTACAGTTACCACCCTCACCCATCAGTCAACATCCATGACCTTGGAGACACGACCTTCTACTAGCAAAAAGATTGTGACTCACTGAAGGGTCAGATAATTGTTAGCATTTTTATACAATAAAGTATTTTTAAATGAAGGTATGTGCATTTTTTTAGATATAATGCTGTTATACAATTAATAGATTACAGTGTAGTGTAAATGTAACTTTTATATACACTCGGAAACCAAAATACTTGTGTGACTCACTTTATTGTGATAGCCACTTTATTGCAGTGGTCCGGAACTAAACCTGTGGTATCTCCATAGTATGCCTATATTTATCTGATAGGGAACAGTGTTCTTCATGTTCTTATTTTAAATTTTAAATTTACCTTCTGCTTGAGCCTTTGCTTTTCAGAGTTTGATGCATAACCTTGAGTTTTTTCTTTAAATTAACAAGTTCAAACCTATTTGGGAAAGTTCGTAGAATAGTGATGTGTGTAGGTTCTCCTTGAAGATGGGGAATTTGACTAGATGAAGAGGTCAGTGATATACAGATATATAGGTGACCTGTAGAGCTAGAATGGAGCCTAGGCCCTTCAAGAGGTCAGTCTCATTTGTCTACTTTCTCATACTTTATTTTTAATCTGGATACATAATTGTTTGTACTGTTTAAAATACTCTCAAGAATTCCTTTGTGGTCAGGTGTGGGAGCTCACACCTATAATCCCAGTGCTTTGGGAGGCCAAGTCAGGAGGATTGCTTGAGGCCAGGAGTTCGAGACCAGCCTGAGCTACATAACAAGAACCTGTCTCTTCAAGAAATTAAAAAAGAAAAATTAACTGTGTGTGGTGGTGTATTCCTGTAGTCCTAGCTCCTTGGGAGGCTGAGGCGAGAAGATCTCTTGAGCACAGGAGTTCAGGGGTACAGTGAGCTATGATTGTGCCATTGTACTGCAGCCTGTGCGGTGGAGTAGGACCCTGTCTCAAACAAGAAAAGAAGGAATTCCTTTGACATCATATTCTGTATCTAATAGCTTCTTTTTTTTTTCCTCCTGCATGTTTATTTTTTAGCACTTTTATTGTGATATTTTATGTATTTTAGCTTTTATGATTATAGATAAAAATAATCAGTTATCCTCATATTGTTATGTATGTATGTACATATATATGTATGTATGTATGTATATATTGAGATGGAGTCTTACTCTGTCACCAAGACTGGAGTGCAGTGATGCGATCTCGGCTCACTGCAACCTCTGCCTCCTGGGTTCAAACCATTCTCCCACCTCAGGCTCCTGAATAGCTGGGAATACAGGCATGTGCCACCACACCTGGCTAATTTTTGTATTTTTAGTAAAGATGGGGTTTCACTATATTGGCCAGGCTGGTCTCAAACTCCTGATCTCAAGTGATCTGCCTGGTTTGGCCCCCCCAAAGTACTGGGATTACAGGTATGAGCCACTGCATCTGACCTGTTGTCATAGAGTTATAATGACTATTTGTTTGATTAACATTATAATGTGTATTAGGACATATGTCTTTAGATTGAATAATTTTTAAAAGTGAGCTAGCTTCTTTCCATATTTTGCAAGTATAAAACCTCTCATTTAAAGACATTTCTCTAAGAGTCTTTGCCTAATGTTTACTCAATAAGTTTGTTAATTTATTATTTATATAGGTATGTATTTTCTGTGTATACTGAAAGATTTGTGAACATGTTTTGTATTTAAACGTTGTGATGTAAAATGTAATTATGTTATTTTATGGTTACATAATCAACTTCTTTAATTTTTTTTTCCCAGGAGGATAGCAAACAAGCTCAATTTTTAGCCTTGGCAGTAGTATACTTTATCTCTGTTCTTATGGTCTCCAAGTACAGAGACATTTTGGAACCCCAAAATGAAAGGCATAGCCAGTCATTTACGGAAACTGGCAGTGAAAATGGGAATGTATCACTCTCTGGTAAGTTTGCATTTTCTGTTCCTTTGTACCAAATTTCAAATAAATGTTACTTACTTTTGATGGTTAAAATATTGATACTGGAATTTAAATCCATTTATGTGTAAATTAAGTGAGAGCATACATATATTTTTATTATTAACTAAATGTTTTGGCTTAAATATTGTGTAATTAATTGCAACTGGGATTTTTTTTTTGTTCTTTAAATGAACCATCTAATTAAAGGTAAGTCAGAAAATGGTATCTTATAAAGAGTGGAAAAATTTTATTGACTTAATTTGCTGTGAAGAATCACTAACTCATATTCTCTTACAAGAGACAGACTTGTTAACAAGTAACTGCAATAACTGGAGTTTTAAAAGTAGCTGCCAGTTATAAAAGTATAGTTAGTAAAGTAGCTGTTGCAGTTATAGAAGTAGCTGCCACCCAAAGGAGGCAATTTATTATTCACTCGACATTCATTCAATATCTACTGGATACTTGGGTATATATTCATGACTAAAACAAAACAAAAAAAATATGTCCTTACGGAGCTTACATTCTAATGGGAGGAGATAAAAAATATGTACATGTTATAAGTAAATTGTATAGTATTTTAGAAGGTGGTAAAAGTGCTTAAAAAAAAAAAAAGAAAAGAGAAAATAATAAGCAGGGTAAAAATATAAGGAATGACCAGGAGTTATTGGGTATGGATTTTTCTCTGAGGGAAATGAGAGCTCATTGGAGGGTTTTGAGCACAGGAGTTATAGTTTATGTTTTTAAAAGTACCTCTGGGCTGGGCGTGGTGGCTCACACCAGTAATCCCAGCACTTTGGGAAGCTGAGGCAACTGGATCACGTGAGGTCAGGAGTTGGAGATCAGCCTGGCCAACATGGTAAAACCCTATCTCTACTAAAAATACAAAAAATTGGCCGGGCGTGGTGGTGGGTGCCTGTAATCCCAGCTACTTAGGAGGTTGAGGCAGGAGAATCGCTTGAACCCTTGAACCTGGGAGGCAGAGGTTGCAGTGAGCAGAGATCCCACCACAGCACTCCAGCCTGGGTGACAGAGTGAGACTCCATTTCCAAAAAAAAAAAAAAAAAAGTAACTCTATATCCTGTGTAGAGGATATAGAGGGCAAGGATAATCAGTGTCAGATACTGCTGTTTACTACCTTACCCTGCAGCTTAGTGGCTTAAGACCACAACCATTTTTATCTTTCTTACATGATTCCTTGAGTTATATTTGGATAGGGCACAGTGGGCATGGTTTATCCCTGTTTCAGATGTTGTTTGCTGGGTCTGGAAAATCTAAGATGACTTTTCTAATAGTGTATGTAGTGCCTCAGGTGGGATGGCTCCAAGAACTGAGACTGACTGACTAAAACAGCTGAGCTGGGATTATATGTCTATAGCCTTGATACTTGTTCTCAAATGAATTCCTGGTTTCCTTCATTAGTTTGGAGAGCATCTCTGTCTCCATATCATCTCTCTACATGTTCTTTCCAGCAAGATAGATCAGAAATAAGCCACACTTCTTACAGAGATGTTCAGAGATTCTGGGAATGCAAGAGCTACCAGACCTTCTTAAAATGCGGGCCAAGCACTGGCCCACTGCTGCTTTTGCCAGATCCTGTTGGTTATTGTCAGTCAAGCCTAGTCTAGATTCAAGGGCTTATCAAGGGATGAGTACCAGGAGACATGGGGCAGTAGGATTATTGAAACAACCCTCCTCCACAACCAGTTAGGAGGATATTGCAGTAATCAGTAATCCAGGCAAGAGGTTATGGTGGGATGGATTAGGTTGGCAACTAGAGATGGTAAGAGGCAGTCAGATTCTGGATATGTCTTAGTGGTAGAAAAAACAGAATTTTAAAACGTTAGGTGTGCGTTTTGTGAATGAAAAAGGTAGTCAAAAATGATTACAAGGTACAGTGGAGTAGATTAAAGGTGAAAGAGATTTTCAGGGAAAGATAAAAAGAGAAGAAATTCAGTTTTCAGCATGTTGAGTTTGAGATGTTTTTTAGACATGTAAGATAAGTTGTAGGGCAGCAGTTGTATTTAATAGTTTGATTTTTTTGGTGGGGGGTATAGTGGTATTTAAAACTTGGAGAATGAATGATATCACGAAGGGACCAAATGTAGATAGAGAACATAAGAGGAACAAGGACTGAGCCTTGTGTCCCTCCAGCTTAAGAAATCAGGGAGAAAAAGAGGTGAGAGATGTTAAAAAGGAACAATCAGTGAGGTAGTACAAGGAGAACAAAAAGAGAATGGTATCCTGCAAGCTGAGGAAAGGAAGCATTGTCTAGTTGGAGGGAATAATTAGCTGCTGCTGTTATGTGAAGTTCTGTTAGGACTGAAAACTGACCATTGGAGTTAGCAAGATGCAGATTTTTTGGTGACCTTGATAAGACCATTTTTGCAAGAATGGGTTGAAACCCTGATTAAAGGGAGTGAGAATTAAACAGAGAGAAAAGGAGGCATTCCTCATTGAACTGGATTTTAAGGATCATTGAATTATTTATGCTTGTAGAAGAGGTAACAAGTTTTCCAGCTGCAGTAATCATGTTTGAGATAGAGCTTTTTATTTTATCCTAAAGATTGTGGACTTGGGCCAGGCGTGGTGGTGCATGCCTGTAATCCTAGCACTTTGGGAGGCCTAGGCTGGTAGATTGCTTGAGCTCAGGAGTTCGAGACTAGCCTGGGCAACATGGTGAAACCTCATCTCTACAAAAAAATAGAAAAATTAGCCAGATGTGTGGCACACACCTGTGGTCTCAGCTACTTGAGAGGCTTAGGTGGGAGGATAGCCTAGGATGTCAAGGCTGCAGTGAGCCTAGATCACAGCACTGTACTCCAGCCTGGGCAACAGACACACACACACACACACACACACACACACACACACACAGATTGTAGACTTTTTCTTATAGGCCAATGACTTTCGACCTTGTATTGCTACCCATTACTTTAGGTAATTTTTGCAAGTATTTATTTATTTTATTATACCATGTCTCTTGATAATAGGTGTATCCACTCAGTACATTTTATAGAATATATAATTAGTTTTTGCTCTTTTAGAACATGATGTATTTCATAATTCAAAAGAGTAGATAGCTGTTAGGATTGAATATACCTTTTAAAAATTGGTTCTAAATTTTTGTTTATTTTTTCTGTTTCTGGGTGTGATATAGAAATCACACCAGCAGCATTCAGCACTTTAACTATGGCATCAGTGGAAGAATCTGAAAGCACATCATCTGCTCGAAGGAGGGACTCAGGCATTGGGGAAGAAACAGCCACTGGTTTAGGAAGCCATGTGGAAGTAACTCCTCACACAGCACCTCCTGGAGTCAGTGCAGGCCCAGATGCAATCAGCGAGGTGCTATCTACTCTTTCTTTAGAAGTCAATAAGTCTCCGGAAACCAAAAATGACAGAGGAAATGAGTTGGACACTAAGGCTACGCCGTCAGTTTCGGTTTCAAAAAATGTCAATGTGAAAGACATTCTCCGAAGCTTGGTTAACATACCAGCAGATGGAGTCACAGTGGATCCTGCCCTTCTGCCACCAGCCTGCCTTGGAGCCCTTGGTGATCTGTCTGTGGAACAACCTGTGCAGTTCAGATCTTTTGACAGGTACTGAAAATAGGTTTTCATTTTGGTATGTTTCTACATCTGACCCTTGAACAACATGGAGATTAGGGATGCTGACCCCCTGTGTAGCCAAAAATCTGCATATAACTTTCTACTCCCTCAGAGCTTAACTTCCAATAGCTTATGTTGATCAGAAACTTTACTGATAACATAAACAGTTGATTCACACATATTTTGATTATTATATGTATTATATACTGTACTCTTACAGTAAAGTAAGCTAGAAAAAAAGAACATGTTATTAAGAAAATCATAAGAAAGGCCAGGTGCAGTGGCTCACATCTGTAATCCCAGCATTTTGGGAGGCTGAGGTGGGTGGATCACCTGAGGTCAGGAGTTCGAGACCAGCCTGACCAACATGGTGAAACCCAGTCTCTACTGAAATTACAAAAATTAACTGGGCATGGTGGCGTGTGCCTGTAATCCAGGCTACTCCGGAGGCTGAGGTAGGAGAATCGCTTGAACCTGGGAGGGGCGGAGGTTGCAATGAGCTGAGATCGCACCATTGCATTCTCACCTGGGCAACAAGAGCGAAACTCTGTCTAAAAAGAAAAAAATCATAAGAAGAAATATGTTACTGTTCATCAGGGGAAGCAAATCATCATAAAGATCTTCATCTTTCTTGTCTTCATGTTGAGTATGCTGAGGAGGAGGAAGAGAAGAGGTTGATTTTAGTATCTCAGAGGCAGCTGAGGTAGCAGAGGTGGAGAAAGTGAAAGGGAAAGCAGGACAGGCAGACACACTTGGTGTAAATTTACAGAAATGCTTTGTAATTTCTTTCTGACCTTTTTGCTTTTTTATTTGTCTAAACATATTTCTATGTGGTACAAACCCTTCTTTCACCATTTGCTTTAGTTTCAGTGCCTGTGTCATAGAAGGGTCCATGTCATAAAAGAAGTTAAAAGCAGTCTTGAATCATTAGAACCCTTCTGCCAGATTGTCTAATGTCAGTTCATTTTCTGGTACTGCTTCTTCTCTGTCTTCCTCATCTGATAGTGGTTTGGATATTCTTGTTTCCATCAAGTTGTTTTCCCTCTGTTGATCCCTCTGTTGTTGTGGTATCTGTTAGTTCTTCAATTTCTCCAAGATTCATATCTTGAAACCCTTCACCCCTCACCTTTTTGTCATATCTACAATCTCTCATGATTTCCTTCATTAGTTCTGTCAAAAATCCTGTGAAGTCATGCACAACACCTAGACACAGTCTTCTCTAGGAAGAATTTATTGTTTCAAACTTGATGGTTTCCACAGCTTTTTCTATAACAATGATCTTAAATGGTATAATCCTTCTAGACTTTTATGATGTTCTGTCAGGTTCTCTTCCATAGTGTTGACAGTTGTTTCCTAAGAATACCATGTGTAATGAACCATAAAGGTCCTTGTGACCTCCTGTTCTAGAGGTGGAATTAGAGAAATTGTGTTTGAGGGCAGTTAGACCACTTCAACACCCTCAGTGTTGAACTCATGAAGTTCTGGGTGGTCAGCGGCATTGTCCAATAGCAAAAGAACTTTAAAAGTTAATCTCTTACTGATAAGGTGATAAGGTACTTCCTGACTTTAAGGACAAAGTTTCAATGGAACCAGTCCAGAAAAAGGGTTCTCGTTGGCCAGGCCTTCTTGTACAACCAACAGAGTTGCAGCTGGTGTTTGTGTTTTCCTTTCATGGCTCAGGGGTTAGCAGCTTTATATTAATAGATAAGGGCAATCGTGATCATAAACCCAACTGCATTTGCACAAAACAGTATAGTTAGCCTATCTCTTCCTGCCATAAATCCTAGTGCTCACTTCTCTTCCTTGCTAATAAGTATCCTTTGTGGCTTCCCCCACCTACCCCAAATAAGTTACTTTTGTCTGCATTAAAAACCTGATCAGGCTGATCCTTTCTCCTCAATGTTTTTCTTAATGATGTCTAGGAACTCAGCTGCTGCCTCTTGGTTGGCAGAAGCTGCTTCTCCTGTTATCTCGATCATCCTTGCTGGCATTAAATTTAGCTTTAGATTCTTCTTTAAGTTGACATATAATGACTTCAGTTTTTCTCAAATCATGTTAGAGTCTATAGGTATGCCTTTCTTATAGCAATCCTGCATCCGCGTAAAAGCTGCATTTTCAGTGCAAGATAAAGATATTTCACAAAAAATGCATTTTTTTTTTCCCGCCTCCTGGTGTCACTGCAGTAACAACTTTGCCAACTTCCTTTTCTTTTGTTACAGTGGTCCTTATGCTGGATTAATTTCTTTGGAAATGGCAGGCAACCACAGCTGCAGACCTCAATCTACAGTACATATCAAGCAATTCAACTTTTCCTTATAATGTCATGACTTTTCCCTGCTCCTTGGGAGCATGTCCAGTATTGCTAGTGGCACTTTGTATGGGTCCCATTATGTTATTAAAGGTTTATAGTATTGCACTAAACATGATGAAAAATATGTGAGAACTCGGAGAGATCACTTTTGCTGTGATACACAGTTTACTGGAGAGGTGAACTTCCCAGTACTTTGGGAGGCTGAGGCGTGTGGATCATTTGAGGTCAGCATTTCCAGACTAGCCCGGCCAACATGGTGAAACCCCGTCTCTACTAAAAATACAAAAAGATTATCCAGGCATGGTGGCGGGTGCCTGTAATCCCAGGTATTTGGGAGGCTGAGGCAGGAGAATCGCTTGAACCTGGGAGGCGGAGGTTGCAGTGAGCCAAAATCGTGCCGTTGCACTCCAGTCTGGGCAACAAGAACAAAACTCCTCACCCCGTCCCCAAAAGAAAAGAGAGGAACTGTGTTCTCTGAGATGACTAGCATCACACAGCATTTTAAGTGATGCTCACAATACTGGAGCTCAATGCAATTGTGGCAGGAAGTAGCTATGAAGTTATTATAGTAGTACAGTATGGATTAATGTTAATTTTATACAGTTATGCTTTAATAATTGACATTTACATTGTTTACATTTCTTTTAACTGCAGATGGTACCATATAATATTTCTAAGTGTTTGTGTGTGTAAGTTTTGATATATTTTAACTTATTTTCATAACCTCTGAGATTTTTCATTTTATGAATTTCTTTTTTTCTTTTTGTCTGGATGCAGTGGCTCACACCTGTAATTCCAGCATTTTGTGGGGCTGAGGTGGGAAGATTTCTTGAGTCCAGGAATTTGAGACTAGCCCGGGCAACATGGTGAGATTTTAAAATAAAAAGATTAGCTGGGCATGGTGATGTGTGCCTGTAGTCTCAGCTACTCAGGAGGCTGAGGTGGGAGGATCACTGGAGCGCAAAGAGTTTGACACTACAGTGAGCTGTGTTCATGCCACTGCACTCCAGCCTGGGTGACAGAGTAAGACCCTGTCTAAAAAAAACTTTTTTAAAATTGATGCATAATGAGTGGAATTTATTCTGGGGATGCAAGAATGTCTGAACATACACAAATTGATCAATGTGAAACATCATATCAATAGGATGGAAGACAAAAGCCATATGATCATTTCAATTACTGCTGAAAAGCATTTGATAAAATTCACTATTTCTTCATGATAAAAACCCTCAAAAAACTGCATATAGAGGGAACATACCTCAACACAATAAAAAGCCGTAAACAACAGATCCACAGCTAGTATCATTTGGAACAGAGAAAAACTTAAAGCCTTTTCTGTAAGATCTGGAATGAAACAAGGATGCCCACTTTCATTACTGTTATTCAACATAGTACTGGAGGTCCTAGGTAAAGCAATCAGACGAGAAAGAAAGGGCATTTAAATTGGAAATGAAGAAGTCAGTTGTTTGCAGATGATATGATGTTATATTTAGAAAAACCTAAAGAGTCCGTAAAAAAGTATTATAACTGATAAATTCAGTACAGTTGCATGACAAAAATCGGTATCATTTCTATATGCTAACAGTGAACAATCTGAAAAAGAGATCAAGAAAGCAATCCAATTTACAATAGCTATAAGTAAAATACCTAGGAATAAACAGCCAAAGAAGTGAAAGATCCCTCAGTGACAGCTATAAAACATTGATGCAAGAAACTAAAAAGGACCCCCAAAATGAAAGATATTTCATGTTCATGGATTGGAAGAATTAGTAGTGTTAAAATGTTCATGCTACCCAAAGCGATCTACAGATTCAATGCAATCTATATAAAAATACCAATGACATTCTTCACAGAAATAGAAAAAATATTGCTAGAAACGATATGGAACCACAGAGACTCAGAATAGCCAAAGCCATCCTGAGCAAAGAGAACAAAATTTCAAATTATACTACAGAGCCGTGGTAACCAAAACAGCATGATACTCTCATAAAAACAGATACATAGACCAATGGAACAGAATAGAGAACTCAAATAAATCCACACATCTACAAGTGAACTCATTTTTGACAAAGTTGCCAAGAACATGCAGTGGGGGAAAGGATAGTCTTCTCAGTGGTACTGAGTAAATTGTATGTCCATATGCAGAAGAATGAATACCTTTATCTCTTGCTACATACAAAAATCAGTTCAAAATGGATTAAATATTTAAATCTATGACCTGAAACTATGAAGCTACTGAAAGAAATCATTGGAAAAACTCTTCAGGACATTAATCTGGGCAGATTTCTTGAGTAATACCCCAAAAGCACAGGCAGTGAAAGCAAACATGGACAGATGAGATCACATCAAGCTACAGAACTTATGCATAGCAGAGAAAACAATCAACAAATTGAAGAGACAACCCACAGACTGGGGATTATATAATAACCTTATATATTCTGGTTAACTGACAAGGGTTTTAATAACCAGAATATATAAGGGACTCAACCAACTCTATAGGAAGAGATGTATTAATAATAATTTAAAAATATTACTAAATTTTAAATGATTTATCATTTAATGTTTAAATGATAACTTTAAAATTTATTACTAAATTTTAAATTAAATGATAACTTTAAAAATTTAATTAAAATGATAAATGATAACTTTAAAATGATGACTATTGGGCTAAAGATCTCAATAGACATTTCTCAAAGAAGACATACAAATGTCAAACGATTTTGTGACAAGGTGCTCAACATCATTGATCAGAGAAATGCAAATCAAAGCAATGAGATATCATCTCACTCCAGTTAAAATCGCTTATATCCAAATGATAAGCAGTAACAAATGTTGGCAAGGATGTGGAGATAACCTTCATATACTGTTGGTGAGAGTATGAATTACTACGACCACTATGGGAAACAGTTTGGAGGTTCCCGAGACAACTAAAAATAGAACTAGTATGCGTTTCAGCAATTTCACTGCTAGGTATATACCCCAAAGCAAGGAACTCCGTTTATTGAAGAGATATCTGCACTCCCATGTTTATTGCAGCACCGTTCAAAATAGCCATGATTTGGAAGCAACTAAGTATCTATGAACAGATGAATGGATAAAGAAAATATGGTGTATATATACAGAATGGAATACTATTCAGTCATAAAAAATAATGAGGTCTTGTCATTTGCAACATGAATGGAAGTAGAGAACATCATTATATTAAGTGAAATAAGCCAGGCACAGAAAGACAAACTTCACATATTCTCATTCATTTTTGGGAGCTGAAAATTAAAACAGTTGAACTCCTGGAAATAGAGGGTAGAATGAGGGTTACCAAAGGCTAGAAAGGGTACTATAGACTAGGAGGGAAGTCGACATGGTTAATGGGTACAAAAATATAGTTAGATAGAATCAATAATATCTATTTTTTTTAGCACAACAGGGTGATTACAGTCAATGATAATTTACTATTCAGTTAAAAAATAACTAAAAGAGTATAATTGGAATGTTTGTAGCACAAAGAAATAACTGCTTGAGGTGATGGATACCCCATTTACTGTGATATGATTATGATTGCATGCCTGTATCAAAATATTAAATGTACCCCATAAATATATACACCTACTATGTACTCATGAGATTAAAAAGAAATGAGTGATATAATTTCCCTCAATTAAATTAGAGAGATTTTTAAAAAAATCACAGCTGTTATTTATGAGGATATGAAGAAACTTTTTTTTTTTTTTTTGCTGTTGAGAGTGCATATTGCTACAGTTTATTGGAAGTAAATTGGCATGTTAATTAAAAATTAAAATATATAAACTTACTTCCACTCTGGAAGTTCATACAGAAGTAATAACCAAGTATAAAATGTTTTCTGCAGGTGGAATTGCCTATTTTAGTCTGTGAAGTTCTATCCTAAATGCATTTAGAATGGATAGATAACTATCTTTATTCCTTCTTTAACGATGTAGAAACTCAGTCACAGAGAAGTTAAGTAATAGCTTATGGCCTTATTACTATTAAATGGTGACACTAAAAGACCTGTCTCTTTTGAATGATTTACCTTGCTGCATTTTATAGCAAAATTGTTTTATAATAGTGGAAAGTTGGTTTTTATAGCTGCCAATCTATAAATGATTGGTTACATGTATTATTTTTGAAAAACCTAGTAAATATTATGCAGTCATTAAAGAGTAAAAGAGCACTGTATAGAATGATACTGAAGACATATATTTTTAAATGGAAAAAGGTGTGTCTGGTATAATTTGGAATTTGCTATTCTTTTTTTTTGAGGTGGTCTCACTTTGTCACCCAGGTTGAAGTGCAGTGGTGTGATCTTGGCTCACTGCAACCTCGCCTCCTAGGTTTAAGCGATTCTCGTGCCTCAGCCTCCAGAGTAGCTGTGATTACCAGTGTGTGCCGCCATGCCTAGCTAGTTTTTGTATTTTTAGTAGAGACGGGGTTTTGCCATGTTGGCCAGACTGGTCTCAAACTCCTGGCCTCAAGTGATCCAAAGTGTTGGGATTACAGGCATGAGTCACTGCACCTGGCCTCAATTTTTATTTATTTATTTTATTTTTGAGACAGTGTCTTGCTCTGCCCCCCAGGCTGGAGTGCAGTGGCAGTCATAGCTCACTGTAGCCTCAAACTCGTGGGATCAAGGGATCGTTCTTCCTCAGTCCCCTGAGTAGCTGGGACCAACATGTCCAGCTATTTACATTTTTTTTTTTTTTTTTTTTTTGAGACGGAGTCTGGCTCTGTCGCCCGGGCTGGAGTGCAGTGGCCGGATCTCAGCTCACTGCAAGCTCCGCCCCCCGGGTTTACGCCATTCTCCTGCCTCAGCCTCCCGAGTAGCTGGGACTACAGGCGCCCGTATTTTTTGGTAGAGACGGGGTTTCACCGTGTTCGCCAGGATGGTCTCGATCTCCTGACCTAGTGATCCCAAACTCGTGGGATCAAGGGATCGTTCTTCCTCAGTCCCCTGAGTAGCTGGGACCAACATGTCCAGCTATTTACATTTGTTTTTGTAGAGATGAGGTATTGCTGTGTTGCCCAGGCTGGTCCTGAACTCCTGGCTTCAAGCGATCCAGCTGCATTGCCCTCCCAAAGCATTGGGATTCCAGGCGTGAGCCACTGTGCCCTGTCTATTCTCAATTTTTACAATTTATTTAGATTTGTTCGTGTTAGATTGAGTACTCAAAAATATGTGAGGCTATACTTTTAAATTTAATATATGTTATTAATATAGTTACATTGTTTACTAATGATCCAAATTTTATATATTTTAGCATTTATTTCTTTTTTAAATATCATAGAAATTAAATTTGTGCCTTACTGATGTCTTCAGTGAGTAGATCATGAACATATTTAGGAAATCATGCTTAGGCATAATACATTTTAAGGGGTTTATTGAAGTAGAAAACAACAGATAATTTTGATGGTAGCAATTTCCAGGATGTTCTGTAGAATTTGACATGTCTGGTATTCATTTAACAGTCTCTGATGGCAAGGAGACTGCTCTGTTTTTTACCTCCCTTGTTTTTTCTTGGTTAGAGGCACCTTTTTAAAAACTTTCATGCTGCCATGGGCTAGTGGAATATCTTTGGGAATTTCAAAGCATCCCTCTGATCATGTATTTATCTCAGGAATGCTATGTCAGAAATCACAACTCTCCTCATATCTTAAGTATTATCAACTTCCAAGGAATAGCTGGAAAGTTTAGAGTAACAGCTACATGAATAAAACCTTGCTGAAAGGCTGCCAGGTTGTGGGCCTTTGTGAATGCAAAGGTGTTTGTGTTCATTCCCATGCCAAAAGTCTTGCTCTTATCTAATTTGAAGATCCTCTCTGATGATTAGTGAATGCCAGGAATTTATCTTGATAAAGTTCAAGGACTGGTCTGGCTTTTCAACTGGATCCTTAGGGACTAAAGTGGTAGGCTGAAATGCTCTTTTTTCCTTTAGTGAACTATTTGTATGTTAAATAAAATAGCATTTGTGTGAGGGTTTGTGATATTTGAAACTGATATGATACTGAAATGGAACTTCTCAACTTTATTGATCTGGAAGGCATTGTTACTATTTGCCTATTGCCAGTAAATTAAAAGAAACTTTGAAATGAGTATCCCTTGTTCAGGGGAAAGAAAAAATCCAGCAACAGTATTTTCATTTGTTCTGTGTGAGACTTTAGGAAAATTACTTCTTTCTCATTCGTAAAATTAGCATAATAATATGTAGTACTAACCTCAAAGGTTGTCATAAATATAAATATGGTAATTTGTGTATGTTCTTAAGCACGGTGCCCCACAAATATTAAGTATTCATAGTGAGTTCATAAAGAAAAAAATGATAATAACAATTTTTATCTCTTCAGTATTTGGTTTATAATTGACAATTTGGGAAACTAGCTTGCATAATTGGTTGTCTGTCTTTCAAATTCCTTATGCTAAAAAGTTTGAAGCACTTTCTGCTAAAATTGATGTAGATATAAAAAATTCCAATAATTGTTCTTAAACATTAAAAAAGATTTCAATTTGTTTCTTAAATAGAAACCTGAGCTGTAGCCTGAGAAAGGTGCCAGAAATATCCCTAGCACATTGCCTGTCATGTAAAGTCTCAGTTTTGTCAAATGCATGTTGCATTTTCTCTGTGTTTTCCAATGCATCGTATAAAAAGATAATATTAAATGCTTAGCTTTTGCATGATAAATCTTAACTATTGGTAAATTTAAAATTCTAGATTATTTCTGTAAACTGTAGAACATGCTTTACTAATTTAGATTTATACTTATATTTAACAAGATAAACACGATAAAGATCTCCTCTGTTGAAGATTTTAGTCTTTTACACTGAAACTTTATAATAATAATGACAATGATTGGTAAAGACAATGAAAATATTTCAAAATCTACCTACTGCTTAATATCCTTTTAATGGGATCATTGTAACTTTGATTTTTCTTTGTTTCTGTATAGCCTTAAGCTGAAGCAGTATTGTGTTAATTCCTTAGAACTGATTTGAATCAATCAGTGAATTTGGAAATTGATGAATTTTGTTTCTCTATTATGAACTAATTATGTAGCTATGTGAAAGAATGCAGCTTTTAAAAATTTATGAGCAGATATATTTTTGTGATTTTATGGTAGTATATAAATAATTTTATATGCTAGAGATCTTTATTACTGTTGCTTATAGATGATTCTAAAATTATGTTTAAATGTTAATATGATTGTGGTGATAATTGTACAACTTTGTGAGCATACTAAAAATCTCTTAATTGTCTATTTTTAGTGAATTAAATGGTATGTGAATTATATCTCAAAAGTTTTAAGAAAGGTCAACATGGGGAAACGGTTCAAATTCAAGGCTCTGGTGTTAGATAAACCTAGATTTGCATGGTAGTTCTACTATTTACTTTGGTTATTACGTTACCTTTCTGAGGTTTAGATTTAAAATTTCTAAAAATTGAATTAATACGTACCTTAGGATTGTTTTGAAAATTGAATAATAATTCTTGGCATATTGTCAGTGCTTCATTTATCTTACCTGCTATTAGAATTTATAATTTTATATTACCTAACAAGCAAGCAGGATTAAGAAGAAGGCATCTTGGCAGAGGAGGCGTATATACAAAGGGTTGGAGTTGTGAAATGACACAACACACTTAGCAACCGTAAGAGCGTGTTGAAGAAGTGTGTGAGGAACATGTAAAATATAGATTCATGTAGAAAGCCGTACTTCTGATCTGTCATTCCTGACAATAGGTGAAAGTTCCTGGACAATAAATATTTCCTGAACTGAATAAAAGAATAAGACCTTATTTGTGACTGAGACATTAACAGCAAGAGGATGAAGGATTAGAAATGAAGTTGAGTTCCTTTGTTGAGTTTAATTAGCCATGTCATCTTGAATAAATAGGGATTGTGCATATTTGGAACAGCTGTAGTAAATTCTGTTCTGTTACCAGTTTTCCAGTGTTTTATTATGAAAATGTTCAGGCAAACAGAAAAGTTGAAAGAGTTGTACAGTGAAAACCTGTAGACCCATCACTGAGATTCAACAATTAGCTTTTAACTCTGTTTGCTTCACCATGTATCCATCAATCAATCTTATTTTTGTAATGTACTTCAAAATTGTAGATATCAGTTCACTTCACTCTTAAAACACAACGTATTTTGCTTTGTGTGTGTGTTTTAAAAAATAACTACAAAATGTATTATTAAAATATTGGAATTACATAATTTTCACTTTTGAATGCTTGTATTGGGATCAAGTACCTAAGTTACTTTGTTTAGACGCTGAATACTTTAAAGCTGTTAAGGGAATACTTGAAGCTTGCAGTTATAGTACTGTCAACAAAAGATGTGATTAAATAAATGTGATTAAATAAATATTTCAGCTAGCATGCAGCTAACTGGAGATCGATACCATTTTTTTAATCTAAAATTTACATACCATGAAAGACACAAGTCTTAAGTATACCGTTTGATGAGTTTTGACAAATTTATACATTTGTGTAACCCCAGGTCCCCATCATGATATCATTGGTCTTGAAAGTTCTCTTTCCCAGCCAATTCTGTTTCCTATCCCCCAGAGGCAATTATTAATTCTGATTTTGTGTACCATACATTAGTTTTGCTTGTTCTAGACATACATGTTAAAAAAAAAAAAAACCAACCCATAAAGTATATACTCCTTAGTATAAGGCTTCATTCAACATAATGCTTTTGAGATTCATCCATGTTGTTTGTTACCTTTTCATTTCATTCATCAGTAGTTTGTTACCTTTTATTGCTGAATAATATTCCATTCCAGAAGCATAGCACCATTTAAAATTTTCTATATCTGCATAAAGGACATTTGGGCTATTTCCAGCTTTTGCCAATTATAAATAAAGCCTATATGAACATTATTGTATACATATTTTGTGGACATAAGCTTTCTTGAGGAAATTCCTAGAAGTGGAAATGTTGAGTCATAGCATACATAGGTATATATCTTATATTTTGATTATAGAAAAAGCAATTGCACTTTTCTAAGTGTTCCTTTCTGTTGCTCCATTCAGTTCCTACTTATTGTATGAGTAAACTAGATCTTGCTGGTTCTTTCTTTTGTGAACAAATGTGAAAGTAAATTCTTCATATTTCTCCTCCCTCCCCTGCACAGACATTGCTAGAAGACAGTGATTTTCTTAAGCAGTAGATTTTAAATTTCTCCTTCCAGTAGGAAATACTACAAATTACATTTCGTATTGTTTTTGAAGGTACCACTAACACACCCGTACACACACACATTCATGCGCGCATGCACACACACACACACACGTCATATCTACTCCCCCTTAAGTCAATAATCTTCATCTGATATAAGCTGCCATGATTTAAGCACACCATTTTGGATTGGGGGCTCAGGTGGCTGTTGCTTCTATTTTTTAGTGTATAGTTAACATTGGCAGTCACCCTTATAATGATGTGACACCAGCTACCCTCAAGTACATTGAATAAGCCATGCCTAGCACAAGAGAACTTGATTTAATTGGCAACAGTGTTTGCCCTCGCATGATAGGCACTGAAGTAAAACGAAACCTATTTTGCTTTGTGTGTGTGTTTTTAAAAATAACTACAAAAATGTATTATTAAAATATTGGAATTATATAATTTTCACTTTTGAATGCATGTATTGGGATCAAGTACCTAAGTTACTTTGTTTAGAAGCTGAATACTTTAAAGCTATTAAGGGAATACTTGAAGCTTGCCGTTATAGTACTGTCAACAAAAGATGTGATTAAATAAATTGAATGTTGAAGACTTTAGGCTTATACTTAACACCAGGTAATTAAAAGTAAGCACTGCTGTGGGAGTGCATTATATATCAGCTGTCCTCTTTACCTCATTAACTGAGTTTTTGCATGTTTACAGAGCCAGCTTCAATTAAAAATGCCTTTTAAGTTATGACTAACAAGGTCTTTTAGTTACTGTTTGGTATAAAGTATTACTTTTTAATTGAAATTGGTATATCATAAATACCTCCCTTTGAATAATGTACAAGATAAAGAACTTTGATTATTTGATATTTTTGCATATGGTTTTTATTCCTATGCATTAGTTTTTTGTATATTATCAAAAGATATATAAACTTTGGGGTTTAAAAATGAAAAACTGGGTTGTATACATGTTAGCAAATTGCTTATATCTACTTTTTTTTTAAGCTTATAAGATTTCTAAGGTTTTATTATTTCAGATTAGCAGCGCTTTACAATTCTTGTGGAAATGTTGAATTTTCTGCTTTAATTCTTTTGGTTATATTTTATTTGTTAGATAATTAAAGATAATCCTAAATTTTAAAAATACTATGTGGTAAATATAAGTTTAAATGTTAAAATGGATTGTTATATTTTCATAGTGAAATGCAGATAAAAATGAACAGTATTGAAGAGATTTCACGTTGGGTGAAAAGTCTAAATTGTACATCAAACTGAAACAAGAAAATTAGAAAAATAAGTTAGCTACCTAATTTCTGTTTTGAAATTCATGTAATTAATTCAAGAGATCAATTTGTATCTTTCAATCTGTTTACTTTCTTTATTACAGAAGTGTCATTGTTGCAGCAAAAAAATCAGCAGTCTCACCTTCCACCTTTACTACAAGCATACCTACCAATGCTGTCAGTGTGGTTTCCTCAGCAGATTCAGCCCAAGCCTCAGATGTGGGAGGAGAATCACCAGGTGAGCTAGTTATCAGTGATTTCAACAAAAATGTTTTTACATCTCATTTTAGCAAAGCTTAGGATTTTTGATTAACTTAAAATTTGGGGGCACATTAGAAACCATTGTGCTTTTATCCTGTTGATTGTTTACTACTTTTCTGAATAAATTTGAGTAAAATTAAAGGAACTTAAGTCGAGGATTTCAGAATTTTCTCCACTCAAACCTAATATTGTGTGGTAGATTAGATGCTGCTAGTTGGGTAGATGAGTGCATGGATGAATGATAGATTCATAAAAATACTTTTTTCCTTTGTTTTCTTTCCCTGCACTTAAGAAGATGTATATTGATAGTAGCCTAAATTAGAAAGTCTTGTTGACATGTAATCTTTTAATATGGTTACTGGTTGTCAAATATTTATATAGTATCCAATACTTTGTTTTTTTGGCATTTTTTTTGAATTAGAGGCTTGGAAAGAAATGCTGCTCTGAAGTGTAGCATCATTCTAACAATGGTCATACTGGTTCAGTTCCTCCTATGGCAATTTTATTTTTGTCCATCTCTCCTTCTATATTCTTTCCATGTCTAAAATCATATATGTGGATAAAGAATTATTTCCATGTATAAAAGCATATATATGGATGCAAGATTCTATACGATGATGGGAAGCTTTGTGGTGATACGGGGTAAACTTGAAGAATGTGCAGTATTAAAATGACCAAGTATAACAAAGGGGATGTTACTGTATCAGTGGTTTTCTTCTGGATATTTTGATGTTTCTTAAGGTTAATAACAAGATATTGTACCCACCAAAACATTCATCTTAAGATCCTAGGTTGAGATTGATGAAAAATAAAGAAATTTTGAAGGAATGGCCTGGTGGATTATATTGAGAACAGAAATAATGCTGTTACTTTTTTTGGGATATCTCAGGCCAGGGTTTGCCTTCTGTTCTGCTGTTCTACCTTTATTTAGCAAATTAGCGTATCTTGGAGAGTTTTTTTCCAAACTTGATATTGCTACTGTCCAGTAGCTGGGAACTTTTTTCCTTGATGTGTACTATGTAATCATGTATCCTAGAAACAAATACTATGTTTATTTCTTTTGTCTTCTCTCTTTTTTTTATTTGTTATTGTACTTGTGTTAACAAAAATATATTTTATCAGAAGTTTTAAGCCTGTTTAATTTTTTACAAATTTTATAGTACTTAGTGATAAGAGAAAATGTTCAGTAGGTTAAGTAAAAGAAAGTTATATGCAATTCTTTACGTACCATATAATTACAACCAAGTGACTTATCTACCTTTTTTACATGATAAAAGCAAGAAAGTGTATTATGAAGTCATTTGGCTCTCCATGAAGTTGGGCTACTGACAGTTTTGATTTTCGATATTTACTTTAGGTAGTATTTCTAAAATTTAATTAATAGTCTTGTATTATTTTTATTCTTAGGAAAATTAGTAATTAGAATTTTTTTTTCTACTTTGAAACCAAAAGCTGCAATTGTATCAGAGTTTTGTCTGCCTTGCTTTTTATTTTATAATTTTTTTCAAAAATTGATAGACTTTTTTAGATCACTTTTAAGTTTACAGGAAAATTGAGTTTGAAGTACAGAGAATACTCAAATACCCTCTCATTCTCTCCCTCACTCGTTTCCCCTGGCCCGGTGAGAATTACAAAGGAAAATGGACATGAAACTCTAGCAAATTTTTCATCTTTATTGTTTCATTATACTCTGATGCCTCTTTTTTTTTTTTCCCCCTTTGGAGAAGAAATAATTTGGTAATTCATTTGGAGCTGGGTATGCACATTTCCGCTTCTCCACCCCCATCCAAAGTCCTTTAAAAAAAAGAATCAACTGTGGTTTTTCTAGAGTAGTCCCTTTTGTGAAAAATGCAATGGTTATTAGTATCTATGAAATGATTTACATGCCATCTTTTAAATTCAGTTATAGTAAATTTTTCAGTAACATCCCAAATCAAACGTGATTTCAGAAATTCAAAGTACACTGAGTAAAATATTTTCTCATACTGCCCTCTAGTTTCAGTTTAGGGAACAGAGTAAATAGGACCCTTTGATTGCTTTTAAGCCTATTCTTTAAAATTTAAGTCATGGAGTTTTCAGAAGAGATAAACAGCTGAGACATATGGGTAATATTTTACATGTAGCAGTATTATACATTTTTCTCTGAAGCCATTGCATTTTTTCCAGTAAATTTATTGTAATTTAAAATACTCACTTTGAAAAACCGTATGCAGAATTACAAGACACTTTGCTATCTTGAAGACTGTTGTATTTATTGGCAAAATCTACAAAACCCTGTACCATTGATCCAGCTCATAATGTATCTTATTTTTCTGTTGCTTAAATTTTGTATGCTTTTTGATGGAGTTTCTCAAATGGTTACCAATTCTTTTTTCCATCTTGAACTAGAATTTTAAACTTTTTCCCCCCCAACCCCACCCCCATTTTAAAAAAATAGTTATTCCTTTTTCAGTTATTTCAAGTCTTCCTTGTGATTATGGTCTTTCTGTTTACCATTTATTTTGGTTTCCACATCTGACTCTTCTTTCTCCTCTTTCACTGTGCTCTTGTTACTGTCATATGGGTTCTCCATTTCAGTGTATTGCTTCTGTTTTATTCCGTTAATTGATGCCATGAACATTACTGCCTTGATAAGAAAAATCTAACCTAATCTAGTGTTTTTAGTTGTCCTGCTTGTTACTCTTCTACCACCCCACTTTACATACTTTTGCCTACTATACTTGCCCTTGCACTTGTTAAGTACTCATTTCCATATGGAATCCACCCCAACCCCCCAAATAGTTCTTTCTCCCTTGTCAATATTTTTTTTAACTGATACATTTTTGTTTTCTTTTTGGTGGGTCTCTTGATTTAAGTTATTTGCCATTAAAAGAAGTAGATAAATATATAGACGGTTCCAACCTAACAATTTTTTGACTTTATAATGGTGTGAAAGCAATACACATTCAGTAAAAATTGTACATCAAGTTTTCTGTATGACCATTCTATTTTTCACTTTCAGTACAGTATTTAGTAAATTATGTGATATATCCAATACCTTATTATAAAATAGGCTTTGTGTTAAATGCATTTGTGACCTAGAATATAGATGCTTCTTGACTTATGATGGGGTTACATCATGATAAACCATTGTAAGTTGAAAATATCGAAAATTGAAAATGCATTTAATGCATCTAACCTACCAAACAGCATAGATTAATCCACCCTATCTTAAATGTGCTCAGAACACTTACATTATCCTACAGTTGGGCAAAAAATTTACTTGATAGAAAATACGAGGTTTCTGCTATGACACTCATATTTTCTGTTATATATTCACATGATACCTTCAAGGAAATTCCCATTTGTGGATATTTGGAAATTTTGATATTAAAATGGGACACATTTTACATGCGGTACAATTAAAGAGAAACTAAGATAGATACTAATCACAGAAACAGTTAACACTTGCCAGGTTTATATGAGGTCAAAGCTTTTTCTATGAAAATATTATCACTGAAATAATTTTATAACCCATAGAAATTGATAATTTGTTTGCAGTTTGAAATAATACACATTATTAAGACTATAATTAACATACAAAACTTTTTTGGTATACAAATTTCAAATTTTAATTTGAATAGCATACCTTGGCTTATGCAGCATTTTATCAGCCAAAAGGACTAGTCTAAGAGCAACAATTGTATCTTCTAATTAATAAGTATTAAAAGATATTCATCAGAGGATAAGACATATCCTTTATTGCATGTTTTCTAAGAAAATAAAAGCAAAATTGATTTTAGTAAATATATCAAAATCTGGAAATTTTATAGTCATCAGCACAGATTTGATTACCTAGAATACAGTATCCTTTCTTTTTTCTTTTTTCTTTTTTTAAATTGAGACAGGGTCTTTCTCTGTTTCTCAGTCTGGAGTGCAGTGGCACAGTTATAGATCACTAAGCCTTGAACTCCTGGGCTTGAGTGATCCTCCTGCTTCAGCTTCCCAGGTAGCCAGAATTACAGGTGTGTGTCTCCATTCCTGGCTAATTTTAAAATTTTTGTAGAGACAGGGTCTTGCTCTATTGCCCAGACAAGCCTTGAAATCCTGGCTTCAAGTGATCCTTCCATCTTCACCCAGTATCCCTTCTTGTATGTTAAAATATTATTACTCTTTTTCCAATATGCTGTTTCTCTGTACTGCAAAGCATACATGAATAAATCAAAATTGAAACTAGCTCAATAAAGGAACTAAGTATACTGTTCACTAATTTATATGCCTGGTGTTTGCTACTTTGCAAAATTTAGTAATTCTACCACTTACTAGAATATTAGACAGTATCTGTTTATCAGAGCCATATACATTATTAATTAGTACTTTTTTAATATTAGGGAAATATTTGAGTCATAACCATATTTCCTTTGTGTAAGATTTGGGCCAATAGGCTTATTTTTATTCATTCAGTAGGATTTATTTAATTAGTTTTTACTGGGCATATAGATGATCCCTGACTGAATTTACTGGTTCAGAAAAGAGAGAGAGAAATGCAGTGTTAATGTGTTTAGGGGTTAAAAAATTGGCATTTGTTTTAATGATTCTTTATTGCAAGGGACATTAGTTATTTAGACCCGCAGGGACCTTAAATAAACAATTGCCTACTCCCCAGATAGATGCTAGACAGATGATATATTTGCGTTTTCCTTTTTGTCCTTTTGAATGTCTGGAAAACTGTCAGTTTGAAGGAGCCAGTTTATCAGTGCTAGGATAAGGAAAAGATAAGTGAGTATCATTCCACATGTTGGAGGTAGCTTCTGCATTTATATATTTGTGATCATTTACTGGAAATATTTAATGATAATTTAATTTAAAACAAATTGATTGAAAGTTTTTATTTTTATCTGAGTTGAAAAAATACAGAATGTGTTTGGATGTTACATTTTTTTCCCAGCAGGAATGGAGAACAACGTAGTGTGAAATTACTGATGTATTTAGTTTATTCTTTCATGTGATTTTTTTCTTATAACTTTTGCTGGTTAATTTATTATCCTTGTTGGTAAAGTGTCTTCTTATGACTTAAGACACTTTGTAAAAAAACTCTTTCTGCTGTATTCTTTTTTAGAATTGAAAATTGGCATTACTTCTAGGGTAGTGTGAGGAAATAATTTTTGTTACTGCTTTATTTAGAAGCAACAATGTTGCTTTTCTTTTTCACATTTCTAATATGCATTTCTCATTAAAATTTGTATCATTTACAACAGTGGGCAGGGTGTGGTGATTTACACCTGTAGTCTCAGCACTTTGAGAGGCTAGGGTGGAAGGATCACCTGAAGCCAGGAGTTCAAGGCTAGCTTGGGTAACTTTTCACTTCAAGGAATTAAAAAATTAGCTGAACGCGGTGGTACATGCAAATAATCTCACCTACTCAGAAGGCTGAGGCAGGAGGATCACTTGAGTCCAGGAATTCAGGACTGTGGTGAGCTGTGATCACACCAGTACACTCCAGCCTGGGCAACGGAGCAAGACCTCATCTCTTAAAACAAAAAACAAACAAAAAAACCCCACAATAAACCAGTTAACACAATAAAGGCTAATTTTGCCTAAAGCCTCATACATACATTCCCCGCCCCCCCTTTTTTTCCCCCTAAAGCCTCATACATACCTTTTTTGGGGAGGGATTTTTTCCATTTCTACTTTTAAGTAAATGGGACCTTTTGTGTTCCTTTGTATTAGTGTCAGAAAAGCTCAAGAAAATCCATCAATAATGCTAATAGAGAAAATGTCTGATACATTGCAATAAAAAATGGTCTTCAGGCCAGGCACAGTGGCTCACGCGTGTAATCCCAGCACTTTGGGAGGCCAAGGCAGGTGGATCACGAGGTCAGGAGATCAAGACCATCCTGGCTAACATGGTGAAACCCCGTCTCTACTAAAAATACAAAAAATTAGCTGGGTGTGGTGGTGGGCGCCTGTAGTCCCAGCTACTCAGGAGGCTGAGGCAGGAGAATGGCGTGAACCCGGGAGGCGGAGGTTGCAGTGAGTCGAGATCGCACCACTGCACTCCAGCCTGGGAGACAGCGAGACTCCATCTCAAAAAAAAAAAAAAAAAAAAAAAAAAAAAAAAGGTCTTGAAAAACTATCACCAGTTAAAAAACACAGAAATATTTTGTTAATCACTGGTAACAGTCAATGACCCACTGTGATTCATTGATCATATTGTTGTCAAGAACTTAGAAAATTGCAGGTGTCATGTACCGAGTGTAATAAGGCCAATGGGTCTGTGAAGTACTTTACTGAGTGTTGTATATGATTTTAGGATTGGACCTGACTCTTAGAAGTGCCGGATACCAAAGGATGAAAAAATGTTTTTCAACTTCGCTGGTCTTGCCCTCTAATTTGAAATTTTATTGTGAAAAATACAAAAATAGCATTATTTTTATGATGAAATGTGAGTTGATATATATGCTTTTAAAAATTGTCACAATGGGCTGGTCATGGTGGCTCACGCCTATAACCCTGGCACTTTGGGAGGCCAAGGCTGAAGGATTGCTTGAGACCAGAGAAGGATTGTTCGAGACCAGCCTGGGCAACATAATGAGACTCTGTCTCTACAAAAAAAAAAAAAAAAAAAAAGGAAATAGACGGGTGTGGTGGTATGCACCTATATTTCCAGCTACTTGGGAGGCTGAGGCAGGAAGATGGCTTGAGTCCAGGAGTTGAAGGCTGCAGTGAGCTCTGATCACACCAATGCACTCCAGCCTGGGTGAGAGAGAGTAAGACTCTGTCTCAAAAAAAGAAAAATAAAAAATAATTGTCAGCATGATGAAGTGTGTGCTTTAGCTTCATTTTTAAAGGAATCCTATGTGTCCTGACCACCAGTCACTTGGTTAGAGTTTTTAGGTACAGTTAGATCTCAGCTGAACAGGATGGTGAGGAAGGTAGGACTGTAAGCAATACAAAGCTTCCAGTATAAAGGAAAGTCAACTTTGATTATCAAGGGAATGGGAAAGGAAGTATGTTGTGGAAAAGAAAGATTGACTATAGTTAAGTTCATTTTGTACTAGGAATGTGCTCTCTCTAAGAGGTGGGCTCAGTAATCATCCAGAGGTTAATTGTGGAAGATTGCTGCATTGCCCGCTTTCCAAAAGGAATCAAGCTTGTTGGGGGGTAAAATTGTCTAGATTTTTGGATCCTTGGATTTGACTGAGACCTGGTAATCAGAACTGAGGGTTGTTGATCAAGTGCTGCCTAAAAACCAAGCATGTTTCAGGAAAGCTCAAAATTGCCTCAGGTCCTTGCTGTTTTTTAATCAGTTAAATCCACAAAACCTCTGATTAGGTCCTGGCTATGCTTATCTGTATCCAGAATTAACTTTATTTGCCTTACCAAAAAGAGCACATTGAATCAGCATGCCTAGATACAATTGAAGTGAGCCTGAGGAAGTTCTGGGAGTGGTGTGAAGCAGAGGGAAGTGTTGTGTGTGTTGTGTTGTATTGTTATTGTATTGTATTGTATTGTATTGTATTGTATTGTATTGTATTGTATTGTATTGTATTGTATTGTATTGTATTGTATTTTAAGACAGGGTCTTGCTTTGTCACCCAGGCTGGAGTACAGTAGTGCAATCTCAGCACACTTCAAGCTCTGCCCTCTAGGCTCTAGTGATCCTGTCACCTCAGCTTCCCAAGTAGCTGGGACCACAGGCACACACAACCATGCCTGGCTACTTTTTTGTATTTTTAGTAGAGACAGGGCCTCGCCATGTTTCCCAGGCTAATCTTGAACTCCTGAGCTCAAGCAGTCCTCCTGTCTTGGCCTCCCAAAGTGTTGAGATTACTGGCATGAGCCACTGCACCTGGCCAAAAATGGCAATTCCTTTTTTTTTTTTTTTTTTGAGACAGAGTCTCACTTTCTCACCCAGGATGGAATACAAGCGTGTTTGATCAGTGGGAGCCCCTTCAAGCTGGCTTCAGTGTCCTTGTGACATAACCTATTATTCCTTGGACATATCCTATCATTCCTTGCTTTCTACACAGCATAACTAGATGTTTCAACCTCATTTGGTGCTTTTCTTCCACAGATCTCAAATCAGCCATTTCTTTCTTTTAGTGGAGTATAGTATTAAGAAACCAAGATCTGGACACCAAGTGTTAAGATGTTGCTGCTTCCATGTCCTCTTAGTGGACAGAGCTAGAGGCGGTGTGTGTGTTTGTGTGTGTGTGTGTTTGTATATAAAAGTCTACAAAAATGTATACTGTCATTCACATATTATTACCATCTCTCTATTGCAACCATGATTTCACATAGATATGAATTCTACAATTCTTAGTTTTCTTTTTTCCTTGAATTCCCTCCTCACACTGGCTCCAGTAACTTTCTTTGGGCCAACACAACCTCCAGCCTGATGCAGATGCTTTCCTTGATGTGTTTCTAATAACTTTTGGACTGAAAGATTCAACAAAGTTTGGGAAAGAGGGCCCTTATTCTCTTTAAAGCATAGTATTTTTATATTTGCAGCATAATGAGAAAATAACTGATAATAGTTGTGATACAAGATTACAGATTCTCAGAGGTCTAGGCTTCTAACCCTGATTACATTTATTGCTGCAATTTAGTCCTTCAGTAGTGATTTGATAACTGAATAAGGATAGTTTTCATGGTAATGGAGGTTTAAAGCTAAATTTAGAATGTAGGTGTTTCTGTGTTGTTGCTATATTAAAAAATACTTTTACTTGTAACTTTCTGTTGACACTTGGTGTTGAATAGAAGGAATTGTGAACTTTATTTAGGGAGTCAGGATTTACTTTTCTCTTGCTTTTTCAGCTCACAGATAGAAAGATTGTTCTGGCATGATAATTGAGCTCGTAGCTGAGGTTTATATATGAAAGGATTTAGTTGTTAATTGTTAGATTTTAATGTTATCCAAATAGTAATGGACATAAAAATACATTATAATGCTTTTATTGACTGGTATAATGACATTCTTATTTAAATCTTCATACCTAAAAGCAGAAAATTCCTATAGATGGTTATTTTTCTTTTATAGGCAGTAGATCATCTAATGCAAAATTGCCCTCGGTTCCAACAGTTGATTCAGTTTCACAAGACCCGGTTTCAAATATGAGGTATTTAAGCTACTAACTTGAATATTGTGATTTATACCTTTTGATGACTTTTTAAGCTATCTAGGTTTATTTTACTTCATTTCATTTCATTTCTTTCTTTCAACATATATGACATTTAGAGGCTTGAGAACATTTTAGAAGTTCATTTTCATTTGAAAGATTATAAGATGTACAAGTCATTTCATGATGTACAAGTCACTTCATGAGAAGTGACTATTTGTGTTAAAAAATAATTGCTGCATGCATAACAAATATTTACATAAGCTTATGACTTATGTTTCAAATGATTGCAAATTGAAAGTATGGAATTTGTTGTTTCTCCTCTATAAAATGCTGATGTAGGCCCGGCGCGGTGGCTCACTCCTGTAATTCCAGCACTTTGAGAGGCTGAGGCAGGCGGATTACTTGAGGTCAGGAATTCAAGACCAGCCTGGTCAACGTGGTGAAAACCCATCTCTACTAAACATATATTTAAAAAGTAGCCAGGTGTGGTGGTGAGCACCTGTAGTCCCAGCTACTCGGGAGGCTGAGGCAGGAGAATCACTTGAACCCGGGAGGCAGAGGTTGCAGTGAGCCGAGATCACGCCACTGCACTCCAATCTGGGAGACAGAGAGAGACTCCATCTCAAAAAAAAAAAAAAAAAAAAAAAAAAAATACTGATATAAGTGGTAGCCAACCAGCCAAAGCCACAATGATACTGAATTATAGATAGATTTTTATTGTCACTTACCTTGTTTAATTGGGTTTCACAGTTTAATTTCGAATGCTATGAGTGTATTTTCCACCACTAGAGTCTTAGTGGCCAGAGTCCTTGATTTTCTTTACCACAATTGGGAAATCCATTAGACACTACAAATGTAGGTACTTGAGTGCTTCGAGTGTGGCTAGTATTTATGATACTATTCAGGGATAACAAGTTCTATGAGTTGTGTAGAAGAAAATAGTATTTAGAGTTGTGCCTGTGAGGAGATGGTTATTCACAGCAAAATTTATATATGTTTGTGTTGATAGTTTCAGTAGCAACTGCTTTCTTGGTAGTATGAATAGGAGGTACTCCTAGTGTGAATAGTAGATAACTAGTGGCTCTTTATGTATATGTTAAATTTGTAAGTTAGAAACTGAAGCTGTGGATATCTGTGAATTTTCTGAAATGCTGTGGACCTTAAAAAAAAAGTCATTAAATGTATCTGTGTATGTATATATGAATACATGTATATATAATCACAAATATATATTAATATATTTTATGTATTTATGGCACATTTACAACTATCTCAGTTTATTAATAAATATAACTATCAACAAAATGATAGTTTTGTTATAATTTGCCTTTAAAGTATATTATTTTCAGGAGAAAAATAATTCACATTGCATTAGAAAGGAATTATTGACTTCAATAAAAAAGAACTGCTTTTTATAATTTATAAGCACTCAACATCTGTTGAGTCTGTACTATATGCTGTAACTGTGAATTTTAAAATGAAGTCATGGTTCTTGAACTCAGTGGGCTAATGGTTTAGTGGTAAATAGAAAAATTTGTTGAAGACTTGATGAGAATTTATTTAGATTATGATGGACCTAAAAACAAACTGCTCTTAACTGGCCAGGTGAGACTCCTAGTAAGTACTGATGCTTGGAGTGGTTGTTAACCAGGATGTTTGTTGGAGATAGTAGGGGCAAGCTAGATCAGATAAAAACGAATATTTTTGGCAGAAGGACTGCTATACATAGCAGTAATGTCTCTTTAGGTGATTTTTAATTTTTTTATATAATTATATATATATGGAAACACATCTTTATTTTCGAAACTAGAAAATTGATACAATCTGTTGAATAGTTCAAGTAACTTAATGTCTTTTCATTAGTATTACAGAGAGGCTTGAACATGCTTTGGAAAAGGCAGCTCCTCTCCTTCGTGAGATTTTTGTGGATTTTGCACCTTTTCTTTCTCGTACACTTTTGGGTAGCCATGGACAAGAACTACTTATAGAAGGAACAAGTAAGTGATTTTTCTTTATTTTATTTGTATGCATTTATATTTCAGGATTAAAAACTTACATGGATGATGAGATAACATGGAGTTTCATTGTTTAAGTGTTGTCAGCTTTTGACAAGGTTTCTCATAGTCTGTATCTTTTGAAGAATGTGTCACATGTCTATTATGTTGTAATCTTCAAGATTTTTATCAGTGATTTGGATGAAGCATAGAATTATGTGTTGAACCAAAGAACTAAGACTTTTTTTTTTGATACATTAAAATTAACTTTGAGAGCAACGAATTGGAGAGACTAGTGTCACAGGATTTTACTTGAACTTAGATCCATATGAACAACAATGTATTGCCACATAAATAAGGAATACATTGTTCTTAGTAGAATAATGTTTTACAAATAGAGGTAACAGCATTGTACTCTATACTGCTTACATCATTCATAGATTACTGGGTCTCTTCTAGGTAATGTACTTTGAGATTGTCAAACTAGATAGCATGACTGTGGTAGGTTACTGAGGGGATTGGAAACCATGCTATTTATGGAGTGAATGAGGAATAATGAGACCTTTCTTTTTTGTTTGTTTGTTTGTTTGTGGCACATGGGGCATTGCCATGTAGTGAGTCCCTTCGAATATTGGAGAGAGAGACTTAACCAAGTGAAAGTAGATTTACCGTAAATTTCCTCAGAAAGCAGATAGCAGTTCAATAGAGGATAATTTGTTAAATAATGAGTTTAAGAGTTTAACAGACTGACTTCAAAATACTAATCTTCATCTTCGTACCTAGGATTTAAGTAGTTTAAGATACCTATATTTGTTTAAGATACCTATATTTGAGTTAAGATACCTGTATGTAGTTTCAGATATCATATTTGAGTATTAACTGTGCAATATGAGCACTTTGTTTGACCCTTACAGTATCAGTGGGTAAGTATGAAGCTTTAGCTAGGAATTTCATCTCTTCTATAGATGTAAATGGAGTTGGTGATGAGTGATATTTTTATGCAGTGAAAAAGTAACAATGAATTTATTTGAAAAAGAAAGTTCAGACTTTAGAAGTACTTAAGTTTGGAATAGCAATTTCCTTAGATCTATTGAAGGATATAATTTATTTAGCTATGAACCATTTGATGAAGAAATAAATGACTTTTACTTATGAAATAATATAATTTGGGAAGAATTGAATTTTAAAAATTGAAGAGTCTATATTTCAGGGCTTTTCCCTAATTTATAGTTTCATATATGAAACTTTTTTTTTTAAAAGTGGTGTAACAACTTATGAACTATGTGTAATTTTATTACAGTGAGTAAGATGTGTGTATTAAATACAGCTTCTCAGTATTGCAAGATATTGTTGCTTATTGGTCTTTGAATTTTATAACAGATAAGATAGAATCATATTAAATACCCAGAAGAATTAAGAATGAACACTTCTATATTCCCGAACAAAATTTAATTTAGAATCATTTTTTACCAGTAAATTTTGGTAAAACTGTAAGAAGGAAGAAGGTGTACTATTGCTCATGTATAAACTTGAGCAGTGCATATTCATTGGATTATGTTCATAAAAATAGCAAACAAATCTGAAAGTTCTTATGTGACTTACGTATTTTATGTTGTAAGGAATGTTTTGGATTGTGGTTTCATGTACTGTAAAACAGAAAGGATTTAAAAGAGGTGATTGTGCCATAGTACTGTACAAGCAGCGTAATACTGTACAGAAAGCATTAATATAAATGGCAGGAGACTTTGGTTTTCATTCTGTCCTTGCCAGTGACTAGCTGTGTGACCAAACATTACAGAGCTTCTTAATCTTTAAAAAATATTCTTACGAGTTTTTTAGTTATAAAAATATTTTAATGAAAATTTCGAATTTTCACAAAGTAGGAAGTACAGTATCTATTAACTTATTATCAGCTGTCCAAACCATATTCATTTTTCCATAATTATTTGATATCTCTATTCCCTTTATTTTGCTTTAGTATTTAAAACTATCTTAGATGTTATGTCATTCAACCCTTGAATACTTAATAGCATGTAAAAAAAGATGTTTTCTTACATAATCACAATGCTGTTATTACACCTAATAATAGTAACAATAGTTTCTTAATGTCCTCTAATACCCAGCCCATATTTATCTTTAAGAAAATATATATATGTGTATATATACACACATATATACACATATATACATACACATATGTATATGTGTGTATACATATACTTTTTTTTTTTTTTTTTAAGACAGAGTCTCACTGTGCCGCCCAGGCTGGAGTGCAGTGGTGTGATCTTGGCTCACTGCAACCTCTGCCTCCCGAGTTCAAGCGATTCTTGTGCCTCAGCCTCCCTAGTAGCAGGGACTACTGGCATATGCCACGAGACTGGCTAAATTTTGTATATTTTGTAGAGATGGTGTTTTGCCACATTGCCCAGGCTGGTCTCAAACTCCTGAGCCCAAGCAGTCCTCCGGCCTTGCCTCCCAAAGTGCTGGGATTACAGGCTTGAGCCACCGCGACTGGCCATATGCCCTGTATATTTTGAAGACTTAAAGTTAAAGCTAAAAGTTAAATTAGGTGTAATATTTCATATTACATCATGCCTGGAATCTCCTGTAACCTGATTGTCTCAATTGTAGTGATGTTAATTAACCCTTTTTTTCAAGGAGTTATAACCCTTTGTAAGGATTAATTTTTCTAAAGAGACTTTCCAAAGGACAAAGAGAACACAAGCTTGAAAATTTTAAATTATGTCTTACAATTATTATATGTGAGTTCACTGGATCCTTTTATAAATATGATTAATTATAGAGTCTTAGTGATCTTATTTTTTCTGTATCTTGAAACATTTTGCTATTTCACTATTACACATCAGCTATTCTTTGCTGTGGACTAAAATTAAAAAAACAAGAAACCCACGAAGTACTGGAATTGCGCATGGAGTGATGGCGGAAAAAAAATAATTACTCTTGTTTATTACCCTCTGTCGTTGTATTGCTTTACCCAAAGTTTTGCATTGTGTTTTTTTTTTTTGAGGCAGAGTCTCACTCCTACGCCCAGACTGGAGCACTACAGCCTTGTCTTCCTGGGCTCAGGTGATCATCCCACCTCAGCCTCTCAAGTAGTTGGGACTACAGGTGCATGTCACTATGCCCGTCTAATTTTTAAAAAATTTTATTTATTTATTTATAGAGATGGGTTTTGTTGCATTGCCCAGGCTGTTCTTGAACTTCTGGCCTTAAGTGATCCACCTGCTTCGGCCTCCCAAGATGTTGGGATTACAGGCATGAGCCACTGCACTCTGCCTGTGCTGTGTTTTAAGAAAGTATAAACTTGCAGTCTCAATGGGGCCAAAACTTTTTTTGGGGTAGGCAAAAAATATCTTAGATATTACAATGGCTTGTGACCCTCCAAAGGGTTACAGTATTTCTGTACAGCATATGAACATGTTATTTAGCAGGAAGGACTTCATCGTGCTAAATTTGTGTGATAATTTGAGACAAGAACCTGGGCCATCCCATTTTTCTAAAAAGACATGTTATTTTGTCTTGTGGGATGATTATATACCACAGTTTACTTGATACAGTTTCTAAGTAGATAAATGCTAAAGGCAGGTGTGCATATAATGATGACTAGAAGGAAAAGTTTATATGGAAATAAAAAATTCAGTGGATTGATTATTCTAAATGTTTGTAAATCTGAACAAGAAAATATTTTGCAAGTCTCAAGCAAAGAAGGTGTCTGTCCTCTCTTTAACAAAAGTTTTAGTCATCCAATTTTTCCAAAATGTTGGATTTGATGATATAAATTCAGGAAGGGAAACTAGAATTTATGATAAGCTAGAGCCTATTAAACATGTATTTGAAATTTGGACTTAGTATTTACAAGACGGATGTGTTTCAGATTCATGATCAGCATTTAGTTTTATCTAAAAGATAATGCTCATTTGGAGTATATGTATATATCTTCAAAACCAGGAAAATATGGAGTAAAACTTCTTGAGTTTATTATCCTTAAATTCTTATTAAAATTTATCATGTTTATTACTATCCTATTTTAAAAAATAAGATGACTTAAATATAAAAAACAAGAGGATTCTTATATTCCAGATAGTAAATAGTCATGACTGCATTTTCAGGGTATACTTGAGGATTTAGATAGATCGATGGGTTTAGATGGCACTGGCTTACTATCTGGTAAGTCATTTGATCCTTTCACTGAAGTGATATATCTGGGTGAGTCTCCACTGAAGAAATTGCAGTGGTCTTGGATCATAAAATCCCAGATTAGTGCAGGTATAAAACTCTTGACTTGGCATCCCGAGTTTGTCCTTTTAAAAAGACTAACATTTTCCATCTTTGAAAAGCCAACCAAAAAATAATCAAACCAAACCCTATTATTCTACTATTCTACTGAGAGTTTTAGAGAGGTCAGATTGTGAGCTGGTAAATCTGTAAGCTTGCAGTACTTCGTTTCTTTTGATTGAGACAGTAATAGGGTGTGTGTGTTTGTGGGTGTATAAAATGAAAATGATAGTTCTGGCAGTAACTTACAACTTGACCTTAGGGTTTTAGGACTTTCCTTTGGGTAGTTCTTAGAGTATGACTGAATCTGAAGAGAGATCTACAGGTTTATTATTTGTTTTTTCGCACATGTGAAGAGCGTCATCCATTGGCAAAAATTTAGGTCAAAAATAGAAGTGATGTAATTCTACATTTTGATGTTAAGTTCCTTGTTGGGGTTATCCTCTATTTCTTTGCTCCCAATGTTATTTTTGTGTTTACAGTACCAGTGTCCTTTAGACAGGGAGCTTAAGGTCTGTTATCAGGTTTCTCTTGTCTTCTGAAGCCTTTACTCATTCAGAATTGAACATACTCTCCACCCTGCCCCGCAATACATCTTCCACCACTCTCTTCCAAATTAATTGTTCAAACCAAACTATGAAATGTTATTTGGCCTTTTACTAGCTTGGTCAGTGAATACATTTTTTCCTGAATATTCATATCCAACTAGAAAGTAGCTGTCAACCTTCTTCTTGTTTGTTAGCCTTTATTATTAGAGAATAAGACTGAAATAAATAAATAGAAATGTGTATGTATAACATTTTTCTTAAGAATATAGGTATATGGGCTGGGTATGGTGGCTCACGCCTGTAATCCCAGCACTTTGGGAGGCCAAGGTGGGCGAATCACCTTAGGTCAGGAGTTTGAGACCAGCCTGGCCAACATGGTGAAACGCCGTCTCTACTAAAACTACAGAAATTAGCCGGGCATGGTGGTGGGCACCTGTAATCCCAGCTACTTGGGTGCTGAGGCATGAGAACTGGTTGAACCTGGGAGGTGGAGGTTGTGGTGAGCCAAGATCGTGCCATTGTATTCCAGCCTGGGTGACAGAGCGAGACAACGTCTCAAAAAAAAAAAAAAATATATATATATATATATACACACACACACACACACAGACACACATATGTATACATATACGTGTATGTATGAAATATGGTAAGTGTGGTGAGAGGGACAAAGGAGCACCTATAAATCTTCCTAATTTTGGATAGCTCAAGGTCTTTTTTAAAAAATTACTGTTTTTCATTATCTGGATAGATATATAATAAAAGGGCCCATCGGGGCCCAATGGCAGGAATTCTAGTTTTTTTAGAATAAAGCAATAAGGATTGATGACCTAATAATAGAAAGATCCGAATTTACTTTCTGGAAATAATGGGCTTTGAAGTTGCAGCAAAACTGAACTTCTTTTATTATCTGGGTTAAATTTAAGGAAAAGTGGCAAGGTTTCGGACCAGCAGAGGGCTACACCTGCAGTAAGAGATGGAGTATTGCTTGCCTTTTTTTTCGTCCTTGACAGCATTAGCCTGAGGAGCCATGTTCATCTTAGCCCTACAGATATCACACTGTAGTTAATAACTTGCTTCCTAATACAATATAGAGACATTCTATAGCTAATTTTCTTGCCAGTGCTGACACTGTTACCATCATTGCTATGTTACATGTTCTTTCAGACATTGAGAAAAATGGTTCTAACATTTTTTAAAAAGTGAAAGGGGTGAACAGCCCTTTTAACTTCAATGCTATTATAAGGCTAAAAAATGCCAACATGTGCTATCATTAGGTTGGAAGCATTAGTATTTAAACAGGGAAGGAGAAAGAACTAAAGAGAAAGATAAAGGGAATGGATAGGGTACCTGGAAGAGTTTTCATTGGGAGAAAAAAGAAGGTAATAGGGTGTTTAAGAGCCATCAGGAATTATTTTTAGATGTTATGCTCTGGAACCTAAGCCTGTGTTTGCCTAGAAAAATGTAGAATAAAAAAATTGTGATTTTTCTGATTATTAGTAATGCAATTTAATAATTTAGTCCCTTTAATTATTGGCATTGCTTTTTAAAGATACTAATTATACAACATTCTTTGAATGAACTACTTTATATTTTATTGGTAATTAAAACCAAAGACTTACTTTAGATAGGTATTAGTTCTATAAAATATCCTTTCTAAAGATATTTTTGGCGAACCAAAATGAAACATAAAAGTAAATGAATTAATTTATAAGAAATCAAGAATATATAACAGACAACGGGTTGCATTTCTGTTAAGGTTTAGTGTGAGGTCAGAGGTCAAGGTACTAATAAGAGTGTTTGGGATGTCTGCTGCCATGAAACAAAATGGAAACTTGATTGATAGCTAGAGGGTTGAAGGGAGAGAGTGTGGTGGAGAAAGCAAAGGTCAGGGAGCCATTTCCCTTCTCTGCATGTATAACGATCAACTCTCTCCAAAACAAAATGTAGATGATATTGATCAATATGGCATATGTTGTGCACATTTCTATGAGTATTGTGAAATGTCATTATATATGAAGTTGTAACAAATGTTTTAGTATTTTGAAAGCTGAAATGGAATACTTCACAAAAATTGGTGGTAGTTTTGAAGCCAGCTTTAAACTAACTATAGTGTACCTTATTTAATCATGTAATTAAATGTGTACCATTAATAGTTTGAAAAAATAATTTGAAAAAACAGTTTGTATGAAATTTTAACAAATCCTTATTTGTTTTCTTTATAACTTTTTTTTTTTTTTTAATTCTCTTTAAAATAGGTCTGGTTTGCATGAAGTCTAGCAGTTCAGTTGTGGAATTGGTTATGCTACTGTGTTCTCAGGTGAGTGGCAAGAATAAATATTGAATTAAAAGTAGATTCTCATATGAATTTGTTTTCATGGGGGATTTTATATTTGCATTACTGAAATTTTTGCTATAATACAATTGTGAGTTTGCTGTTTTAAAATAATTTTAGTTGTATTGCAAAAAGATTGCTTCTTATTTTTGATACTTGCAGATAAGTTTGAAGCAAGTATGAGAGGAAGTGAGAAACAAAAGTTTTTAGAGTCACTTTAAAACTGTCCAGATCAAATGATCATGATAATTTCTTTGCTGTATGTATTAAGGTTATAAAAACAGATTTATTTCTATATCTTGTGGAGTGCCATGCTGACTCCACTGGGAATCATGGGTTTACTTCCCTTTTGTGCAGAGGTTATAAAATGAGCGATAAATGATTTTGAATCCTTGTCATTGGTAATTATTTTTGACATGCACAGTAGATTTGGGAAAACATTAACAAAAAAGTGGCAGCTATCATAATAAGATGTAGAAAATAAATTCCTAAAAGCAAAATTACTTTCGGTGTTCCAAAACCTTGTACCTCATGTGGTAAAGTTTAATGATTTTTAAAAAAAACTTATGTAAAAATCATGTATCCTGCGAGGTTTTCTTTTCTGTTTTGCAATTAAACAGATGAATGTTTTTATTGAGTTTACTTTGTAGTCTTTTAAAGTGATATCTTGCTGGTAGTAAATTCCCCCACTTAAAACTTTAAAATAGCCTTTTTTAATAGGAAAGGTATTGGTCTAGAGGTCAAGGGTTTTGACCCATTTCAAAACCTTTGACCTTCATTTACAACTCTCATGGTTTACTTGCCTAACGAATAAGGATAATGCAAAATTAATGTTTCTTTGCATCGATTTATTTGTTTTAGTGCCTATATGCCAAATTTATTTAGACTGTGCTGATGGACATTTCATGAATATAAATTAAAGAATCATAGAAGGTGTGAAAAATCAATACTATGCATTGTCAATAAGGTGCAATAAGAACAATTACTTCTAGAGATTACACCTAATGGATTTTTGTAATGAACTTGTGAGGAGTAGTTACTTAGTAGGCTTATTATTCTTAGATTTAGTGAGAATCATGTTTCTATAATTTAATCATCTCATTTAGAAAACTCTATTTCTTCAAAAGCTGACTAGATAAAATTTCTCATTAAGTCATCTGATTAGAAATAATTGTTTCTTTCTTGGATAGAACTTGCCATATAGCAGTCTTATGTCTACATGAAACTGCCCACACTTTAAAAGAGCACTCACTTTTGGTTTTGGATGTTTCCTTACAAGAAAACAAATTTATTGTTCATAGTGATATAATTGTTTCATAGGTGAATTTTGACAGTGAAGTTTTGCTTTCTAGTTTAGAAGAACTGAATGTATTTTTGGTACATGGAAGCTATTTCCAATATAGTATATTTCATATTTTAATGTTAGGAGCTGCAAAGATAAAGAATGACATGTTTTAATACACCTATTTATCATGTATGTCACAGTACTGTTTAATACTAATGCAATCAAATGGGTTATGAAGATCATGTAGTAGAGTAAGTTTCAAAAGTCAGAAATTGTCAAAGTTTTTGTGTGAATAAAATACATTATTGGGTATTTGAAGTCCTTAACATTTTTTGTGAGTTCTTCAAAAGTTCCATGGCATCTCTACAAGATGTAGCACAGTGTGAAAAATGATGTGAAAAATGAAGCTAGAATTAGCTCCAGATGTATACAGATTGTTCCGGGGTGATAATTACATTTTTCACTTTGAATTTTCCTAATTCAAAGAGGTCAACTTGGCAATCACAAAAGTGATTTATTTTGTTAAGAAGTGAACTGTCTTTTTCTACATGAAAGCTTAAGAGATATGAAATTGAATTTCAAGTCGACATTTTACAGATCCTGGGTGGGGATGGCTTGAGTTTGATTGATAATTTTTTTTGGTCTGAGATAGGGTGGGAAGCAAAAGCTACCATCTTGCTAAAATTTTAATTAATTTTTTAAGAGGAGATGGAGAGGATTGAGTGCCAAAGATCGAAAGATCAGGTCAAAAACTACTTTTTAATCACATAAATAATGGGATATGCTTATGAACTTAACATCTGCAAATTTGATTTAGAACTTTACAAATTAGTTGGTGTTAATTTCATGACAATCAGCCATGCTCTGATTATTTTTCTTGAATTCATTCAAAACTTATATTCTTTTTGTGTTATTTTTAATAGGGTGTTTCACTACATTTTATTGTAAAAGAGAATTTAGAGCCTAAATTTAAGAAATGAGGAAATGATCACATTTGGTTAGCTGACAATAAAACCAAACAGATCACTATATATTTTTTTCGACTTAGATTGTAGTTTTCAATGTCCACTCATTCACCGGTAGTTGATTAGGCACCATTTCATATTTTAGTCTATCGAAATGTTAATATTTTTTAGGCAAAGTGTTATTAATTAAAGTTGGAAACCTCTCATAATACTGAGCATTATATTTTTGAGTATAATTAATATATGAGGTTTGTAAAATTAGATTTATTCATCTGTTGAATCCCACGTAAAGTAATTCAAGAATGACTGAAGTTCCAAATATCAATTTAAATCCTCTTTATTTCTTAAAATAAAACTGCTTACATTCTTCAGGAAACTGTATGTTCTCTGATGCAGACACACAAAATTGAACAAGTTCTCAACTGTGTTTCAGGTGGTTTTTCACAAGCATGCAACTTATTTGTGTGCCAAATTTGTTGTATATGTGTATAAACCTGTTTTAAATATATATGAATTTAAAGAAAATGTTAAATAAGTGTTTCAAGTAATATTACTCCAGCATTATATAAAGTGTTTGTATCTTGTTCATTTGACATTAATATCATTTTTGAAAGACTTGACGTTGCATTCAAGGCCACTTTATAAAAGCGTTGCGTTGCTTGTCCTAATTCAGTCTGACATACATTCCAATAACACTACCTCCCTTCTTGGGTTTAAAGCTAAATTTATGACTGTGCATTGTGAAGTGCATCATTTAAAAATGGTTTCAACCCAAAACATCTAATAAATAAATAATGTGTATGGCTACTCAGTAGTAGACTTTGTAGACTAGAAATCATTCCATCGGATACTCAACAGTCCACTATCGGAGAGGGCTGTCAGATAAATCTTGTGGTAGCTGCATTCATGTCCTGTAAATCACATATTATTGTCTGAGCGTTCTGCCAGGTCATCTATTCTTTTCCCATTTATCAGAAATGCATACAGTATATAGAAAAACTAGAAGCACCATATAGTCTAGACTGGCATCCTGTCTGAGTAATTAATTAGCAGCAAAGGTTAATTTAAAATTCTATTTTAGTCTGATAATTCTTTAAAAAATTTTTCAACAAAATATGTAGATTGTTGCTGTTTTGGGAAATATTTTTTTTTACATGAAGGTAATGATGTAAGGTTTGGTCATTTTTGACTTGTGTTTCTTTCTGTACCTCTGAATTATTTTAAAATTATAATAATTTATAATAAGAATGAGATAGTTCTTTTCTTATTATTTTATGTCAGTTTTATGTTTGAAATTTTTTTCCTTAATCTTTAGTAAAATGTTTCTTTATTTTTTGTTCTTCTATACTTTTCTCTAATCCCAAGTTTCTTCTCCATTTTGAGTGTATTTTTTCTGAATATATGATATTAATATTCTTTTTTATAGTTATGATGATTTTGTAGATGAATATTTTCAGTATGAGAAGATTATTAAAACACTTCTCTTCCACCATCCCCAAAAAACTCAAACCAGCTCTATACATGGCACAAAAGAGTCCTTTACCGTTAGGCCTCTCTTAATGCCTGTACCTCATTTCTTACCACTTATTCTCAAGCCATGCTGAACTATTTAAAGATAGCCAAATATGCCCTTATATTTCTGTGTCTTGGTACATGCTTTTTCTTTCCCTAAACTGCCCCTCTTTCTAACTTGGTGATTTTTGTTAGCTGTTGCTTATCATTCAGCGCTCAGCTTAATTATCTCATTCTCTGAGGATCATATCTATAGTTGGTATCTTTTTGTCTTAATTTTAGCACCCATTATAGAATTTACCACAAATTGTAAGTATAAATATGCTAATTGGTTTACTTGTTTATTGTTAGTATACTTCTTTGTTTTCTAGACTCTTATGAATGTAACAGTTATTTACGCCTTGTCCATTAATGTATTTCTGGTACCTAGCACATTATGGCTTAGTGAATGTTTATGGAAAAAATGAATCAGTTAGCTAGCTCCTAGATAAATTACATTCTCTTCTGGAAAGATTTCCTTTAATCCTCTCTTACCTACAACTGTATGCCTAAATGAGGTATTGTGCAGAACACTTACCCATACTATCTTAATTTCATTCTGTATTTAAGTTGCCTGTTATTTTCCTTTCTCTTCTATGTAGACCGCAAATTTCTTGAAGACAAGCACTGTGTTTTTTTTTTTTTTTTCTGTTGTATCCCCAGCATCCAGTATAGTACTGTTCAACCATATAAATGTTTATATACTTGTATAATTGATAAATCAATGGTAACATAGATCATAAGTCACCATATTTTGAACTTTGCCTTTTGGTCTTTTTCATTAGGAAATATCCCCATACTTTCCTATATTAATTAATTGTTATATTAAATCTTCATTTTCATTAAGACAACTGATTTTATCATTACCAAATAGTGTAGTTGTGTTCATTTATGAGCAGGGCCTTTGGTTTTTCATTTTCTTTTGACTTAATCAAATTCACCTCATTTTTTTTTTTTTTTTTAAAGACAGGGTCTTGCTCTGTTGCCCAGGCTGGAGTTCAGTGGTGCAATCATGGTCCACTGCATTCGACCTCCCAGGCTCAGGTGATCCTCCTGCTTCAGCCTCCCAAGTAGCTGGGACTACAGGCACATGCCAGTACACATGGCTGATTTTTTGATTTTTTTGTAGAGATAGGGTCTCCTTATGTTTGTCAGCCTGGACCTCTTTTTTTCTTTCTTTTTTTTTTTTTGTTTGAGACAGAGTTTCGCTCTTGTCGGAGTGCAATGGCATGGTCTTGGCTCACTGCAACCTCTGCCTCCTGGGTTCAAGCTGTTTTCCTGCCTCAGTCATCTGAGTAGTTGGGATTACAGATGCCCGCCACCACACCTGGCTAATTTTGTATTTTTAATAGAGACGGGGTTTCACCATGTTGGCCAGGCTGGTCTTGAACTCCTGACCTCAGGTGATTCACCCGCCTTGGCCTCCCAAAGTGTTGGGATCACAGGCATAAGCCACTGTGCCCGGCCCTAAGCCTAGACCTCTTTTTTAAAAAAACACTTTAGCCCAGGTGGGAGGATTGCTTGAGGCCAGGAGTTCAGTACCAGCCTGGGCAACATAGCAAGACCCTATCTCTACCAAAAAGAAAAACATTTAACCGAACTTGGTAGCATGTACCTGTAGACCTAGCTACCCTGGATGCTGAAGCAGGAGGATCGCTTGAGCCCAAAGGTTCGAGGTTGTAGTGAGCTAGGATTGCATTGGTGTACTCCAGTCTGAGTGACAGAGGAAGACCCCGTCTCAAAAAAATAAAGCAAAGTGAAAAACCTCAACTTTATTGAGGTATAATATATATACAGTAAATACCTACACATTTTAAGTGTATTGTTCAGTGAATTTTGATATATACCCAACCATTTTAATCCTTAAATTTCCCTGTGCCTCTTTTTGATCAATCTCCACCTCTGTCACCTCAAGTTGCCAGTGATTTGATTTCTGTTACTGTGAATTAGTTTTACTTACTGCTGAACTTCATATAAATAGAAATTTATTTCTTTTAAGTGGAGTGCTTAGCTATTCATAGTGTGCTGTGTTTAGGGTACACTTCAACCTTTTTTTTTGTTTTGTTTTTAAACTAAAATTTACCATCTGGTATTAAGAAAATGATGTATTTATTTCAAAGAAATAATTGAGCTAATGACATAAAGGATCATTTTTTTGCCAACCAAAAAATAGGAATTTTGCCTATGCGTTGCTTAATCAAAATAGAAATAAGCCTTTTTAACTTCATTATGCATTTCTTTCACCTATAAGGAAATCCTATGATACGAAGTTTTGTATAGCAGTTTGATGAGGCCATTATTCTGTACATTTAGAATTTTCAGTTTTTTGGTCAATCAGGTTCAGTTCAAATGCTGTCTTTTCTACAGAGCTTTGTGTGAATGTATCTGCCTTGCCCCAAGCCCTTTTCTTTATGTCTGCCTTTCATTTATTTAGCAAACATGTATCATACGCTTTTAAGACAAGCCTCTTCTTTTAAGGAAACAATCATCTATTATTCTTTAAACAGTAGAAGAGACAATTAGTGAGAGAGACAAATAATTGTAATATAAGATAATAATTTTAAATAGACATTAACAATTTTCCTTGGTTGGAATTGTGGTAGCCATGTGCTTGTTTGATCAACTCTGTCTGACTTTTTCAATACAGCAAATTCCAAAGTGAGTACCTTGTGATGATAATAGTAGATGTTTTGCCCAGTGTGGTGGTTTGCAACTGTAATCCCCGCTACTGGGGCTGAAGCATAGAATTGCTTGAGGCTAGGAGTTTGAGATCAGCCTGGGCAACAACATGAGCAGACCCAGTCTCAAAAGAAATTGTTCTGTGAAAAAAGTATACAGTGTTAAATAAGTTTGGAAAATGTTGGTTTCAATACATTTTAATTTCAATTTCAAAAAGGAATTTTTAATTCATTTTTGATGTGTTTGTAACTTATCCTTAGAATGTAGTTATAAAAATTAGTGGATATAAATTGATTGTCCCTGAGCTTTGTTATTGTTACTACCTATGACCTTTTGATTGCAGATGGAATGAGAATCAATAGGGTAGGCTTCTAATACACTCATATCGTTTTGCTTTAGAGCTGCTGTGAATGCTTTGTTCTTATAATGTACAAAGCCTAAGAGAGTAGGTATTCTTTGCTGAAATGCTCAGAGTTCATTTCATGTGCAGTAAAAACAGTTGACCTTAAAAGAAGGAAAAGTAGACTTGTAAGGATTGGATAGGAAGTCTATGGTAGTTGGAGAGGTTAGGTGAAGATTCAGGCTGTATAAATTGTTCATGAAAAACTTAGATGCATTAACAATTTTAAAGTATTTAAAATCAGCTCAATAACTGTACTTTATGCTGATGTGGCAAACATTTATGTTTTATTGATTGAAAATTTTATAACAGATAACTTTCTATTATAAGGTAGAAACATTTGTCTTGAAGCAATAGCAAAAACGTTAATACAAAATAAATCGGAGTAAAGTACTTTATTTTTCTTTTCAAAAATAAGATAGGTTGATGGGTTGGTGAGCATTAATTGATCTTTATTTGAGTTTCCATAATATTGATTTAAAGTGTTGTTACAACCAAAGAAAAACATAATTTAACTTTAGATTCAGGATTTGACCTGAAATACAGGCGTCCTATGGATTCACCAGCACACTAGGATTTAGAAAACACAACCTTTGAGGTAAATTTTGTGGAACTGGCAGTACACCCTGTGGCTTGGCAGTCTAGTCAGAAGGATGATACCATGCTGACTCTATAACTAGATCTTTGAACATTATTCTCAAGGGTGGTAAGTGAAAAACAAAGTAATATCAACTGGCACTTAATTCTGCAAGTTCCCTGCTGATTGGGGTATTCAGTGAAATGGAACTCTTCCTGACAGGAAGTCAGCCTATGAGTGTGGAGACATCTGAAAATAAAATGTGTTTTAATTTGGCATCCTACTGTTTTACAACTAGTCTTTTAAATTTGGGATTAAGAAGAGAGTTAGGAAAAGGGAGAAATACACAAATGAGAATATTCTGAGCATAACATTTTTCTTTGGTTTTAATGTAATTAAGAATACAGATCAGGTCTCTGTTTCTCAGCTATCATTGCTAGTTTTACTTAGTACTTTTTTTTCTATTCTAATCAATCTACTGAAGTTAAGGAATTACAGAAAGGCTAGGTTAAAAGTGTCAATTTTGAGATTGCCTTTGTTTAATACCAAACTCTCTGATAACTTTTAGAAGTTTTAGCTATATTCTCATACTATATAGTTTTTCATTAATAGTATATAATTTAATGGATTTTAGTCAGAGTAGTCAGAGTTAATATTAGGCATTCCAGCTTCTCAGGATCTAGATTTAAATTTTGCTGTATGTTTATGGTATTTGCAGTGTTTAACTCAGTGCTGTAATAAAATTATTATTTAGTACTTTACATATCTTGACATACATAATAGGACATAGTATAATTTAGGAGGGAACGAATATTATATGAGTAATTGCACAAACATCCCATCTATTGTACATTTTTTAGTCAGTCACCTGTTTTTTTTTTTCAAACTGTTATTTTATAACCTGAAAATTTAGAAGTATATATACAGTTTTAGCAAAATCTTGAACTTTGATTTAGGCCTGAATGAAAGACTTGAACTTTGATTTAGGCCTGAATGAAGGAATCGGAATCTTGATGCAATTTATTTGCTTTTCCAGTACTGAATTCCTCAGCTGTTTGAGGTGCTCTTGTTTCTGTCATAGGTCATAAATGGAAGAAGGAAAAAGATGCCTTAGGTGGGTTTTTAAGAAAAGGCTGAGGCTAGGAAAATACTGTGATGATAGATTTTGAATATATATATATATTTTTTTTGAGACAGAGTCTCACTCTGTCGCCTAGGCTGGAGTGCAGTGGCGCGATCTCAGCTCACTGCAATCTCTGCCTCCCAGGTTCAAGTGATTCTCCTGCCTCAGCCTTCTGAATAGCTGGGATTACAGGCCACCACCAGGAGTCTTGAACTCCTGACCTCAGTTGATTTGCCTGCCTCTTAGATTTTGAATTTTAGTAAACGTCTGGCTCATTTTTGTATTTTAGTGGAGATGGGGTTTCACCATGTTGGCCAGGCTGGTCTCGAACTCTTGACCTCAGGTGATCCACTGGCCTCAGCCTCCCAATGTGCTGGGATTACAGGCTTGAGCCACTGTGCCTGACCTATATTTTGAATTTTTTTTTTTTTTTTTGAGATGAAGTCTCACTCTGTTGCCCAGGCTGGAGTGCAATGGCACGATCTCTGCTCACTGCAACCTCTGCCTCCCAGGTTCAAGCGATTCTCCAACCTCAGCTTCCCAAGTAGCTGGGATTAACAGACACCCGCCATCATGCCCTTCTAATTTTTGTATTTTTGTAGAAATGGGGTTTTACCATGTTGGCCAGGATGGTCTTGAACTCCTGACCTCAGGTGATTTGCCTGCCTCTTAGATTTTGAATTTTAATAAACGTTTTTTATTCTATTACTTATTAACTTTGTAACCTTGGCAAATTACTTTCCTTTCTTGAGTCTCACTTTCTTATTAAGTGAAATGGGTATATTAAGTTCTAATTAGCTCCAGGCATGGTGGCTCATGCCCATAATACCAGCACTTTGGGAGGTGGAGGTGGATGGATCACCTGAGGCCAGGAGTTTGAGACCAGCCTGGCCAACATGGCGAAACCCTATCTCTACTAAAAATATCAAAAAAATCCACAAAAAACAAAAATGCCAGGTGTGGTGGTGTGTGCCTGGAGTCCTAGCTACTTGGGAGGCTGAGGCATAAGAATTGCTTGAACCTGAGAGACAGAGGTTGCAGTGAGCCAAGACCATGCCACTGAGCTCCAGTCTGGGTGACAGAATGAGACTGTGTCTCAAAACACCACCACCACCAACAAAAAGATTTAATCAGACACTGTTGGTGGAAATCTAAATTAGTACAACCACTACGTAGAATGGTTTGGAGGTTCCTCAGAAAACTGAAAATAGAGCTACCATATGATCCAGCAATCTGACTGCTTGGTATATATCCAAAAGAAAGGAGATCAGCGTATTGAAGAGATATTTGCGCTTCTGTGTTTGTTGCAGCACTGTTCACAATAGGCAAAATTTGGAAGCAACAATTTAACTCATAGAGATAGAGAGTAGAGAAGGATGGTTACCAGAGGCTGGGAAAGGTAGTGGGAGGATGGAGGAGAGGTGGGGATGGCTAATGGTATAAAGAAAATAGTAGTATTTGATAGCACAAGAGTGTGACTATAGTCAATTATAATTCAATTGTATATTTTTCCAACAATGGAAAGAGTATAATTAGATTGTTTATAACACAAAGGATAAATGCTTGAGGGGATGGATACCCCATTTTACAGGATGTGATTATTAAGCATTGCATGCTGTATCAAAACATCTCATGTACCCCATAAATATATACTCCTATGTACCCAGAAAGAGTAAAAAGAAAAAAACAAAGTATTGAGATAGAAGATGCTAGGAAGTTTTTAGCTAGTAAAAGGTGGTAAACAAAATTAAACGTAACATATTCTTTGTTATAAATTTAATGTTTAATACTTCTATATCTCATGTGTTAAAAATTACATTCTTACAATGCACGTTTAATTCTAAAGCTACTTTCTCAAAACAATTTTAAAAAAGGATCTTATTAGGCAGTGCATGTAAAACTATGCAGTACTGTTTACAGAGCAAAGTAGGTTGTGAATTAAAGTTACTGAATTCTGAATCAGTGTTTTTTTTTGTTTTTTGTTTTTTTTTTTTTGAGACGGAGTCTCACTGTGTCACCCAGGCTGGAGTGCGATGGTGTGATCTTGGCTCATTGCAACCTCTGCCTCCTGGGTTCAAGTGATCCTCCCGCCTCAGCCTCCCCAGTAGCTGGGATTACAGGCATCCATCATCATGCCCGGCTACTTTTTTTATTTTTGTAAAGACAGGGTTTCACCATGTTGGCCAGGCTGGTCTCGAACTCCCTACCTTAGGTGATCCGCCCACCTTGACCTCCCAAAGTGCTGGGATTACAGGCGTAAGCCACTGCACCTGACCGAATCTGAGTATTTTTTAATAGCACACAAAATCTTCTTCATTTATTCAGTTTTTCCAATGTAATTACCCAAAAGGTTCTTCTTGCCTGTTGCCCAGGTGGAGCCAATTTATGAATCCTGAGGAATTGCGACAGGGAAAAAGTTTAATACCCATAGAGCTGGCTAAATGGAAGACTGTGGAGTTTTATTAGTACTCAAATCAGCCTCCCTAAAAATTTGGAGACTAGAGTCTTTTAAACATAATTTTTTTGGTCAGGATGCAGCCGATAGTTTGGGGATAAAATCATAGGAGGGTGGAAAACAGTCCTCTTTTGCTGAGTCCATTTCTGGGCGAGGGCCACAGGACCCTTGGGTCATGAATCTTGAGTCTGACTGGAGTGATCCGGTCATCAGAAATACAAAAGTCTAGACAGGGCGCGGTGGCTCACGCCTGTAACCCCAGCACTTTGGGAGGCTGAGCTGGGTGGATCATCTGCCATCAGGAGTTTGAGACCAGCCTGAACAACATGGCAAAACCCCGTCTCTACTAAAAATGCAAAAATTAGCTGGGCATGGTGGCGGATACCTGTAGTCCCAGCTACTTGGGAGGCTGAGGCAGAATAGCTTGAACCCGGGAAGTGGAAGTGGAACTGAGATCATGCCATTGATTGCACTTCAGCCCGGGCGATTCCATCTCAAAAAAAAAAAAAAAAAAAGCAAAAGTCTGAAAAGACATCTAAAAAGGTGGCCAATCATAGGGTCTACAACATTGATGTTATTTATGGGAGTAATTAGGGAAGTTGCAAATCTTGTGATCTCTGGAACAATGGCTGATAACTATGCCTACATTTTAGCAGAATTCAGGCACTTCTCATCCTCCTAGCCTGGAGGAGCTAGAAGAGGTCTCATAGATTAGCAGTTTTTGGTCTTCATTTCCATGTAGACAAGGCTAATGGATAACATTCACTTTTTCGATAGGCTCCCAAAATGATTCCGTGGTTTTTCTGTGCTAGCTATTAATGGCTGCTCTTTCTGGGAAACTCAACAAAGTGAACCAAAATACAGGTAACACTGATGTCGTTATAGGGATTACTACTGTAATTATTTTTAAGTGTCCCTTTTGTCAACTTTAGTACTTTTTATTTATACTAGGTTACTTTCAGTGTACCTCCTGTTTTACCATAGTTGAGAAATACTTTTATAGCGGTTAATCTAGTTCAGTGATAATCCACCTTTTTTTCTGGTCAAGTACATTATTATCATTAATAGTTGCTCATTATGATGATTCCTGAGTCCTAGTAGAATTTGAAACCTCCTTTGCAAAATTATAACTAAGGAAATTATGACAGTGAAAGATATCAGACCTAACCAACTCCATCTTGCTTCTAACCTCCAAACTGTCCTTGTCCATTCCTAGGCATAGGCCGAGCTAGCCTTGACAAGGAATTTCATTTATAGTTTAAATAGTAGCCCTTCCCAAAAGCTATACTGTTCTTGTAAAATGAATGAAAGGCCACCAGCCACCAAGTTAGGATGAGAGGGGCTGGAATTCTAAATATTACTAGACATTTTTTCAGAGGTCCTAAGATTAGGAACTTCTCCAATTACTCTTGAAAATAACATCACGGCCGGGCACGGTGGCTCAAGCCTGTAATCCCAGCACTTTGGGAGGCCGAGACGGACGGATCACGAGGACAGGAGGTCAAGACCATCCTGGCTAACACGGTGAAACCCCGTCTCCACTAAAAAATACAAAAAAATAGCCGGGCGAGGTGGCGGGCGCCTGTAGTCCCAGCTACTCGGGAGGCTGAGGCAGGAGAATGGCGTGAACCCGGGAGGCGGAGCTTGCAGTGAGCTGAGATCCGGCCACTGCACTCCAGCCTGGGGGACACAGCGAGACTCCGCCTCAAAAAAGAAAAAAGAAAAAAAAGAAAATAACATCACTATTGTGAACTTATGATTGGCCTTTAAGATGTCTTTTCAGGTTTTTACATTTCTGACAACCAGATGGCCCCACCTGGACTTGCCAACCAGTTCTGTCCGCACGTCCCCGCCCCCAACTAACTCAGCGTAAGAAGACAACTTTGACTCCCTATGATTTCATCCCTGATCCAAACAGTCAGCACTCCTGACTGGCCCCCTCCCCACCAAATTATCCTGAAAAATGAACCCCCAGTGTTTGGGGATACTGACTTGAGTGACAATAAAACTCTGATCTCACGCACAGCAGGCTCTGCGTGAATGATTCTTTCTCTATTGCAATTTCCCTGTCTCGATAAATCGGCCCTGTCTAGGCAGCGGGCAAGGTGAACCCATTGGGTGGTTACAAATTGGGGAGAAATAAAAGGTAATACCATTTTCAAAAGTCCTCTGTAAAGAATCAGATTCTGGCTAAGAGTGTAGATCTTAAATGTTCTCACTGATACAGCTCCGATGAGTGGAGGAACGCCAGGGTTCTTGGTCCTCATGCCAATTTAGATAAAACGACACTGACACACGTGGAGGGGTTTTAAGGAGCAGAGAGTTTAATAGGCAAGATAGAAGGGGGAAAGAAAGAAGGAAGAAGCTCCCCTGTACAGAGACAGAGGGAGCGGGGCTCCAAAGCCAAGAGAGGGAACCCCAAGTGCAGTGGATACCAGTCAGGTATATGTAGAGGCTGGAGGAGGTGGTGTCTGATTTGCATAGAGCTCAGGGGATTGGTTTGACCAGGCATGTCATTCATGTAGCTCGGAAAAGCTGGGCCTCCCACCTTAGCCTTTTAATCTGCAATTGCAGGGCACCATGATGTTCTACACACATGGGGATATGTGGGGGCAGCTGTGTTGCCAGGAACATGTGGGGCAAAGGCAAGAAGGCAACGATAATCACCAAGTTTGGGTGGACCCAGTTTCAAATGGCCTAAATTTGCATATCAAAGTTGCCATCAGGCTCAAAGAACCAGGGCTTTTACAAAAAACGTTTCTGGAGTAGCTTTAAAAACCAAGACTTCCCGAGAACCCCTTTTCCTCTCTGCCTAAAATAATTTCTTAATAACTCCTACAACATCACCACAAATTGATAAGTATATGAGGTGATAGTTATGTTAATTAACTTGGTTTAATTATTTTACCATGTATGCACGTATCAAATCACCTTGTATATTGAAATATGTACAATTTCTTTTTGTCAATTATACCTTAATAAAACTTGGGCGGAGAGTGGGAATAAAAGAATTAGATTCTGGTTCACAATTTATTCCTGAATTAGTGAAATGCCCTTTTTCCTTTCTCCTGATTTTACCTCTGAGTACATACTAACAAATTTACTTTCCTATTAGAGTGTCTTTATATTTTCTTTCCAGGAGAAGCTGTAGTTGTTTACTGTTTTGTCAAATTCAAACTTCTCTGCCTTATTTTCAAGGCCTCTTAATAGCTGTTTTATTTTCGTTTATACTTATTTTCATGCTGACTTATAAATAGTATTCGTATATGAGACATATGTGTTAAGCGTATCACCCTATCTTCTAGGTAGTTAACCAGAAAACCCGAACTGTGTAATCCTAAATCTGTTCCCCACGTTCTCCTGACACTGTCTCTTCCACAGTGGGCTTTTATAGATAGTGAGTGTCAGACTGTTTACCAAGGTCCTGAATACTGGATACACAGTGCATTCTTTTTGGTAGTAATTATTTACTTCTGCAAATTCTTCATTTAGAAGCTCAGATTATAATTAGGCATTTAATTGTGAAACATCAGCAGTACTGCCTTGTTTGCTGCCTGGCTTGTCAGGTTATTCTTGTTGCAGTGTATCAGATATTACAAAATTGAAGTTAAATTTAATTTTGGTTTCTTTTTATTTCTTTTTCTGAGAAAAGCTTACCTAGTTCTTTACTTGAGAACACTTATAAAGTTGCTTGATCTTTCAGACTTGTCTTGTATTTCCATCCATTGGAAAGACACTGTTATCCTGTAATTGTTTGTGAAGCACTACTAATTTGTGAGATCAGGATTCTACTTGTTAATATTGTAAGTTAAAAAGGGAAAAAGGAAGTTGGTCAAGGGCAGTGAGAAAATAAAATAATGAGGGAGAACTTTTAAGAAGCTTTCTGTTGCTTAACCTGTCTCCTTAGCAAATCTGGACTGCTGCCTTATATATTCTGGCACTAGGCAGTTAGATTGTTCGGTGTGATATCAGCTTGTCACCAGTAGCTCAGCTGCCCACCTTTCAGTTTATTGTAGCCTGATAGGCTTTATACTTAGCAAATTAAGCTGAATTTCTGACACTGAAAACAAAACCAGTCACAATGTAGTCAATATTAGAACCAACACTTGGAGCATAAGGTGCCTTGATTTGCTTACATTTTTTTTTTCCAATTCTTGCCACATGGCACTAAATTTAAAAAAAAAGAATGTTTTTGTTTCCTTTGCATATTTTGAATTTGCACTTGCTGGTAAGGTTTGCTTTTCGTCTGCTTGCTGTTTCTGTTCTCATTTGGTTTCTTCAGCATGATCGACTAAGACGTGGCTCCCCAACAAATATCCATGACAAATCCCTGGAACCTGTGAATGTTAATTTATTAGGAAAAAAAGTCTTTCCAGATATTAAGATAAAGATTTTGAGATGAAAAGATAATTTTGGATTATTTGGGTAGGCCCTAAATGTTATCATGTGTATCATTATTAGAGATCGTTAGTGGGAGGCTACAGACAGAGAAATGGAGGACAAGGCAATGTAAAAATGGAGCAGAGAGACCCCGTTTTCTTTGGCCACAAGCCAAGGAATGCTGACAGCCACCAGAAGCTGGAAGAAGCAAGGAACAGAGTTTCCCCTGGAATCTCCAGAAGGAGAAGGACTCTACTGATACTTTTATTTTGGCTCAGTAAAACTGATTTCAGACTTCTGGCTTTCAGAATTGTGAGAAAACAAATTTGTAGTATTTTAAGTCACTAAGTTTGTGACAATTTGTTATAGCAGCTACAGGAAAGTAATATATCCAGTAATGCTTTGAAAGTCTCTGAGTGTGCTTAATGAAGTGCTTCTCCCTCTTTCACTAACAGTGTTATGATTTCTTTAACAAGCAAGGCCAGGTGCGGTGGCTCACTCCTGAAATCCCAGCACTTGGGAGGCTCAGGTGGGAGGATTGCTTGAGTCCAGGAGTTTGAGACCAGCCTGGGCAACATGGTAAAACCCTGTTTCTACAAAATATGCAAAAGTTAGCTGGGCACGGTGGCGTGCACCTGCAGTCCTAGCTACTGGGATGCTGAGATGAGAGGATCGCTTGAACCTGGGAGGTCAAGGCTGCAGTGAAGTTGTGATAGCGCCACTGCGTTTCTGTGAGTGACAGAACAAGATCCTATCTCAAAAAAACTAAAAACAAAAAACAAACAAAAAACAAGTATTCAAATGTTTGTTGTATGGAAAATGGAATTAGGCACTGTTGAGGACTTAAGGAGGGTAGAGGTCCCTACTTTTAAAGTAGGAGGGTTGAGGAGACAGTTTTGTGATGATTTTGACTCAGAAAAAAGGTGCAAAATAAATTAATTTTGTATTGATTTCTAATGGAGATGAAATTAATAGGAATAAAATACCACTAGAGAGATGCACTGTTGATTGTTTATCAGTTCTGTTTTATTTGTGGGGCAAAACCAAGTTATCAAGTATTTAATCATTTATTATTTTAGTTATGTTGTAGATCAAACAGTGGTTTAAATCAGGCATCCTCAACTCCTAGCCCAAAGTACCAGTCTGTGGACTGTTAGGAACCAGGCCGCACAGCAGGAGGTGAGCGGTGGGTGAGCCAGCCAAGCTTCATCTGTATTCATAGCTGCTCCCTATCACTGACATTTCTGCCTGAGCTCTGCCTCCTGTCAGATCAGCAGTGGCATTAGAATCTCATAGGAGCATGAATCCTGTTGTGAACTGCGCATGCGACTGATCTAAGTTGTGTGCTCCTTATGAGAATCTAATGCCTGATAATCTGTCACTGTCTCCCATCACCCCCAGATGGGACTGTCTAGTTGCAGGAAAACAAGCTGAGTGCTCCCACTGATTCTACATTATGGTTCACTGTATAATTATTTTGCTACATATTACAATATAGTAATAATAAAAATAAAATGCACAATAAATGTAATGTGCTTGAATCATCCCGAAACCATTCCCCGCCCCCTCACTCCCTTGTCTGTGGAAAAATTGTCTTCCATGAAACTGGTCCCTGGTGCCAAAAAGGTTGAGGACTGCTGGCCTACATCATGATGTTTATGCATAATATGTATTAGGACTTTGTATTATACTTGGCATGCATATATATACACACATATATATATGCATATATATATAGTTGGTATCAGCTATTGTCTCGCTGAGAACATTGACAAATATTTGAAAAGAGTTACTGAGTCATTCTGGATTGAAAGGTCTTATTTCTGTACACCAGGAAAGTCATTAAGCATACTATGACTGGCTTTACGTTGTGACTCTTGACAACCATGAGAAGTTACTGTAACATAAAGTGTATGTGTGTTAGCTAATATATGTTTAAATTCAGAGACCAAAGCTTTATAGGTAGATGTATTATGAGGTTTGGAAAATTTAAATTCTGTAGATATCACCATTTCCTAGCATAAACATAAGATACCTTATTTGCTCCTACTGAATGCTAAAATGAATGCTGTGTTATTTTGCAGTTATTTATGTTTTATTTGGAGTTAAACTTTGAGCACTGAAATTAAAATCTCATTTTTATATTAACCATAAAAACTTATTCCATGAATACATAGTGCCAGTTTACAGTGGTTGTTGTTCAGATTAGAAGGCCCCAAATAGTTAAACAGCAGGAAAGTTTTCTGCTTTTACTTAAAAACTGCTGTTTTCTATATGGCTTATTTACCACGTGTTTAATTCTTAATGTTGTATGCTGTGGGATTGAGCATGCAAAAGTCAGCAGAAAGAGTTCTGGTTTTTACATCTAGAGCTATTACTTGCTGTACAATAATAAAGGCACTATTTTATTGGGTTACTTGTAATTAACTTCACCACTAGGCATTCATATAAATCATTTGTAATCTGTTTTCTTTAGATTTTTATTCTTTTAAACTGGTGTAACATGCTTGTTTTCTGTTGTCTTTTTACAAATGGATTGAGGTTGTAATTAGTTTTTGGAACTAGGCTGTCAGAAACCAACATATATGTGGATTCAAGAAATGATTGAGGCAAGCTAATGAATTTTATATAACAGTTTATAAAGATTTGTTACTGAAATAAATATTCAGTAGTAGGATTGTTTTTGCAAAACTTAATAAATAGTGATATTCTCTCAAGTTAAAAAGTGTCTAGACATTCAAAAAGTTAAAATGGCAGCAATCATTAATTAGAAAATATTTATACTTTTTATGTTTTTCAAAATCCTGACAGTAAATATATGAGATTTCTTTGAACTCTTCCTTATCAACTTAAGTATATTAAAAAAGTAAACATTAAACCTTCATGTGTTTTCCTATTTTGCATAATATTATCTAATAAATCCTACTTTATTGACTAATACTTTATATCATTTTATGCTTAAAATTTTTTATGATTATTAGTTTAAAATAAAATAAAAATTAAAATAGATGCAGACTTTTGAATAGAAAAGAAACATTTTAAAAGAAACACATATGTATGTCTGGCTGGGTTTAAATTAGCTATGTATTATCCTAAGCTAAATATTAGAAAACAAACATTTGTCTCTAAAAATAACTTTATTTAGAAAATGTTTTTAGTAGTCTGTAGAAAGAATTTAGAAGTATGAGATAATTTAATTCTAAATTAAAAGTATTAAAATCTTCAGTTGATAATTCTTATAAAATAAATGTGTATTGAGGTGGGAGATAGGAGGTAGGAAGAAAGCTGTTTACACCCATGTCCTGAAGTGATGCTTCTAAAAATAATTCAGTTGGTAAATACTTTTTATTATAGTTGAGAACATTAGATGGTTTAAAAATCTTTTAAAAATAATTAGCTGTTTTATATAGTTTTAATGGAAGTCTTTCATGTTTCCCCTCTAGCAGTCTTTAATGAACACTCCTTGTAATTTCAGTGCAAGCTTTGAGATTCCCTAAAGACTTGACTTCAGACCTCAAAGGGCAGCAATTGCCATATGTCTGAAGAACTAGAGTTGCCAAACAGACTGACCATGTACTAATAGGACACATTTATACAGCTCCTGAATGTGGAGCCCTGATATAGACTTAATGATGATCATCTGTTGAGAGCTTGTAGCTGGAAAGAGTTAGAGTAACTTTTTTGCCACCTTTATTGAAATCAAGCTTTCTGTATTGATTAGTGAAAGATCTTGACTAAATTGATGCCAGTTTGGAAGTTCCTAGAAGGATCATTATTGTCTGGAGACACGTTTTACCTGAAAAACTATAAATGAAGATTTTTAGAGGTACTTGCAAATATATTAATATTTCATATGCCTAAACATAAAAAGCAAGAGGATTTTTTTGATTATTTACAAATAATTAAAGATGTGTAATTGCATAATTGATTTGCATGGTTGTCTTAATTTTTTGGGTTTTAAAATATTTATGTATTTTGTAAATGCCATGAATAGTTACTTTCTCTGTATTCAATTCTTTACTAACTGACCTATAATATTTATACAAACTACAGGTACATTTTAGATGAATATGTTCACAAAAATGAGGGAAACCAAAACTTTCCGAAGGGCAGTATTCTATTTTGCTGTTTCACAGAATGATTAAAGAAACAATAGAATAAAATCTTTCCTTTATTGTTACGCTGTATTCTTTTGTGGTATGTGATTATTTAAGCTTGTGTTAGATATAATATGGAGAGAGTGCTGACCCAAAGTGCAAACACTATTGAAAAGTTAATGATAGTTTATACTTTGAGCATTTAAGATTACTGTATCTTGACCATGAACAGTTTTGCCTCATATTTTTTTTTTTTTTTTTTTTTTTTTGAGACGGAGTCTCACTCTATCTCCAGACTGGAGTGCAGTGGTGCAATCTTGGCTCACTGCAACCTCCACCTCACGGGTTCAAGTGATTCTCCTCCCTCAGCCTCCTGAGTAGCTAGAACTACAGGCACGCGCCACCACACCCAGCTAATTTTTGTATTTTTAGTAGAGATGGAGTTTCACCATGTTGGCCAGGATGGTCTCAATTTCTTGACCTCGTGATCCGCCCACCTCAGCCTCCCAAAGTGCTGGGATTACAGGCGTGAGCCACTGCACCTGGCCAGTTTTGCCTAGCTTTAACCTTTAGTCTTGTGTGTAATGTGTTTCTCAGTTTTGTGTTAATACATTCCCTTCCTCATTTGAGCTATCCTTCCTGGCTTTCTCCCTGAATTCCTACGAGTGTTTCTGTCAACTGTTTATGTAATTGGAGGTACATCTATCCAATTCGCTTCATTTTACAAGGGCATAGATAACTACATCTTAACAAATCAATATGGATATCTCATTGAAGAACTTAAACCTTTAAATTTTTGTATTTTTATAGTAAGGAAAATGAAACAGTTTGACATGAGTTCAGGTTTAAAAAATTTTTTTCTTTATTCTTTAATATAAATTATGTTTGGGTTCTGAGAGCAAAACTTACAAAAAAGGGTATAACTACCAGTAGAAATGAGAATAAACTGAATATCATTTGGTAAGTTGCAATACTGAATTTAGGTCCAGTGCAGTGGTTCATACCAATATTCCCAACACTTTGGGAGGCCAAGGCAGGAGGATTGCTTGAGGTCAGGAGTTTGAGGCTACGGTGAGCTATAATCATCATGCCACTGCGCTTTCGCCTGTGCGAGAGAGTGAGACCCTTTCTTTTTCAAACAACAACGACAACAGCAAAAAACCCTCAAAAAACTGACTTTTAAAAAAGTACAGATTCTTAATATAGTTAGCTTATACTTTTGTATTTTCATAGTTTTTTCATATTTGTAAAACTTGAGTGCATGCTCTATTTCTTAGAGATTTTCAAGAATAATGTTGGATAAATACTTGTCCAGTTACAAAAATATGTGTGTATCATAATTTTTATTTTTTTATTCATCTACTATTCTATAGATTTAGGGCATATAATTTATTTTTATATGTATTTTTTGAGACGGAGTCTCACTCTGTCACCCAGGCCGGAGTGCAGTGGTACGATCTTGGCTCACTGCAACCTCTGCCTCATGGGTTCAAGCAATTCTGCCTCAGCCTCCCGAGTAGCTGGAATTACAGGTGCCTGCCACCATACCCGACTAATTTTTGTATTTTTAATAGAGATGGGATTTCACCATGTTGGCCAGGCTGGTCTCGAGTTCCTGGCCTCAGGTAATCCACTGGCCTTGGCCTCTTGAAGTGCTGGGATTATAGGTGTGAGCCACCGTGCCCAGCCGGGCATATGATTTTTAATTTAAAACTTGTTTTTCATCAAATAAAGCACCCAAATAATAGTATAATACAGAAGCAGATAAGCAATAGTTCTCTGCCTCATTCCCCACTCTTCCTTGTGATTGATTCTTAACTCTTTTTTTTTTTTTTTTTTTTTTTTGAGACGGAGTCTCGCTCTGTCGCCCAGGCTGGAGTGCAGTGGCCGGATCTCAGCTCACTGCAAGCTCCGCCTCCCGGGTTCGGGCCATTCTCCTGTCTCAGCCTCCTGAGTAGCTGGGACTACAGGCGCCCGCCACCTCGCCCGGCTAGTTTTTTGTATTTTTTAGTAGAGACGGGGTTTCACCGTGTTAGCCAGGATGGTCTCGATCTCCTGACCTAGTGATCCGCCCGTCTCGGCCTCCCAAAGTGCTGGGGTTACAGGCTTGAACCACCGCGCCCAGCCGATTCTTAACTCTTGGAAGCAGCCATTGTCTTTCAAATATTTTTAGTTGTTGACAGTGATATGGTTGAATTACTATTGCTTTTTTTGTTTTTTGAGACAGAGTCTCACTCTGTCACCTGGGCTGGAATGTAGTGGCGTGATCTTGGCTTGCTACAATCTCTGCCTCCTGGGTTCAAGGGATTCTCCTGCCTCAGCCTCCCGAGTAGCTGGAATTATAAGCGTGCACCACTGCACCCGGCCATGAATTACTATTTCTTGATTTTTAAGCTTTAAACATTAATATTTTGTGAAAAATGACTTGAGTACTTAAATTCCTCTCCTTTTAACTTTCACTCTCCTGCTTCTTTCTAATATACTTACATAATAATATTTGTTAAAACCATACTTAGTATTTACATTATTATCATGTATTCATGCCAGAGCTAAAAAATGTACTATGAATTACATCTTTTTCTTTCTTTTTTTTCCTCCCCTCTTTTCTCCTCTTCTGCCCTCCTCTCTCTTTCTGCTGCCCTCTTCTCTTTTCCCTCCTTCTCCTCCCCTCCCTTGCTCATCCTTCCTCTCCCCTATCTTGCTTGCTGGTCTTTTTTTTTTTTTTTCATTCTTTCTTCTAGAACTAATGATTTTGTCCTTTTTGCTTTACTTATATTTCCGTGCACTCACCACAAATTGATCTTTAAATTTTTCTCTGGAATTGTAAAACCCATTGGAAAAAGTGGTTAAACCCACTGGATATTTATTGGTTCAATTGTTTTGCTTCGAGATATAGCACCGGGAGTCCCCTTTTTCCTGTTCCAATCTAGACTGGTTGTCCTTTAGACCTATAGGAAGCTTTTATGTTAGAGACTTCTTTTATAATCAGCCTAGTGTTTCCCTCTTTCCTCTCTTATGCTGCAGTCACTGTGTGTGTGTGTGTGTGTGTGTGTGTTCCATTACAGACTTCCATTTAGAAATGTATGTTGATTCAATATTTATGGATCACTAATTCATATGTACTGGTCACTGTTCTAGCACTGGGGATATAGTAAAACTTTGTCTCCAATAAAATAATTTGGGGAGATTGGAACATTAGAGTAGATTTATAATGTAAGACCTACTTACTCACACTGGAGGGTCTTGAAGCTACACTTCCATGTACGGTGAGAAATAAATTTGTAAAAGGAGCCTCAGCTTTCTTGAAGAGCTCTAGAACTACCCTTCTTTGTAGATCAGACCTTATGGTAGGAACTACAGCCAGTCAATTGGAAAACCTGAATGCAGTGGGAGTAATTGGATCCTGAGGTGGCGGGAGCCAAGTGGTGGCATTCAGTCACCAAAGGCAAGTTGAATGTGGTTACCATAATGGACAGCAGAGTCAAAGCTGCAAGCAGGACTATGATGCTGATTAGACTGGAGCAGATCTATGACATTGGTGAATTGATCATGGTATATGTAGGGGAGAAGTAGATAGTATGCCGTTTAATTTTTTATTTTACCTGTATACACAGAGAAGTTCTAGATCAAGTGAACAAATACCTAACTTTAATCATAAAAGCAGCGAGTCATGGCCCCTCAGTCAGTGTCCCAACTGGAGCCGATTTATAGGACCAGAACTTTGTGAAGGGAGGGGAAGCTGGGTCCCCTTGAAGAAAGACTCATTTTCTCATGACCAGTGCAAGGTTAGAAGTAACCAGGTCCACACATACATGTCTCTTTTCACAATGTCAGACTTTTATTGATGCATTTTATTTATTTATTTATTTATTTATTTTTTGAGACGGAGTCTCGCTGTGTCGCCCGGGCTGGAGTGCAGTGGCCGGATCTCAGCTCACTGCAAGCTCCGCCTCCGGGGTTTACGCCATTCTCCTGCCTCATCCTCCCGAGTAGCTGGGACTACAGGCGCCCGCCATCTCGCCCTGCTAGTTTTTTGTATTTTTTAGTGGAGACGGGGTTTCACCGTGTTAGTCAGGATGGTCTTGACCTCCTGACCTCGTGATCCACCCGTCTCGGCCTCCCAAAGTGCTGGGATTACAGGCTTGAGCCACCGCGCCCGGCCTATTGATGCATTTTAATCACAGAAGCCACAAGCTACATGGATTTCTCAATAAGGCAATTCTCCTTATACTTCCCATTCACTCAGTAGTCAGAGCTGTGGGCACACAGGCTCAAGCGACTCTACAAGTCAGTCAGTATTGCATACCATACATAATGGTATATTTAATCAGTATATAAACATTATAAGTTAAACATTCCACAGCAAAGTAACATTTAACATCAAGAGGGAAAAGAGATAGAAGAAAGGGTTAATAAACCAGTCCCTGGGGAGTGAAGAAGCCAAAAGGAGTCCTGGTCTCGGTTGGGTGGTCAGTCAGTCTTGCAAAGAAAAGTCTTTGAGGTGGTAGATCCTTTGACGACAGAGGCCAAATTCTTATCACAAGTGACTGCAAGATGCTGAAGGCCTAATCTTTCATAGTCACAGAGTACTCTGGTCAGAACTGATAGTGGACGAATGTGTTTGTGTCCTCATCTGGTTGGATGCAATTTTTAGGTTTTGATTTTTTTTTTTTAATTAAACACAACATCCTTGTTGGCAAAATGCTCCGTGAAATATAAAATGGAGTATTTTTCTAAGATAGAAAGGATGTCTATGTTATGTCACGGATGCTCTATACACTGGTATGCCACCAAAATTTATACTGTTAATCTTTTCCTCACTCTTCCCCAAAGGGACCTATGACCTTTTACCAGGATTACTGTTCACTTGGGGAAAATGAAATAATCAGATTACTGGACATTGGCTCTGAACTGACAATGATTCCAAGAGACCTAAAATATCAGGGAGCTTATGGGGGCCAGATGATCAATAGAGTTTTAGGTCGGCTCTATCTCACAATAGGCCTAGTGAGCCTTCGAATTCATCTTGTCACTGTTTCCCAATTTCTGGAATGCATAGTTGGAATAGACATACTCAGAAACTGGCAGTGTCTCCACATTGGTTTCCTGACCTATGGAGTGAGGGTTATTATGATGGGAAAGGCCCCAGGTGGAAGCCACTGGAACTGCCTCTACCTAAGAAAATTGTAAGCCAAAAGCAATACTGTATTTCTCGAAGGATTTTCCTCCATCAAGGATTTGACACAGGTGTGGTAATTTCCAGCATATATTCATCTCCCTTGCCTGTTTGACCTATGCAGAAGACACATGAATCTTTGAGAATGACAGTGGATTATTATAAGCATAACCAGGTGGTAACTCCAAGTACTGCTGCTGTACCAGATGTGGTTTCAGTGCTTCGGCAAATTAACACGTTCCTTGGCACCTAATAGACTTGACAAATGCCTTTTTTTTTTTTTTCTCCATACTTGTCAGTAAGGACCACCAGAAGCAGTTTTCTTTCAGCTAGCAAGACTAGCAGTGTCCCTTAACTGCCTGATGTCAGAAGTATCTGGCTTTCTAGCTGTATGTCATAATCTAGTTTGCATGGATCTTTATCACTTTTCACTTCCACAGAGAAATCACAGTGGTCCATTACATTGATGACATTATGCTGGTTCCACTTAGCAAGAAGTAGTAACTACCAGACTCTTTGGTAAGGCATTTGCATGTCAGAAGTTGGAAGCTAAATTCACCTCAGTGAAATTTCTAGGGGTCTAGTATTGTGGGACATGTCAAGATATCCCTTCTTTTTTTTTTTTTTTTTTTGAGACGGAGTCTCGCTCTGTCCCCCATGCTGGAGCATAGTGGCCGGATCTCAGCTCACTGCAAGCTCCGCCTCCCGGGTTTACGCCATTCTCCTGCCTCAGCCTCCCGAGTAGCTGGGACTACAGGCGCCCGCCATCTCGCCCGGCTAGTTTTTTGTATTTTTTTTTAGTAGAGACGGAGTTTCACCGTGTTAGCCAGGATGGTCTTGATCTCCTGACCTCGTGATCCGCCCGTCTCGGCCTCCCAAAGTGGTGGGATTACAGGCTTGAGCCACCGCGCCCGGCCAAGATATCCCTTCTTAGGTGAAAAATAAGTTGTATCTGGCCCCTCCTACAACTGAAAAGGTACACGCTAGTGACTGTTTATGGATTTTAGACGTGATTGGGTATTTTCAGGGTGGTATGGCTATAGACTGCATGGATTTTAGAGGCAACATATTCCTCATTTGGGTATGTTACTCAGTCCCATTTTCCGAGTTGCCTGAAGAGCTGATAGTTCTGAGTAGAACTCAGAACCTGTTACCTCTGTAATAGGTTTAGGCTCCTGTGCAAGCCATAGACTCCAGGAGATCTAATGGTGCTTGAAGTGTCAGTGGCAGATGGGGATGCTGTTTGGAGCCTTTGGCAGGCCCCTTTAGGTAAATTGCAATGCAAACCTATACGATTTTGGAGCAAGGCCCTGCCATCCTTCCTAGACAAATATTCTCCTTTTGGGAAACAACTCTTGGTCTGTCACTAGGTTTTCGTAGAGACTGAACAGTTAACCCTGGGCCACCAAGTTAACAAGAGACTGAGCTGCTTATTATGAACTGAATGTTATCTGTCCCACTAAGCCATCAAATTGTGCGTGCACAGAAGCACTCTGTCGTCACATCGAAGTGATACACATGTGATCAGGCCCAAGCAATGCTTGAAAACACAAGTAAGTTGCATGAAGTGGCCTGAATATCCAGTGGTCCTCAGTTCTGCTACACTGCCTTCTCTTGGCCAGCCTGGTGAGTGCTGTGATCAGTTGCCAGAAGAGAAGACTTCGGTCTGGTGTATAGATTGCTCTGACATTATGCAGGCACCACCTGAAAGTGAACAGCTGTAGCACTACAGCCCCTTTCTGGGATATCCCTGACGGACTGTAGTGAAGGAGAACCTTCTCAGTGGACGGAACTTTGAGGAGTGTACCTGATTGTTTACTTTTTTCGGAAGGATAAATGTGATTATTTATTAATTCATGGGCTATAGCCATTGGTTTGTCTGGATGGTCAGAGACTTGGAAGGGACGTGAGTAGAAAATTGTTGACAAAAACATTTGGGGGAAGAGGTATGTGTATAGATGTCTGTAAATGGGAGAAAAACGTGAATACTGTGTATTTGTGTCCTATGTGAATGCTCACTGAAGGGTGACTTCAACAGAGGCTAATTTTAATAATAAAGTGGCTGGGAAGACCTGTTCTATGGATACTAGTCAGCCTCTTTCCCCAGCCACCCATCAGTGCCCAGTGAGCTCATGAACAAGGTGGTCATGGTGGCAGGGATGAAGTTTATCCAAGGGCTCAGCAACCTGAACTTCCACTCAGCAAGCCAACCTGGCTGTGACCACTGCTGAGTGTCAAATCTGCTGACAGTGGAGACCAACAGTAAGTCCCTGATAAAGCACTGTTGCCTAGGATGATCAACCTGTTACCTGGTAGCAGGTTGATTACATTTGACCCCTTCCATCATAGAAGGGACAGCATTTTGTTCTTATTAGAATACACGCTCACTCTGGATACAGATTTGTCTTCCCTGCATGCCGTACTTCTGCCCAGACTACCGTCTGTGGATTCACAGAATGCTTTGTCAGCCTTCATTGTATTGCTTAGCATTGCTTCTGATTAAGAAATCTATTTCACAGCAAATGAATGCTCATGGAATTCACTGGCCTTGCTATGTTCCCCACCATCCTCAAGCAGCTGGCTTGATAGAACTGAATGTAGGTGGCAATACCTTGTATGATTGGGGCAAGGTTTTACCAGAAGGATATATGTGTACTGAATCAGCATCCAGTATATGGTGCTGTTTCTCCCCATAGGAAGGATTCATTGATTCAGGAATCAACAGATGGAAATGGGAGTGATACCACTTGTTATTACCTCTAGTGACCCAATAGCAAAATTTTTGCTTCCTGTTCCTGTGATCTTACATTCTGCTGGCCTGGAGGTCTTAATTCCAAAGGGAGAAGTGCTTCCACCAGGAGGCACAATGATGCCATTGAACTGGAAGTTAAGATTGCTTCCCAGCCACTTTGGGCTCCTCATCCTTCTGAATCCTCAGGCAAAAATGGAGTTGTCATGCTAAGAGTAGTGATTGATGCTGACTACTGTGGGGGAAATTGAACTATACCACAATAAAAGTAAGGAAGAATATATGTGTAATACAAGAAGTTCCTCAGTGCTTATCTTAGTATCACCATACTGTGTGATTAAGTTGAGGAACACTGGTAATACAATCTAGGTAGGACTACTAAAGCAGCCCAGACCCTTCAGGAATGAAGCTTTGGGTCACTCTATTAGGTACAGTACCAGGACCAGCTGAGGTGCTTGCTGAAGACAAAGGGAATATAGAATAGGCAGTGAAAAAAGGTAGTTGTGGATACCAACTGTGATCACGTGACCATTTACAAAACAAGAAATGTTACATTTCCTTCTTATTTTGTGTGTATATATGTGTGTGTTTGTGTGTGTGTATATACATATATAAATATAAAATCTTTGTTTTCTTTCCTCTTAATCCCTCACCATGCAACTTAAGATGTATTGAATTTATAGTATCAACATCATAGTATTTAAGTATTCTTAACTGTACATCATAGTATGTAAATATGTAGATTATGGGATATTGGGGAAGTGTACACATCACCTAAGGTGGGGAATGGGTTTATATTAGGGTTCTCCAGATATATAGAACCAATAGGATATATATAGATATAGACAAAGAGATTTATTATGAGGGATTGGCTCATGCAATTATGGAGGCTGAGAGGTCTCATGATCTGCTGTCTAAAACTTAAAGGCCCAGGAAAACCAGTGGTGTTCAGTCCCAGCCTCAGTCTGAAGTCCTGAGAACCTGGAGTGCTAATGTGAGGGCAAGTGAAGAGGATGTCTTTCCCAACAGAAGCAGGTGAACTCCCACTTCCTCTGCCTTTTCATTTTATTTGGGCCCTCAACAAATTGGGTGATTAATGCTCACTCACACTGGTGAAGGTAGATCTTCTTTACCACTTCAGATGCTCATCTGTTGTGGAACAACCTCACAGACACAACCAGAAATCATGTTTTATCAGTTCCCTGGGCATTTGTTAGTCCAGTCAAGTTGACACATAAAATTGACTGTCACAGGTTTAGAATGGTTTTGGTTGTATGCAGAATAGTTGTATCATGTGAGGTGGAATTATGACCTTGTTATTAATCTTCATTTGGTGATGAAGTTGGTTTAAGTAGATGTATATGAGTGCCAAGTTGACAAGGGGTGGACTTGTGATAGTTAATTTGTGTGTCATTTGGGTCACAGGCTGTTTAGACATTTGGTCAAATGTTATTCTGGGTATATCTGTGAGAGTCTTTTGTGGATGAAATTAATGTTTAAATTGGTAGACTGAGTAAAAAAGATTGCCCTCCCTGTTAGTGTTGGGCATTATCCAATCAGCTGAATGCCTGAATAAAACAAAAAGGCTGACTCTTCCCCCAATAGCGAGAATTTCTTCTTCCTAACTGCCTTCTAACTATGACTTTGGCTTTTTCTCACTTTTGGATTCAAATTTGTCTCTTCCTAGGTCTAGAGGCTGCTGGCCTTCAGACTGTGCCATTGGTCTTGCTGACTCATCCTGTAGATATTGGCACTTGTTAGCCAATGTAATTGTGTGAGTCAATTCCTTATAATAAATCTCTTCTCTTCTCTTCTCTTCTCTTCTCTTCTCTTCTCTTCTCTTCTCTTCTCTTCTCTTCTCTTCTTTCTCTCTCTCTCTCTCTCTCTCTCTCTCTCTCTCTCTCTCTCTCTCTCCCCTTTCATTCTGTTTCTCTGAAGAATCCTGATTGATAATGGGGCATAGAAATAGCATTTGATATACCGGGCGTGGTGGCTCACTCCTGTAATCCCAGCAGTTTGGGAGGCCAAGGTGGGTGGATCACCTCAGGTCAGGAGTTCGAGACCAGCCTGGCCAACATGGTGAAAACCCATCTCTACTAAAAATAATTATAATAAAAAAAATAGCCGGGCATGGTGATGCGCATCTGTAGTCCCAGCTACTCGGGAAGCTGAGGCAGGAGAATCGCTTGAACCCGGAGGCAGAGGTTGCAGTGAGCCGAGATCACGCCTCTGCACTCCAGCCTGGGTAACAGAATGAGACTCTGTCTCAGAAAAAAGAAAAGAAAAAAAAGAGATAGCGCTTGATAAAACAAAATCTCTATCTTGTTATTTTAGATGAAATTAAAAAAAATTTTCCTGTGATATTTAATTGTATTTTAATTTTCTTTTCTTCATCCTCTTAACAATATTGTCTGTTTTCTATGAGTTTTTTTTTCTCCCCTGCTTGTTTGCTTTGGTGTCTGTCATCACAGAAGAGGGTTTCCTCAAATGTCTGGTTAACTTTGGCAATTTGCTCATTCCTAAACATAACACAGAGAAAATCTGTATGTCTGGGTATGAGTTGTCCACCAGTGATGCATGAGTTCCCTTTGTCATTCGTAGAGCCTTACCTTTTATTCTAGCTTCTCAGTTTTCTCAGAAAAGTTTTCAGGTATCACTCAGAGTGTCATAGTCCAGTATGTATACTTTCAATTTATCTTGTCTTTTTCATTATAGCTTTTAAAAATAATTTCCTTAATTATAACTTTTCTGGAAAATTGACTTCCAGTGTTTACCATGGTAGGATGGCTACATGGCATTGGAAGAAGATTTGGGATTCTAACTTTTTTTTTATACCAACTTACAGCTCTTAGCCTCAGCCACCTTCATATGTACTCAGTGCCTTCAATTCCTAGCTTTTCTGGAGTTTTGTGACAAGCGTTGATTTCCTTTCTCATGTTGATTCCTCTACTTTGTTGTGTAGAGGTTTGTTTTCTTTGGTCCTCTAAGCGCATTTATTACTACTAACTCATGTGTTTCCAGGTTGTAAAATAAATTTCTTGATGTATCTCATATACTGTTGCTTCCTCTTTATTCTCAGATTTACTATGTTTAACCTGAAGTCACTCATTATCTACCTCTCTCAAAAGAAAAAAAATTTTTTTTTTGAGACAAAGTCTCGTTCTGTTGCCTAGGCTGTAGTGCAGTGGTGTGATCTTGGCTCACTGCAACCTCTGCCTCCCAGGTTCAAGTGATTCTTCTGCCTCAGCCTCCTGAGTAGCTGTGATTACAGGCGTGCATTACCACACCCAGCTAATTTTTGTGTTTTTAAGTAGAGATGGGGTTTCACCATGTTGGCCAGGTTGGTCTTGAACTCCTGACCTCGTGGTCCACTCACCTTGGCTTCCCAAAGTACTGGGATTACAGGCATGAGCCACCATGCCTGGCCAAAAAAATTTTTTTCATACTAAACGTTATGTTACAGATCTGCCTGCCAGAATCAATTGCTATTGCATTTAACGTTATTCAGTATTAATTGCTTGACAAAATAAAATGATAGCAGAGTAGATTATATGTAATCTTTTAAATCTGTGACCTGATTTTTTTCTGCTTTAGAACATACTAATATTTGGGAATTACTTTTAAAATGGAGATAAATTTATTTAGTGTGTTCGTTACTAAAATATGTTCTAGAAGATTATTGAATTTATAGAAAACTCAGGATCATGTCTAAAGAAATTAGAATTGTATTACAATAATTTAAATAAATGCATAGCACATTAATTGGTATCTTTTTTCTCTATATTTATTTGTTGAGGATAGGGAAGAATAGACAACGTTAGGTTAATGAAGTCTTTTGTCCCCCTAACTAACTATTACCACCAAGAATACAGTTTTGACATTTGGTGGAGATCTGTGTAGTAGATTTCACTAATATGTATTATCTTCATTGTTTTTGTTGTGTGACTTAAAAGCATCAGTAAGCTAAGAGTATATTTTAGTAAAAATTGACTAGTCAACAATTACGGCCTTAGGAAGTGATAGTCAATTAAATACAGCTTAGGAACAGGTATGAAATTATTGACTCTGTTGTTTTGTTTTGAGTTCTTCCTCTCCAAAGTGCTGAAATGTGTTTTGAAATTACTTAGTTGCATTAGTGGTTGGATTTGAGGCTTTTAACGTGTTTTTCATCAGTACCTCTGGGAAAAGGATAACCAAGACCTTTAAATGTACTATGCATTTTGCATCACTATATAATTGTAAGTACTGTGATGAAATATTGAAATGATCATGAAAGATGATGACCATTAAGTTTTTCTTTTAACTATTAAAACTCACTAAGGGTTATATTGAACTGTGGTTTATGAAATTGTTTAGCCTAACACCTTCCTTGATGATTGTTTCTGAAGTGGAGAAAAATGGTTTAGGATAGCATAGTTCATGAATATTCTTTTTAGTTTTGGCAACTTCTGTGAATTACTCTAGAGAATGTTTTATTATGGAGAAAACTTGTTGGCTTTGACTAACACCTGGATTATAAACAAATTGAAAAAATATTCTCATGGACTTCAGATTCTTTTTATATAGGTTATTCTTTTTAGTATGCATTTGTATATCTGGCATTTGGTATTAAATGGTAATAATTAGTAATTAGGACTGTATTATAGAGAAATGAAAACATAAAGATATTCCTGAGATTTGTGATAATTTTTAACAATAACCAAAAGTGTAAGATTTGTATTTTCATTTTATTCCTAATTTTAGCCAATTTTAAAAAATTAATGAGAACATTTTATTTCAGGTTATTATGTAATAATTACTGAAGGTTAACAAATATGGGTTTATAGATGATCCTCAAGAAAACCAGAAGCATAATGTATTACTAGTAATAAATTTGAGTTTCCGAGCCTCCATAAAACACTGAACTTCTTCAATTATATATGTACCTTCATGTCTAATTTGTTTTTAATTGAAAAGAAGTATTTCATGTGACATACCAAGATAAGTTTAGGTTCTAAAATTTTTAGTGTGGTTAAGTTTTGATAGTTATACTAACTTTAAACTCGTTTTCAGTCTAACCTCAATGATACCACGTAAAATCTTTGTGAAATCTAAATGGCACAATTTCTGATTTGACAATGTAAGTAAAAGTTTCTGTATATGATGAAAAGAAAATCTAAATGATGTTTACCCTTTACCTGCCTACTTAATGTATGAGTCTTCCTGCTGTTACCTATTTCATCCATGTGTAGTTTTGAGTTTTGTCTGAATTATGTAACAAAAATCCTTTCCCAATGGAATTTTGGATCAGACCAAATGGATTTGAGAAAAATAGTACTAGTAAATACTTTTTTATTACTAATTTTTAAAAGACTTTACTTTTTAGAGCAGTTGTAGGTTCACAGCAAAATTGAGCAAAAGTTAGAGATTTCCCACGTTCCTCTTTCCCCTACACACACATAGCCTTCTCTCTTGTCAACATTCTTCACCAGACTGGTATGTGTGTTATAGTCAATGAACCTACATTGACATATTATTATTCAAAGTCCATAGTTTACATTAGGGTTCACTGTGGTGTTCTGCATTCTGTGAGTTTAGACAAATGCATAATGGTGTGTCTTCATCATCATAGTTTCATACGGAGTAGTTTTACTGCCCTAAAAATCCTTTGTGCTCCCCTCCATTCCCACTAACCCCTGTAAACACGGATCTTTTTACATTTCTCCATAGTTTTGCCTTTTCCAAAATGTTGTATAGTAGGAATCATACAATATGTAACCTTTTCATGTTAGTTTCTTTCTCTTAGTAATATCCTTTCATGACTTGAAAGCTCTTTTTTTTTTTTTTTTTAAAGCACTGAATGATATTCCATTGTCTGGTTGTACCACAATTTATTTGTCCATTCACCTTCTGAATGACATTTTGTTTGCTTCTAAGTTTTGGCATTTATGAATAAAGCTGCTATAAATCTCCATGTACAAATTTCTAAAGTGGTCATAAGTTTTCAACTCCCTTGGTTAAACACTAAAAAGTGAAATTGCTGGATCTTATGGTAAGAGTAGATTCAGTTTTGTTAGGAACCACCAAACTGTCTTTCAATGAGACTGTATCATTTTGCATTCCCACCAGCAAAGACTGAGATTTCATTTATTCTTGTACCACATCCTTGCATTAGGTGATGTCAGTGTACTGGATTTTGGCCATTCTAACAGGTGTCTAATGGTATCTAGTCTTTTCCCCGATGACAAGTGGAGAATCTTTCATATGCTTATTTGCCATTTGTATATCTTCCTTGGTGTCAAAGTGTCAAAGTCTTTGGCCCATTGTTTAATGTTATTGTTTGTTTTTGTTGACTTTTAAGAGTCCTTTGTATATTTTGCACAACAATTCTTTATCGGATGTCTGTTACAAATGATTTTATCCCAGTCTGTGACTTGTTATTACTGATACATAGGAAAGTGGTTGACTTTGTATATTAACCTTGTATCCTGCAACTTTGCTATTTATTGCTTATTCCGGGATTTTTTTGTAGATTATTTAAGATTTTCTATATAGATGATAATGTCATCAGCAAAGACTATTTTATTTCTTCTTTTTCAATTTTTATCCTTTTTTTGGTCTCACTGCATTAGCCAAGACTTCCAGAATGATGTTGAAAGATAGTGGTGAGAGGGGACATTCTTGACTTTTTTCCTGACAGTGGATACTTATAAAAGTAAAATGACTAAAGATTTATGTATAGAATTTTAGTTCCTTTGTAATTACTGGCTTCTTTTTTTCTAGCAAGAAAAGTAATTTTTTTTTTCATTTTCTTCTTTAAGTTTCTATTTTGAAATTTTCTGTAAGTTAAATGATGTAAATGAAAACTCACTCAACTTGAGGTCTCACCTTCCTTCCTATTCTTGTATTATGTTAAATTTCTAGTTGGGTTTCCAAGAATATTATGTTAGGTATAAGAGCTGAGGAGTGAACATATGCTTGTGTTGTTTGGCTGTGGCATCTCTTGAGGCATCATACTTCTTGCTGATCACTTGCTACCTATCCACAAAGGTCACAGTTACATTCTCTTCATCTTCTTAAATCCTAAGCTGCTTCTGCATCCTTCTGTGATAATTTTTTGAATCTTCCTAGTTGAGGTCCATCTGTCTTTAAATTTGTTTCTGTTCTACTGTTCTTGTGCATTACTAAATTTAGGGTAAGTCTTTGAGTCTTATTATCTCTCTATGCTGTGCTTGGGAAGTTAGGTGTGGGACCCTCTGTACCAAAAAAAAAAAAAAAAAAAAAAAAAAAAAAAAATTGGAGGTTTCTGCTTTTTTAAATCATTTTCCTACCTTTTGAAAAGAGAGGAAGTTGTGGCACTTGCCCTTCTCTCAAGAAAATGGTCTTGTGGAATTTGATTGCTTCCCTTTGGACAACTTGTCTTCATTTTATTTTGATGGAAAGAAAATGGTTTTAAATTAAATTCATATTTCTGTTTTATATTGGTTTGTTTTTTCCTCATTGGAATAAATTAATACCTGTTTTACAGTTTTGGTAAAATATGAATTCAATATGAATTTTCAGAGAGCATATATTATACAATTACAAGTCATGAATTTCTAAATGTTAGTACATTTTAGAGTAATAAAAATTATACCTAGATTAAACTTTTAAAAGAGAATATCTAAGACCTGCAGATGTAGCATAATCTGCCTAAGGATATATTTTGTTAGTATCAGAATAAGAACATGGATTTTATGACTTTGTTTCTTGTTCATTCCTCAAGAATACATTACCTTTTCTTCTCTGCTGGTTCTAGACAGTGACTATCCTCCAATGTCTTACTGATTTTCTATTTAATTTTTATTCTACTGTATATGTTCTGTTAGCACAGTTATGCTAACACTGTTCATAAAATATAATTCTTTGACAAAATCATGTCGTGTGATTGTTTTAATCTCAAGAACTACCTTGAGTTTTTCAAAACACAAAAGAAGGTAGTACAAAAGTGGACATAGAAAAGAGAATGTAGAAGAGAAAGGATGAGACTGAAAAAGAAAAGAATTTGGAGTGGAACAGAATAGACATTAGGGCGAAATTGCCTGGAATTTCAAAGTCTTGGAGTTATTACACTCAGAAAATATGAATATGGTTTTCTGGTGAGCAGTGATAAGTAGCCAGACATGGCCTTTTGATTTGGGTTTTATGAAAGGACAAAGAAAGATTAGTTGAGAGATATTATGTAGTTAGAATACAAAGAGTTCCTTAAATATTAAGAAATAGGAAGATTATGTATGTATTTCCAGTTCTTTAAAAAAAAACTCTGTGTGTGTGTTTATGTAGGCACACATACATACACGCACACACATGCACACACACACACACAAGTGCATTTACTGGCATTTTTCAAATGTAGGTATATTTCAATTCATGTAGGCCTTTCCTTATTGTATTAATGCTTATTATGTATGTATTTTGTTATAAGGATTAAAATATTCATTTGTACATACTCTATTGATTGATTTCATTCCTAGGCTTTTTAATGGATTGCTTTTTAGTGGATAAAGTTTAATGGATATATTTCAAATGGATCAAAAATATAGTTAGTAGATTTATACCAGATATTACTAATTCATAGGGTAATGAATTATAGTTTTCTAACTCAAAACTGGTTTAGCTCAATTCACTGATTTTTCTAATCTTATTTTCAATCGCTAGTCATCAATTTTTATGGTGAACTATGCTGTTTTTATTAGGGTTATTGAACTATTTAATTGTTTCTTCTCTTCATTTTGGATAATACATCTTTTAAAAAAATCAGAAAACAAAGCCACAACAAAAATATCTATTTGTCCTTGGTTTTCTTTGTTACCTTCTTTCCCAACTCCCAACTATTTTAGATAAATTAGTATATCGTGTTACAGAACGAAAAGGGCAAGATAAATATAGATAGGCTCATTTAATTTACATAGAATCAAATTGTTGCTAGCTTGTTTAGTGTCAGTATCACCTATTCATATGTTTTAAAATAACTTTTAAGAGTTAGGTATGAAATTGATATGGGTGATATTTTTCATTATTATTGTTTTAAAATAACCTACTGAGTGACATTTCTTCAGCTATTTTTGCCTTTTTTTTTTTTTAATAGGAGTGGCAAAATTCTATTCAGAAGAACGCAGGCCTTGCTTTTATCGAACTTGTCAATGAAGGAAGGTAATCTATTTTATTTTAATTCATTTTGTATTTTTCTTTAAAATCTTGTGTTTTTCCCATAGGCATTGATATTTTTGGGTTCTGTATTTACTATTTGTTCAGTCAGTAATGTAATGGAGCTCTGATATATCAATTATTATGTATTTGTTAATATTTAACCATTTAATAATTTTCTTTAGAGACATGCTTACTGATACAGTTCTGATTTTTATTTTTCAATATGTGTGGCTGAGTTTGGGAAAAGTAAACTAATAATTCTATTTGCAGGTATAAGGAAAAGCTATACTTATTTGGACTTCCTATCAAGTTCTTTTATGTGTATAGAGCCAATAATTAGAATTAGATGTCTATATTATCTTTCTTATATCACAGGCTGACTGTAAGGGGAGAGGGAACAGGTTTCGAAATGTGATGTGATGAGAAAGGTGATAGACGAAATAAGTAGGTATGTTTTCCACTTAAAGAGCAGAAACAGAAGAATTCAAGGAATGAAAATTCAGTGGTGGGTAAAAGAAGGGAAGAAAGTGCAGAGATGAAAAGAGAGATAAAAGGGAGAAAACAAATGTAAAAGAGTGAAAGTATTAAAAGGTAAAAAGAAATTGAGGAAATGATTAAGTGGATCACTTTTTGTCTGATTTGTAGTAGCTGATTTTGCATTAATGGAACTGAAGACCCAGAGTATAGATTAAAAGATGCTACTGACTCCCCTTTGAGATAGTATTCTGAACAAACTTACTGTTTCAGCAGTGTTCGATTAGTGTTTTGGGTAATGTTGTTGGAAAATTGACCCTATCAGTCCTTTGGTAACTATTTGAACTTGCGTGTAGGAATCAAAGCTTGCTCTCTATCTCTCATAAATGTTATGGAAAAGGGAGAAAAGAGTATTCGTAACTTTATTTGATTTTAAATACTACTAAAATCCTTTCCCTCAGAAATAATTACAGGTGCTCACAGACTAGTAACCTGCAATTATAATACTTCATGCTGAATTCTGTGATGGAAATATGTAAGTACAGGGTGCTTAAAACTTAACCAGGAAACATGATTCTTGAGAGGCATTTCAAGGATCAGTATGATTTGTCATGTAAACATTAGAAAATTGGAGGTTATGGAAAAATTGGAGGACATTTGTGTGAAAAATGTTTCAAACACAGGTAACAGAATATCTGAAGGCATTGTAATGTGGGAAGGTATATAGGATATTCGTGTGCGTGTGTGTTTGTGTGTGTGTGTGTGTGTGTGTGTGTGTTGGAGAGGTGGTGTTGGAATTGGACATCTAGATTCCTCAAGAGAGTGGGAAACCTTGGAAGATTTCAAACAAAAGAAGTCATTGTGATATTTGGGGCTTGGAAAGATTAACTGGCAGAATTATTTAGGATAGGTTGAAGGAGGGAAGACCTGATTGAAATGAACAACAGTAGCAAGGTTACTACAGTGATCTATATGAAAGATAGAGCTACATTTTCATGTAGAGTGTGGCAAGTAGTAGGTGATCAATAAAAACTGATATAGATTTATAGCAGTGATTACTAATTCATAGGGCAATGAATAAAATAATGACTAATTCTTTACTCTTCCTTTTAGTAAACATTTCAAAGTGTATAGTTATTGAAAAATAGCTTTTGGCTGATTTCAACACTAAGGTATTGGATGATATTGAAGTTTATATACAGAAAAAGAGGTAACTGAAGCAGTTGATTAAATATACAAATGTTCTGCTTAATGCAAAACACCCATGAGCAGATTTTTTATAATTTTTAGTGTTTATTGAAGTGTAATTCCTGGGCTTTTTTAAAGAAAAATTTATATGAGGTGATTTTGATCATTGTAGACTTTACTAAATGTAACTACCCTTACTTATGTATGTTACTGTTACATTTAATAGGTGAGGCAACATAGACTTATGATTAAGAGCATTGGCTTTGAAGATAGGCCTGGGTTCAGGTTTCAGCTTTGATACTTGGCAAGTGCTTTTGGTTTTTTAGCTTCAATTCCTCATCCATTTATTATATATTATGTCCCAGGAATTATTATTGCTACTGAGGATACAGTGCAATAAACAAAATAGATAAAGATTCTTTTTTTGTGTGTGGATTGTGTATTCAAGTAGGCATTGACAGATTATGAACAATAAAAAAATAAATAGGTTATATAATATGTGAATGATGGTCAGTACTATGAGAAAAGAAAATATGGAGCAGATGAGGGGAATTAAATTTTTGAAGGAAGTAGAAAAGGTTGGTATGGTTTGTAGTTAAAATAGAGTGGCAGGATTAGGACTCATTGAGAAAGTAACATTGGAGCAAGCACTTGAAGAACACAGGGAGTCAGTTAAAGGGCCATGTATGGAAAAGCATAGGGAACAGCCAGTGTACAAGTGAGAGCCTCTGTAGTGTATTTGAGGAATGAGGCCAATATAGCAAGAAAAGAGTGATTAAAGTAGAATGAAATAGGAAGTAAGGTCAGAGATATAACATAGGGCAAGATTTTGTGTAGAGGCTTTATAATTTATTCTGTGGGAAACGACAGCCATTGCACGATTTTGAGAAGAGGAAGACAGTCTCCCTTATGAATTAAAAAGATCACTCTGGGATGGGTGCAGTGGCTCACACCTGTAATCCCAGCACTTTGGGAGGCTGAGGTGGGTGACTTGCTAGAGCCCAGGAGTTCAAAACCAGCCTGGGCAACATGGTGAAACTCTGTCTACAAAAAAAGCAAACAATTAACCTGGTATGGTGGCAGGGGCCTGTAGCACCAGCTACTTGGAAAGCTGTCAGGTGGGAGGATCCCTTGGGTCTAGGAGGACGAGGCTGCAATGAGCTGTGATCATGCTACTACAATATAGCCTGGGAGATAGAGCAAGACCCTGCTTTGGGGGACAAAGAATTACTATGACTGATGCATATAGGAATTTAAGGATAAAAGTGAAGAGATCAGCCAGAAGCAGTGGCTTATGTCTAGTTCCAGCACTTTGAGAGGCCAAGGCGGGAGGATCTCTTGAGCCCGAGAGTTCGAGACCAGCCTGGGCAACATAGTGAGACCCTGTCTCTACAGAAAATAAAAAGGATTAGTTGGGTGTGGTGGCGTGCACCTGTGATCCCAGCTACATGGGAGGGTGAGGCAGGAAGATCACTTGAGCCCAGGAGGTCGAGGCTGCAGTGAGCTGTGTTCACGTCACTTCACTCCATCCTGGGCAGTAGAATGAGACCTTGTCTCAAAAACAAACAAACAAATCAACAACAACAACAAAAAACAAAGAGATCAATTAGGGGGCTATTGTAGTAATTCTGGTTAAACATGATGGTGACTGGGACAAGGTTGCTAGCAGTAGAGGAGGTAAGAAGTAGTAGGATTGTGAACCTATTTTGAAGATAAGACCTGACAGGATATCCTAATGGCTTGGATGTGGGTTTAAAGCCAGGCATCACTCTTAAGATTTTTGGCCTTGTAAGTAGAGATACCAAATGCCTTTGTTTTGCATTACCATTCAAAGATCTTTATATATCAGACATCTTCGGAATATAGAAATAGTGTCTCCATTTGGAACAAAGCAAGATCATTTACTGTCTAGTATAATAACGTCTCTCTCTGAGCCAAAGACCAACAGACCTACTGGCCATCACAAAAGATTCAAGTGCCATAAGCTCAGAGTTCCTCTCTTGTAACACACTTTACTGCATATACAGGTGTCTGTTGGACCTGTGTTATTCTGTGGGAACTGAGACTTGAAGGTACTGGCACAAATGCTAATACTCTGGCTATTGCTATTTCTGAAAATTTGTTGAAACTGTTGTTTGAAAAATTTATTTTTATATCATCTGTTACCGTTTTCATAGTACCCTTTCTCTGACTTTTTGCCTTTGCTTTTCTCATTCTGTTTAGATTTTTTAGCCTCCCATAGTTAGAAACTCTTTTCTTTATTTCACTGCTTAGCCTATAGAGAACACTCAGCCTTTATCTTTTAAGTGTTTGAAATAAACAGTGGTGGAAGCTAAGAGTGATTAGTAAAATAGTGGAGGTAAAATTGGAAATTTTCATTCTCTCTTTATTTACAGTGTAGAATATATTTTAAGGGAAAATTTTAGTGGGTTATTTTTGTAAATCAGTGGATTTGGCTTTCCTTTTATAAATATTTAGTGCCTTGAGGTTAAATGAGTTTTCATAGGAATAGATGTGTTTGTGAAGTAGTTTGGAGTGTTTGACTACTAGACTTAATCCCAGGGGCAGGAAGAATAATAATAAGGATTTTCCTTTTTACTGCAAAGACTAACCTTTTTTCTTCTTATTATGTAAGTCTGACCTGCTTGACCTCATTTATAGCGTAGCTGCTATAAATTTTGCCCTTGATTAATGTTTTATTAGTGTAAATAACATGAAGACCTTTATAGACAGACTACAGCATAAGGTCTAACAGACTTGAAGAGTATCATTAGCAAATCAATTACTAAGTTCAGACACAAGTGATTGTTGTTTGGTAGAAACTGCTGATGTTTTCTAGGTAGCTATGATCAAGACAGCTGCTCTATGAGATGTTATTCTGTGAAATTTATAGTGATTTGCTGATGGTCTCTTTAACTTACATTTGTTTAATAAGATATTTTTAAATACATTGTTTTGGTAATGTTGAGTTCAATTATTGGTATTTTTTATGTAAACAACACTCCATTTTAAACAAATTTATAGAGCTAGAATAATTGATAATCACTGACATAATTGTTACAACCTTGATGACTTAAAAGAGAAAAAAAATACATATACTTACAATAAAAGATTTCAGTTAAAAAATGAAATTTTCACATATTATGAGCAAGAACATTGTTATTCCTGAATGGTAATTTTGTTTATGAGTGTTTTATGATATCTTGAATCATTATTATCACCACCTCCGTTTATGTTTTAAATATGCAAGTGATAGATCTAAAAGAGTTTTCTTATTCTTGAAAGGCACAACTTTCTTTAAATCAATAGTTTTAAAGAACTTAAAGAATATTAAAGCCACCTTTTAGAGTCTGTGATGCTGTAGCACCACATCAACAGAAAATAATGTACAGTTATTACTGCTCCCTTTGACCCTCTTGAATGAAATCTGAGGGTTCAGTGTTATACCAAATTTAGGTGTGGTGTAGGTTACATTGTTTATGTATATTGGACCTGAATTGATTTATTTGTGTATTCGATTTGTCTTTATCTTACTTATTTTTTTCTTCACCTTACAAATGTATTTAATTGAAATTGAATTGAATTGAAACATATATTTAATTAAATTCCATAACACTGTTGCTTATATTTTTCAACTCAATTCTTTGCCAATGAATCTTGTATGTTTTTTCTTATTTGGATAAATAAAGGGCTTCAAGTTCTTATTTTCCCTTTTATTCTTATTTTCTTGGAGGTTTTGGTGATATTACTTGCAAAAAATTTTAGTGTCTCAGTATTGATGTTAATTTTGCTGGCAGAAATAGATCTGGCTGCTAGGTTGCCTCCTTTCTTCTTGCCAGCTTGCTTGTGATCCCTCCAAATACTTTTTAGAGCATTTTAAGCTCCTGATGTTGTTCTAGGTAGCTGTGATCAAGGCAGCTGCTCTGAGACATTATTCTGTGAAATTTGTAATGATTCTTTGATGGTCTCCTGTCTTATGACTTGTGTCTCTTAGAGAGAGTGATGAATATTTTATGTATTTAGGTAGTGCTCTTTTTGTTCTTAACCTCTAGAATTTTGAAAAATCAGTGTAAATCCTCTATCAGTTTTCTGTCTTTTTTTTTTTTTTTTTTAAGATAGGGTCTTGCTCTGTTGCCCAGGCTAGAGTACAGTGGCACGGTCTCGACTCGCTTTAGCCTCGATCTCCCTGGCTCAAGTGATCCTCTCACCTCAGCCTTCTAAGTATCTGGGACTGCTATTGAGGACACCACACTTGGCTACTTTTTTAGTTTTTTTTTTCTTATAGAGGTGGGGTTTTGCCTTGTTGCCCAGGCTAGTGCTGAACTCCTGGGCTCAAGTCATCCAGCCTCCCAAAGTGCTGGGATTACAGGCATGAGCCACTGTGCCTGGCCTCCTTTCATTCTTGTTTCTAGTTTTATTAATGTTTTTATTAGTTTCTCTCATTGTTTCTATTTCATTTATATTTTAAATTAAAAAGCAGGCATAGTTTTATTGGTTAATTTTTTAAATTTTTGATAGTAAAAGTCAGGGAAGTAGTAGACTATGAAACCTAGTTTAAAAGTATAATATTTGGTAAAAATTTTAAGACTAAATTCTCATCTTGAATCTTGTAATTTGCTAAATATGTAAATAATTAAAATAACCTATAATTGTAGTTTTGTGTTTAATTTAATAAAAACACATTTTAAGAACTTTCATAGCCTCCTACAACTTTACTTTTAGACGTGCTGCTGTGACTCTTCTTTTTCTCCCTTCCTTGGAAAGCACAGAAAGGGCAGATTATCCCACATACTTTTGGTCATGTTGCTTAATCATCCTCTAGGGACAGTCAGTGTCTGCTTATTACAGCAGTAACTCAGACTTGTATCCAAATATATGAATAGCCCACATAAAAGACATAATGCTTTGAGTACTAATACACTGGTCTGTCTTCAAAATTAATCTGCTTAGGTTGCATGTCTTCTTTCTGAGCATTCATTTAGCAGCTCCAGCCTTTGTCTTTACTTCTCTAAATAGCATAATTACCAGTAATGTTGGCAGAATGAGAAGAAGAATGACTAGAAGGGAAGGTGAAGAGGGAAAAGGGAGAGAGGGAGAGAGGCCAGAAAACATTTCATTTAGACCCTGTTTGGCCATGAGCACTTGTGTTTTAGATCTGGGTTATCCTTTGATAAAAAGACAAAGGTATTTATTGCACATAAGTAAACAGTGTGGCTAGAATATATTCTCATCTGTATCAGTGGAAGATAAAATTTGAATTGAGGTAGAGATTATCACTTGGAAATCCTTGAGTGTTACTTAAAGAGCCATATGCTTTTTCTGGTTTCAGTTTTAAAATTATATATGTAGGAAGATACTTTATAGAAAAGCGCCAATTAAATTTTTTTATTATAATTTTTTTGTTTGTTTTAAGAGATAAGTTCCTGCCTTGTCACTCAGGCTCAAGTGATCTTCCTACCTTGGTCCCCCAAGTTGGTAGGATTACAGGCGTGAGTCACTGTGTTCTGCTTAATTGCATCTTGTAAACAGTTGTTTGGAAATGATGCTATTTTTGGGGTAGAGTCAGAGATCAACAATGGATTAGTTGAGCCGAGACTTTATCTTTTTTTTTTTTTTTTGAGACAGGGTCTTGTTCTGTCACCCAGGCTGCAACCTCTTAACTCCTGGGCTCATGTCTTTATCTCTGTTTACTTCAATCCTTCAAATCAATTGTATTGGTATAGAAGTTTCTCTGGGTGATTTAGAATGAAGTATATGCTCTTAAAGATTAGATTATTTAAATTAATGTTTATCATTTTGTGAAAGTGTAATGGCTTATCAAAGAAGATTAGAATTTTCTCTCAATTAGGATAAGCATATGTTTCTTATTTATTTTATTCATATGTTTTGGTTTAAAGTACTTACATATTCAGGTTATTTTTTATTTTTAATTTTATAGCTTGATTTCAGCTTATCATTAATATACTTCCTTTAATAGATTTTGAATATAGAGGCTTGTTTTGTGCACTTTATATGGGATTTTATAATTAAATGATTTTTCAATGGTTACTTTTTTTTTTAGATGGAGTTTCAACTCTGTTGCCCAGGCTAGAGTGCAGTAGCAATATCCAAGGCTCACTGTAGCCTTGATCTCCCTGGCTCAGATGATCCTTTCACCTCAGCCTCCCAAATACCTGGGACTACAGGTGCCTGCCACCACACCACAGCTTTTTTTTTGTATTTTTTTTTTTTGTATTTTTTTTTTTTGTATTTTTTTTTTGTATTTTTTGTGGAGTTGGAGTTTTGCCATGTTGCCCAGACTGGTCTTGAACTCCTGCTCAAGTGATCATCCCACCTTGGACTCCCAAAGTAATGGGATTACAGGCATGAGCCACCACGCTGATTTGTGGCTACTTTTTAAAGTTTGTTTTGTTCTGATTTATGTAAAAAAATGGTGCGTTTGAATGGTGCTTTTTCACCCCCTAAAAATGCTAAATTCTACTAGATTTCAGAGCTTTAAATATTTTGCTATATAGGATTTGCTGTTTGACATTTTTTTTTTTTTTTTTTTTTTTACCAAGACCAAATGTATATGACTTTTAGCAAAGATGGCTTGGATATAACGTGCCTGTAGAATATGCTTATGTTTGTATAGATGTTTCATAGCCTTATACATTTTAAAAAACTACAACAGCTTCTATGTAAGTATGATCGTTTATTAAATAAACATGATTATAGGAAAAATGGATATGTATTAGGGATAGGTGAATAAAGGAACTCTCATAACCTTTGAGAAGAGTAAAATAAGAATAAAATGAAAATAGAGTCACTCACTTTATTCAGCAAATATTAATCCACACTGGCCACGTGCTGGTCCATATTCTCAGCTCTGGGAATTTAGCAATGGTCAGAATAGACATGCCTGCCCTGATAGGGTTTATTTTAATTGGTAAAGTTAGACAATAAAGAAATTAAAAAGTTGATAGTATGTTCAGCAGATAAGTGATATGAGAAAGTTAAAACAAGGTGAGGGGGAGAATAGGTACAATCGGATACAGAGGACATTGCAGTGTTAAATAAGAGTGGTCAGAGTGGAATCTGAAAGGATGAATTTCTATGAATCGCTAAGGAAATGTCACTGACAATGAAGAGACAAAGGCAGTTATAAGAAGATAGAAGGTGGTAGATATTGTGCAGCAGAGGAATCTGCTGAATTCCAAGTGGAGAGTCAGGAGAGCCATTTCTCTGTATTTTTGCTTTTCTACATATAACTATCTTCTCTCTCTTTTTATTTGCACATTCTAGAGAATAGATTCTTTCATAGTCCTAAGAAATTATTTTATCTAAAATAATCGGATAAAGGCTTGCAGCCTGGTCCTTTTGCTTCCATTCTAGCCTCTGTAATACCATGAGTTGTTTTAAAATGCTCAACTAGGGATTATCATGTAAAATAAGTTTGGAAAAACAGGTTGATGTCAGGATGTAACATTTATATTAAATTACTAAGGTTTTATATTCTCAGAATGAAATAACTTTATGGAGTATTTGCTATCTCCATTTAAACTGTAGTAAAGCATATGGATACCTTGTGGTCTCCCCGATCAAGGATATTGCCTTCCAGAAAAAGTGACTACTACCTGGGCTAAATTTCAATCAAGAAAGATCTAAATTGGCCTTAAATGTGTATGAAGCCCATTAAATTTTTTTTTTAAATTTAAATTAATTTTTTCAGTCACCAACAAAATCTATTCTTTGTAAGGTTTCAGGTGTGTGTATTCTGTGATGTTAGAGCCTTTACATCCCTTATTCAAAGTTGTTACTGAGAGCTTTAACTGAGAAAGGTGCAGAGAGAGAACAATTTAGGGATTTTTGTGATACTTAATTATTGGATGTGCTGGGTGAGAGACAGAGAGAGATAGATGTCGTGAGGAGGCAGGTACGTGGAGAGTTAGGCAATAATTCTTCACTATAAGAATAAAGGCTATGTTAATATATGGAGATGATATTTTGAAAAGTGAGGCTTTAGTAGTTCTCATATTACTGAAGAAAATCATTGGAAGCAATTTATCCCCTTCTCTGTAGCTAATTCTAAAGAAATTACTGTATTTAGAAGGATTGCCAATTCAGGAACATTATTTCCACATTCTCAATTATTAGAGTGTAGAAAGGTGGTAACTTTCCTTTCCCATCAATGGTCATGTCTAGTAGCAAAAATGACAGTTGCTGCTAATGGGGGTCACAGAAAGCCCAGGAAACAGAGCAGTAATATTGGAAAACTCTTGGTGAAAATGTGTATGTGCTTACCCAAGGTCTAGACTAGTATAATCAGATGTGGCCAATGGGCTGTAATGTAGTTATGGGAGATGGTTGTCATCATTACTGTTATTTATTGAGCCTCTAGTATGAATCTTTTCTAGTTGGTCACTTGATAGGGCTGTTTGTTTCCTAAGGCTGACACAAGCATTTTTTTCTTCCTTCTTGCACTGTAGGTGTAAATTATACATAGTTTTTTCTTCTTAATATTAAAATATGTGAATCGTTTTATGCTCTGCATTTAGACATTTAATCTACAGTAAACGCGACATTTTGAGGCTGCTTATAAAAATTAAAACTTTAATTTACCTTTAATTCTTTGTTTGAAAGGATAGTTTACACAGCTATTAAATAAAATTGCTGTTCCTAAATATTGTATAATTTGCATATTTAGGAAAATAAGCATATAGATGAGAAAAATTGACCCCTTACAATAGCAAAAAAAAAAAAAATCATTTAGATATCTAATTAGTTTAATTTTTGAAGTCATTTTAATATTTTCCTTAATGAAAGGATAAATAATATTGTGTGTGTATTTAAAACAATGAGAGGTATGTAGTCAGGACTTTCTCAGATACTTTGATTTTAAAACATTTTGTAAATTGTGAAGGAAAAGATATATATGCTTCCCTTCTTCTCTGAAAGTATTATTAACTACTTTACATATATCCCAGTCACTTTTTATAATATTCTTTTAAATAGTAAGGTTAGATGGTAATCATTTTGTATTATGCAGCGAAAATATTTCAAACTTAAATTTATGACACAGTTCAGTCTAAAAGCTCCATGGTTTTGCTGTTAACTGCTTAGATAAATTTAAATGCTTGAGAATATTTGGTTTGAAGTATTTCCGCAAACTATCCACTCATCAAATAATGATGGGGTATAGCCTACCTAAACAGTACCTGTTAGATATGTTTATTTAAAAAAAAAAAAAAAAGCAAAAAATTTTTTTTACTCTTTTTTTAAAAGATTTTTCCTTTTTCCTTCCCTGCTTTCTTAATCAGTTCTGGTTAAGGAAGCACATCTTCTGAGAGAATAGAGTAATACACATATAATTCTAACAGAATGTTTATAAGATATTCTATAAACAAGTATATGCTGTATCTACAATAATCATTAGGGATAAGACTGACATAAAATAAGCTGGGCATTGTGGTTCACTCCTGTAATCCCAGCACTTTGGGAGACTAAGGTGGGAGGATTGCTTGAGCCCAGGAGTTGAAGACCAGCCTCAGCAACATAGCATGAGCCTGTATGTCTTTACAAAAAATTAGATAGTATGCACCTGTAGTCCTAGCTACTTGGGAATTTGAGGTGGGAGGATCACTTGAGGCCAGGATTTCCGAGACCAGCCTGGAAAATGTAGCAAGACCCCTGTCTCTACAAAAACGATATTAAAAATAAAGGTTGACATAAAGTAAAGGTCTTTGTAGGATAGAATTGCAGAATATTCCTCAGAGGGAAAGAGGAATGAAATGGATATGAAGGAATTAAGGTTTTGAATATAAAGAAAGGACAAAAAAGTAGATTGGGAGTGGTTTGTGGCACTCATTTTTTATCATTCATTCAGTATCTATTTATTGATTATAATCCGTATGCCAGGTACTATTCTGGAATCTGAGGATATAGCTGTGAATAAATCTATGCTGTCATAAAGGAGAGAACAAATAATAAACAAGTAATCTAAATAAGACAATTTAGATAGTAATAAATGCTTAGAAGAAAACAAAGCAGAGTGATGCTATGAGAATAAACATATTGGCTTTTAGGGAGTATGGAGTGTTTAGAAAAATCTTGTGAAGGGGAAGCAGTTTGAATGAAGAGAAGTAACTAACCCTTTTGAGATGTATGTCACAACATTTTAAGGTGAGGAAACAGCAAGAGCAGAGGCCATAAGGAGTGAATAGTATTTGTGTATTATTTAAACAAATTGAAGGCCAGAGTGACTGGAACAAAATCAGCAAGAAAGAGAGTAAGGCTTGGGAATGTCAAGAGAACTTTTCAATATTCAGCTCATATAAGGCCCTGTAAGCTATGCTAAGAAATTTGGATTAAACCTTATTCAGTAAGAGCAGAGTGTTTAATAGAGAAGTGGCATGATATAACTTACAGCGTTGTTTGTTTGTTTTGCTTATTTGTTTATTTTGTTTTTGAAACAGGCAGGGTCTCTGTTATACAGGCTGGAGTGCAGTGGCTTATGGCAGCTACATACTCCTGGCTAATGTGATCCTCCCACTTCCCTCCTGAGTAGTTGGGACCACAGGCACATGCCACCATGCCCAGCTATTTTTTTTTTTTTTTGGGTAGAGATAGGGTCTTGCTATGTTGTCCAGGCTGGTCTTGAGCTCCTGGGCTCAAGCAGCCCTTCTGACTTGGCCTCCCAAAGTGCAGGAATGATAGGCATGAGCCACTGGGGTTGTCTTTTCACTCTGTTGGTTTTGTCCTTTGATGCACAGAAGGTTGTTATTGTTGTTGTTTTTTCCTTTTTCCTTTATCTTTTTAAAAATAGATATGGAGTCTCACTATGTTGCCCAGGCTGGGCTCAAATTCCTGAGCTCAAGCAATCTTCCTGCTTTAGCCTCCCGCAGTGTTGGGATTACAGGTGTGAGCCGGTTTACCTGGCCCAGAAATTTTGATGTAGTCCAGTTTATCTATTTTTTTTCTGTTATTGCCTGTGCTTTTGGTATTACATCCTAGAAATCATTGCCAAATTCAGGGTCTTGAAGCTTTTCCTTATGTTTTCTTTTAGGAGTTTTATTGTTATAACTCCTACATTTAGGTCTTTGATCCATTTTGAGGTAATTTTGTATATAATGTAAGTGCCTTAGTCTCTGTATGCTGCTATAAAAAATACCTGAGACTGGGTAATTTATAAATAATAGCAATTTATTTCTCACAGTTTTAGAGGCTTAGAAGTCCAAGATTAAGACACTGGCAGGTTTTAGTGTGTGATGAGGGCTGGGTCTCTGCTTCTAAGATGGCACTTTGAGCACTGTGTCTTCACGTGGTAGAAGCCGAAAGGGCAGAAGAGGCTTAAACATTGTGTGATGACTGTTCTTTAAAGGCCTTAATTCCATTCACTAGGGAGGAGCCGTTATGACCTAATGACGTCAGAAAGGCCTCATCTCTTAATACTATTGCATTGGAGATTAGGTTTCTGCAAGAATTTTGGAGGGGGATACAGATATTCAAACCATAGCAACAAGTATCCAATTTCTTTTTTCTTTTTTGTGAGATAGAATCTTGCTCTGTTGCCCAGGCTGGAGTGCAGTGGTGCCATCTTGGCTCACTGCAACCTTTACCTCCCAGGTTCAAGCGATTCTCCTACCTCAGCCTCCTGAGTAGCTGGGATTACAGGTGACCACCACCATGCCCAGCTAATTTTTGTATTTTTAGTAGAGACAGGGTTTCACCATGTTGGCCAGGCTGGTCTCGAACTCCTGACCTCGTGATCTGCCCGCCTCAGCCTCCCAAAGTGTTGGGATTACAGGTGTGAGCCACTGCGCCTGGCTCAATTTTATTCTTTTGTATGTTGATATCCAGCTTTCCCAATACCATGACTTACATTCTTAGAAATATGAATTGTGATAGGATCAGTATACAGGGCAAGAATGAGAGCAGATAAATCAGTGAAGATATTACTGAAGTATTCTATAAAAGAGGGAGTGGTGACTTAGAATGATGTGGTAGCAATGATGATGGAGAGAAGTAAACATATATGTGATGTATTTAATAGTTAAGGCAGTAGAACTTGCTTTTATGAATGGGATTTGGAGGTGAGAAAATGACAAAATTCAAGATTATTTCTTGAGTTTGAGTGGACTTTGGTGCTATTTATTTTTTGTGGTGGAACAAACTGAGGTAGTGATGGGGAAGAGGTATTATTGGCAGTGAGTAGGTAGAATCAAGAGCTCTGCTTTGGAAATGTTGGATTTGAAATGCTCTATTGGGTATCCAAGTTAAGATTTTAGTTGGACAGTTGGCTCTGTGAGTCTGAAATATAGGAGACTAAGGATAGTGTTAGAGATATAAACACAGGAATTAGTACTATGTAGGTGGGATTAAAAGTCATAGAACTGGATGAAATAATTTAGAGGGAGGAAAGAACACACAGCTGAGCTCTTGGACATTACAAGATTTGTAGGTAGTGCAGCGGAGGATGTAGCAAAGGGGACAGTGAAGAAAAAGCCGCTAGATAGGAGGAAAACCAAGAAAGTGCTATATATTATTGCAGAAGTTAAGAGAAGAACATGTTTTAAGAACCTTAAGAACCTTTTTGCAGTTATCTTGCTATTTATATATAGTCCTATAACTTTCCATACGAGATTGTGAACTCTTTGTGGACAGTGTTATGCATGTTTGTATTCCTTACAGTTAGCAGCTTAAAAGTGACTGGCAGAAGTGGATATTCAAAGAGTTTCTTTTCCTTATAGGTGCTGCTGGGTCCCCAGCAATGATCAGGCACTGTTCTATGCTTTGGTTATGTAAAGAAAAATTATAAATGGTTGGTGCATTGTTAAATGGAAGACAGATTTGTAAATACATAATTGAAAATGTGTTATGCAGAAAGTTTCAAAATAACAAGTACTAAAAAAGAGGCTTATGCACTTTGGTAGGGGATTACTTCTATGGAGAGAAAGCAGGTGTGGGATCAGGAAAGGTTTTGTAGTGAACCTTTACTTTGGTTTAGCTTTGAAGGTAGGTTAGATGGAATATGAAGTGAGGTCATTCCCGGGACAGTAGGAACAGTGGCAAAGGAGTGTATAGTAATAGGGTGTAATGTTTGGGAAAGTAGTTCCTGGCCTGGAGTTCTTAGAGTATAAAATTTTAACAACAATGAGACTGATTTATAAGCCATGCAAAGTAGTCTCTTTTGTAGATCATGGGAAGCTGGCTGATGACTGATACCTTGTTAATGATACAGTGATGATCAGATCTTCATTTTAGAAAGATGACCCCAGTGAAGAATGGGCAAGAATAGTAAGACTCATGGAAAGAAGTTGGATTGGAAGCTATTATAATAATCAAAGACATGATCCTGAGTGCCAGTGAGTTTCCAGTGAAGGGCACTGGAAAATGTTACAAAGATAAACAACTTTTGGCCAGGCGTAGTGGCTCACCCCTATAATTCCAGCACATTGGGAGGCTGAGGCGGGTGGATCACGAGGTCTGGAGATATAGACCGTCCTGGCTAGATCTAGATGGTGAAACCCCGTCTCTACTAAAAATACAAAAAATTAGCCAGGTGTGGTGGCGGGCTTCTGTAGTCCCAGTTACTCGGAGGCTGAGGCAGGAGAATCGCTTGAACCAGGGAGGCGGAGGTTGCAGTGAGCTGAGATCATGCCACTGCCCTCCAGCCTGGGTAACGGAGTGAGACTCTGTCTCACCAAAAAAAAAAAAAAAAAAAAAGAGAAAAATAACTATTAAAGTTATTGCAGAGGTAGAATGGGCAGTACTCAGTCTATTAGATCTGTAGGATGCTGAAGAAGGAAGATACGACTGATATTTCTAGCTTCAGTAACTGGATAAATAATGGATATCTTAACGGGGCAGAGAATGAAAGAATGAATGATCTCTGGATAAGGGACTATTTTGATAAATTACGGTACACTCCATCCACATGAGCCACTTGAAGCTGTTCTGATTACATACTGGTATACGGTTAAGTAAAATATACAAGTAGTATAGTATGACTTCTTAAATATTTAAAAATATTTTTACAAAACACACGAACATGTACATTTGTGTATATATATGCACATAAATACTGTATGTGTTTCATACATATGAACATAAATACTGTGTATGTTTCTATAAGTTTAGATAAATGTAAGGACAGGAACATAAACTACTGATGGTGGTGATGTATTCCGAAAAGTGAACAGGAAAGAGGGTTGGGAGCTTTCACTTGTTGCTTCATTATTAAAGTGTTGCATGGTTTTTAAATGCTACATAACCAGAAAAATGAATGAAACATCAAGACAGAAAATTATCCGTCTACCTATCTGAGTGTATGTGTCAGTAAATGGACATCTTGAAAACTACATAATAGAAAGGGATGTTTTGGTTCTCTTGAAAATGGAACACACAAGATTTTTTCTTGGCCGGTCGTGGTGGCTCACGCCTGTAATCCCAGCACTTTTGTAGGCCAAGGCGGGTGGATCATGAGGTCAGGAGATCGAGAACATCCTGGCCAACAAAGTGAAATCCCGTCTCTACTAAAAATCCAAAAATTACCTGGGCGTGGTGGCGCATGCCTGTAATCCCAGTTACTCAGGAGGTTGAGGCAGGAGAATCGCTTGAACCAGGGAGCCAGAGGTTGCAGTGAGATGAGATAGCGCCACTGCACTCTAGCCTGGTGACAGAGTGAGACTCCATCTCAAGGAAAAAAAAAATTTTTTTCTCTTGATAACTTTGTTCATACTGTTATCTGAAGTATCTTTCTCTCTTTGTTGCTTTTGCCCTTTGTTTAAGGCTCATCTTCGTGCTCTAATTTTCTATTGGAGCTTTTTTTCATCTTTAGTAGATTATTGTGATCTTTGCTTCTGTAGAGATATGATAGCAAACGTATTTTTATGTTCTAATTTTATTTGTATTGCTTATTTTATAACAAATTCCCACAAATTTTGCAGCTTGAAACAATTTTATGTTTACTATCCTACAGTTTCTATGGGTCAGCAGTCTAGACTCAGCTGGATCTTCTGCTTAGGGTTTTACAAGTCTACAATAAAGGTGTTGGTCAAACTGCATTTCTTTCTGGAGCTTGGGGTCACAAATTTCTTGGCAGAATTCAGTTCCATGCTGTTGTGGGACTGAGTTTCCCATTTTCTTGTTTACTGTCACTGTGAGGATGCTCTCAGATCCTACAGGCTGTCCATACTTCCCTGTCTCATGGCCTTGTCACACATAGCCACTTACTTCTTCTTCAAGGGTGGCAGGAGAATCTCTGCAGTGTGCTAGGGCAGAGCTTTATTACGTAAGTACCAGAGTGATTATCCCATCACCATTGGCATGTAAAGTAACCTAATTAAGGAATGATTATCCCATAATCTTTACCATATTCTGTTTGCTAGAAGGAAGTGCCAGATTTTGCCCAGGTTGAACTCAGGGGGTTGGGATCATATAAAGCCACGACTCACTGGAGGTCACATTAGGGTATGTCTACCAGAGCACTTATATTAATATGAATTTCAAGCTGGAAAGGACTCCAGTGTATTCTCTTTTTCCCCAACTAAAATATAATGAAAGGTCATCTTTGCTGCTTAGCCTAGTCTATAATGTAATAGGTGTTGAACAGATGTTTGACAGTGTTTTTAAAAGGCAGAGGCACAAAAATGTTAAAAGATCAGAATTAGCACTCAAAAGATTTATTGTTATAATGTGTATGAAATGATGAAACGTTTATTTTTAGGGCATTGGCTATGAAACAGCATAAATTAAAGCTGAGAATATTACAAAGGAAATATTGACAAGATTTGTTGATTGATTAGGGGCCTGGAGGATGGTGGTAGAGAAGAGGAAAGAGACTAGAGTAACTTTGAGGTTACTTGTTTGGGGACTAGTATAGTGTGCCATTGACTAATCAATTCAATTAATGTTTGAAAGTACAAGGCAAAGGCAATATATTGATGTTAAATTCACAATGTGGTTTTAGGTCTCTAGAGGGAAACTAAGAACCCAAACTAGTATTTCACATCTGTACTCTTGAAAGCCCTTGCTTTCTCTATCTGTAGAATCAGAGGAAGTTATTCATTAGTGGGTTTTAAAATTACACTAGGGATTGTTTTTGTCTGTAATGCCTAAATGAGTACTGTTTAATAGCATTTGAAAAGAAATACCCTGATGATGTCATCCCAAAATCACAGATAAGGTATTGCACTAACTTCTAAAGTAGCTGGAAGACAGTTTGGGGATAGAAGAGAGAGTCTGACAGAGCTGGATTCAAATTATGATAGTGTATGTGAGCCTAATAGAGATCGAAACAAAGTGATAGAATGGCAGAAAGCTTCTTTATTTTCTTTAAGGATTTTCTGTTTTCCTTTCTTTTGATTGTTGATTGTTGTAAAGCTTCAAAGAACAGAGAAATATAAGGAGGAGGACTTAAGCCTCACTCGCTAGCCCAGACATGTGCTTTTTCTGTAAAAGGCCAGATAGTTCTTTAGGCCTTGCAGTACACATGGTCTTTTTCACAACTGGTCAACTCAGTGTAGTATGGTGATTTGAAAACAGCCATGGATAACACTTAAACAAATGGGCCTAGTTGTGCTCCTATAGAATGTACTAACCAAAAACTGTTGGCAGGCTAGATTTGATACACATACCTTAATTTGCTGACCCCTGTTCTAGATTATTGGCAATTAAAATAAAGTATATTTTCTTTTATATGTTCCCCAAGCTCATATTATTCATAATATTCCTCAGGTTTATTTTTCCTCTTAGCGTATATTGTGGACATCATTTTGTCAATTTGGAACAATCTACTTTTATTGTATGATTGTATATTTTGATTATTTAAGATTCTCACTTTCATAGATAGTGTTGTAGTAAAATTCATTGATTCTCAAGGAATATTTTCCACATGTTTTTCTGCACTGTGGGAACGTGTTCATATAGCACATTATTAAGAGTGCTGGCAGGGTGTGGTGGGTCACGCCTGTAATTCCAGCACCCTGGACGGCCAAGGCAGGTGGATCATTTTAGGTCAGGAATTCAAGACCAGCCTGGCCAACATGGTGAAACCCTGTCTCTACTAAAAATACAAAAATTAGCTGGGGGTGGTGGCTCATGTACCTGTAATCCCAGCTACTTGGGAGGCTGAGACATGAGAATCACTTGTACCCAGGAAGCGGAGGTTGCAGTGAGTCGAGATCCTGTCACTGCACTCTAGCCTGGGCAACAGAGTGAGACTCTATCTCCAAAAAAAAAAAAAAAAAAAAAAAAAAAAAAAGTGTGATCATTGCTGTGGATCCATGTTTCTGTTTGTTTTTTTGTTTGTTTGTTTTTTGAGACAGAGTCTTACTTTGACGCCCTGGCTGCAGTGCAGTGATAACATCACAGTTCACTGCAGCCTCCACCTCCTGGGCTCAGGTGATTCTCCTGCCTTGGCCTCTTGAGTAGCTGAGACTACAGGTATGCACCACCATGCTCAGCTAATTTATTTTTATTTTTATTTTTAATTTTTTTTGTAGAGAAGAGGTCTCTTTATTTTACCCAGGCTGGTCTCAAGCTCCTGGGCTCAAGCAGTCTTAATTCTAAGTGCTGGGATTATAGGCATGAGCCACTGTACCTGGCCTTATTTCTATTTTAAATAAAAACATTGCTACAAAGTGAGGCAAGTGCCCTGTGGAATGGGAGTAAGTTCATGTCATTGTTGATGACTGCTGGGTGTAACTTTTGTAGGTGGGCATTTTCTAGTGGCACTTTTTAGCCACTTTTGTTATATAAATTTAAAAAATAATCCTTACAGGCCATGTATGTTCATGCCCATAATTTCAGCACTTTGGGAGGCTAAGGCAGTAGGATCCCTTGAGCTCAGGAGTTTGAGACCAATGTAGACAACATAGTGAGACCCTGTCTCTATAACACCAAAATAACTTGCAGGATACGATGGCACATGTAAGTAGTCCCAGGTACTCAGCAGACTGAGGTAGGCAGATCACTTGAGCTTGGGAGGTTGAGGTTTCTGTGAGCCATAATTGCACCACTGCACTTCAGCCTGGGTGACAGAGCGAGACCTTGTCCCTAATAATAATAATAATAATAATAATAATAATAATTCTATCCCTGTACACTCTATCTTCCCAACTCCTATTAAAGAAGGAAGTTTAGAAGACCTATACATAACAAACATGTTCCAGATTACATAAAGTGAATCATTCTGTTGATACGTTTATAAGTAAATGGTGTTATAAAAGCATTAATCAGCATGGGTCATTTGTTTATACATCCAAGACATTTTATTAAAAGATTTAGAACTCTGTAGGCATTATCAGTGTTCCATATGAGTCCCTTTATATAGAGGTAGCACTGAAGGTAGCCATTTCTTAATCTCTTAACTTCTAATACCATAGTTTTATTTTTTTAATTTTTATCTTTATACAAGGCAGTTCATACATTTTATATTTTTGTGTGTTTTTGCTCAATATTGTTAGTGAAATTCATATTGTTATGCATAATACTAATTCTTTTTGTTCCTACTTAGGATTTTACTTTATGAAAGTCCAACATTTTAAAAATTAGCTATATTTTTAATGGACATTTGGGTAGTTGCTAATGTTTGGTTATTGTAAATAATTGCCATGAACATTTTAATTAATATATTTTGTGATTATAAGAGTCTATGTTACTTCACATCTTTGATATAACTTGGTAATGCCAGCCTTTTAAACATATAGCCATTCTGGTGGAGTATAGTATATTTTATAGTTTTAATTTTTATTTCCTTGATTACTAGTATTGCTGAACAACTTTTCGTAATCTTATTCACCATTTGGAAATCTTCTTTTGTGAAGTGCTTGTGTTCTTTTCCCATTTTAAAAATTGTGATCATTTTCTTTTATTTGTAAGAGGCTTTTTAATATTTTTAAGATACCAGTTTCTCATTAGTTGTAATTATTCCAAATATATTCTCCCTCTCTGAAGTTTGGTTTTTAATTCTCTTAGTGGTGGCTTTCATAAACACAAGTCTTTAAATTTTGATGTGGTTCATTTTGTCACTATTTTTCTTATGTTTTGTGTATTTTTGTTTGATGCAGTAAGTCTTTACATTGACCCAGCCAGGAAGATGCTCTCTTACGTAATCTTCTAGAAACTTTTTAAACTTCCTGAAATCTTTAGGTCTTCTCTAGGATTCATTTGGAATTGGTTTGTTTGTATGGTTTGAGGTAGAAGTCAAGGTTAATTTGTCCATATGAGCATCAGTTGATCTAAGACCAGTTTTTGGAAAAGACCATCTTACTTTTAAGTCTTTTAATATCATTATCATGATTTTCATCTCTGTTCCCCTCTTCAAGAATGTCTCACGTATTCTTGTTTGTTTACATTTTCTATGGCTTTTGGAATTAAATTTGAACTCATCAGATTATGCAGAGAGACCTACTAGGATTTTGATTGGACTGTATCTATAAATAGCTTTGTGGAGAATTGGTATCTTTATAATACAGGCCTTTCCCTTTCATGAACATAGTATACTTTTTTCTTTAAGTTTTTTTTTTTTAACTTCTTTTACCATTCTTTCTGTTTGACATGCAGAATTCTAGCACATTTTTCTTTCCTTTTCCTACATATTTTGATGGTTTTGAATGCTTTTCAAATAGTATTTAAAAATCGTTTTTACTTTGTTAGTAACCTATAAAAATAATCTAGTTGATTTTTGTGTATTTGCCTTAAACCCAATGACCTTTCTAAATTCAATTATTAATTTTAATTGTTTACATATTTGTTTTGGATTTTTTCAGTATTTCAAATAACTTTTAACTTTATCTTCTAAAGTGTATTTTTATTTTCTATTTAATTTCTGTTCTTATCCTTAGTTTACTTTCAGTGTTCACTGGCTGTTCTTTTTCTAATTTTTTCAGTTCAATACTTGCATAATTTATTTTGACATTTTTTTTCTTCTTAAGTGTTTTTATTCAGTATATCAGTTTCCCTCTAAGCATTGGTTTAAGGTTTATCTAAATCCACAGATTTTGGCACATTGTTTTTACTACGTTTTACTGCAAACATTTCCTAATTTCCATTATGATATATTCTTTTATGTGTGAGTTTTTTTCAGAGTTGCATTCTTTAGTTTTTAGACATGGAATGATATTACTTAGTGACTGCTATGTTAATAATATTATCACAACTTAGCCTTAAAGAAACATACATTTATTATCTCAATTTTTTTTGGTCAGGAATCTAGGCATGGCTTAGTTGGGCCTCTCCTTCAGGTTCACTTACAAGGCTGCAGTTAAGGTGTTGGCCAGAGTTGCAGTTTTATTTGAGGTTTGACTAGGAAAGGATCTGCTTCCATGATCATGTGACTGTTGGCAGAATTAAGTTCATTCTGAGTCGTTAGACTGAGAATCTGAATTCCTTGTGAGCTGTTGTCTGGGGCTCTACTCAGCTCCTTGCCGTGGAGGCCTCTACACAGGGCAGCTCATAACATGGCAGGTTTCTTTAGCTTAGCCATTAAGGGAGAGTGTCAATAGAGTCTGCTAGCAAGATGCAAGTTACCGTCTTGTTTAATGTAATTATTGAAGTGTTATTCCTTCATTGTTGCCATATTTTCTTGCTTAGAGGCAAGTCCCATCTCCTTCCTACACTGTAAAGGAGAAGATTACATAATGCTGTGGATAACAGGAGGTTAGGAAAATTGGTGGTCAGCTTAGAGCTTCTTGCAGAGTGATCTATATCGTGTTATTTCTAGTTTAATTGAAGTATATCAAAGAACATACTAAGTATGATTTTATCACTTGAAATTCGCTATAAATTGCTTTATGACCCCACATTTTGCCTATTTTTTGTATATATTCCATGTTTACCTGAAAATAATATTTATTATTCTCTTACTGGGTATAATGTTCTCGATATGTCAGTCAGGTCAGGTTAAAAAGTATTCTATAACTTTTTATATTCTATATCTGGTAGTAGGCCGTATTCTTAGGAGCATACAAATTTAGAATCTCAAAATACTAAATTTCTGTGTGTGTACTTCATTTATCCTCTTATTAATTTAACAGGTTTATCTTGTTATTTCTGTTTGCTTCTTATACTAATACAAGTTTATTATCTTTCTTTTAGCTTTTAAAAATTGTTCATGTTTTCTGAAACTATGCTTTTCAATCTTTGTTCAACCTTATATTGAAATCGTGTCACTTACAAGCATCATATACTTAAAAAAATTGATTTGACAATAATTTTACTACTAAATGTTTACTTTCTATGTATTTCTGATACGTTTAGGTTAAAATTTATCATCTTATTATTTATGTCCTTTATATTTGCTCCATATCTTGTGTTTCTTTTTTTCCCCCCTTCTTTTGAGCTAAGTATTTGTTCCTTAATTTTTTCCCCATTAACTTGATGGTTGTATATTATTTTAAATACCTTTAGTGGTCACCCAGAGATTCTAGTATGAATATTATAATTAACATCTTACATAAACTGATTCTTTTGCCAATCTATGTATGATACAAGAAACTTACAATAGTAATTCATTTGGTTTCTCTTGCCTTGTATGCTGTGGTTATATATTTTAGATTGCAGTATTTTTTAATTCTAGAAGTTACATAATTATTGCAAATATTCAGTATTCTTTTAGATTTACCCACGTTTGTCGTTTTCATTGCTCCAATTGTTTTCCTTGACTTGTATCAATCTTACATTATTTTTCATCTTTATGAAGAATGTTGGTTGGCTGGTGACAAATTCTCCCTATTTTATTTGTCATGGAATGTTCTTATTTTGCTTTTGGTGATGAGGAAAAGTTTTCCTCTAACCTCTTAGGTTTGTTGTTTGGGGATCTGTGAATTAAACAGACAAACACAGATTAGCAAGAAAAAAGACCTATTTTTAGTCATAAATAAGTATATCAGAATTCGGCCGGCTGCTTTGGCTCACGCCTGTAATCTCAGCACTTTGGGAGGCCAAGGCGACTGGGTCACCTGAGGTCAGGAGTTCAAGACCACCCTGGCTAACATGGTGAACCCTCGTCTCTACTAAAAATACAAAAATTAGCCGGGCATGATGACGGGTGCCTGTAATCTCAGCTACTTGGGAGGCTGAGGCGGGAGAGTCGCTTGAACCCAGGAGGCGGAGGTTGCGGTGAGCCGAGATCATGCTATTATACTCCAGCCTGGGCGACAGAGCAAAACTTCATCTCAAAAAAAAAAAAAAAAAAAAAAAAGAATTCACAGAAAAATGTGACTCAAGGAAGGGGTTAGAATTTGGGTTATATACATACCATTTTAATAGGGTAAAAGTGAGGTAATGAAGGACACATTTGGGGAAGCTAATGATTTTGCGCACAGTAAGTAGGCCCTTAGGAGAATAGTTAAGTGATATTACAGTTTTGCAACAACGTCTATTTAGATAATTTCTTATCCTGGTACTAACTTCTCGTCTTTACTGATAATAGTCAATCTTCCTTGGTTGCAAAACTCCCTGGGAAGGGATTGATGAAAGCTGAATTCTTTTGGGAGCTTCTCTGTTTAGGCAGATAAAGGAAGTTCAGAAAAAGACTCTTTTTTTTCCGACAGTGGTATATTCTGGACCCTTTAAATCTCATTATTGAAGGATACTTTTTGAGGATAGAATTCTTTTCTCCCTTCCCTTCCCTTCCCTTCCCTTCCCTTCCCTTCCCTTCCCTTCCCTTCCCTTCCCTTCCCTTCCCTTCCCTTCCCTTCCCTTCCCTTCCCTTCCCTTCCCTTCCCTTCCCTTCCCTTCCCTTCCCTTCCTTCCCTTCCCTTCCCTTCCCTTCCCTTCCCTTCCCTTCCCTTCCCTTCCCTTCCCTTCCCTTCCCTTCCCTTCCCTTCCCTTCCCTTCCCTTCCTTCCCTTCCCTTCCCTTCCCTTCCCTTCCCTTCCCTTCCCTTCCCTTCCCTTCCCTTCCCTTCCCTTCCCTTCCCTTCCCTTCCCTTCCCTTCCCTTCCCTTCCCTTCCCTTCCCTTCCCTTCCCTTCCCTTCCCTTCCCTTCCCTTCCCTTCCCTTCCCTTCCCTTCCCTTCCCTTCCCTTCCCTTCCCTTCCCTTCCCTTCCCTTCCCTTCCCTTCCCTTCCCTTCCTTCCCTTCCCTTCCCTTCCCTTCCCTTCCCTTCCCTTCCCTTCCCTTCCCTTCCCTTCCCTTCCCTTCCTTCCCTTCCCTTCCCTTCCTTCCCTTCCCCTTCCCTTCCCTTCCCTTCCCTTCCCTTCCCTTCCCTTCCCTTCCCTTCCCTTCCCTTCCTTCCCTTCCCTTCCCTTCCCTTCCCTTCCCTTCCCTTCCCTTCCCTTCCCTTCCCTTCCCTTCCCTCCCTTCCCTTCCCTTCCCTTCCCTCCTTCCCTTCCCTTCCCTTCCCTTCCCTTCCCTTCCCTTCCCTTCCCTTCCCTTCCCTTCCCTTCCCTTCCCTTCCCTTCCCTTCCCTTCCCTTCCCTTCCCTTCCCTTCCCTTCCCTTCCCTTCCCTTCCCTTCCCTTCCCTTCCCTTCCCTTCCCTTCCCTTCCCTTCCTCCCTTCCCTTCCCTTCCCTTCCCTTCCCTTCCCTTCCCTTCCCTTCCCTTCCCTTCCCTTCCCTTCCCTTCCCTTCCCTTCCCTTCCCTTCCCTTCCCTCCCTTCCCTTCCCTTCCCTTCCCTTCCCTTCCCTTCCCTTCCTTCCCTTCCCTTCCCTTCCCTTCCCTTCCCTTCCCTTCCCTTCCCTTCCCTTCCCTTCCCTTCCCTTCCCTTCCCTTCCCTTCCCTTCCCTTCCCTTCCCTTCCCTTCCCTTCCCCTTCCCTTCCCTTCCCTTCCCTTCCCTTCCCTTCCCTTCCCTTCCCTTCCCTTCCCTTCCCTTCCCTTCCCTTCCCTTCCCTTCCTTCCCTTCCCTTCCCTTCCCTTCCCTTCCCTTCCCTTCCCTTCCCTTCCCTTCCCTTCCCTTCCCTTCCTTCCCTTCCCTTCCTTCCCTTCCCTTCCCTTCCCTTCCCTTCCCTTCCCTTCCCTTCCCTTCCCTTCCCTTCCCTTCCCTTCCCTTCCCTTCCCTTCCCTTCCCTTCCCTTCCCTTCCCTTCCCTTCCCTTCCCTTCCCTTCCCTTCCCTTCCCTTCCCTTCCTTCCCTTCCCTTCCCTTCCCTTCCCTTCCCTTCCCTTCCCTTCCCTTCCTTCCCTTCCCTTCCCTTCCCTTCCCTTCCCTTCCCTTCCCTTCCCTTCCCTTCCCTTCCCTTCCCTTCCCTTCCTTCCCTTCCCTTCCCTTCCCTTCCCTTCCCTTCCCTTCCCTTCCCTTCCCTTCCCTTCCCTTCCCTTCCCTTCCCTTCCCTTCCCTTCCCTTCCCTTCCCTTCCCTTCCCTTCCCTTCCCTTCCCTTCCCTTCCCTTCCCTTCCCTTCCTTCCCTTCCCTTCCCTTCCCTTCCCTTCCCTTCCCTTCCCTTCCCTTCCCTTCCCTTCCCTTCCCTTCCCTTCCCTTCCCTTCCCTTCCCTTCCTTCCCTTCCCTTCCCTTCCCTTCCCTTCCCTTCCCTTCCCTTCCCTTCCCTTCCCTTCCCTTCCCTTCCCTTCCCTTCCCTTCCCTTCCCTTCCCTTCCCTTCCCTTCCCTTCCCTTCCCTTCCCTTCCCTTCCCTTCCCTTCCCTTCCCTTCCCTTCCCTTCCCTTCCCTTCCCTTCCTTCCCTTCCCTTCCCTTCCCTTCCCTTCCCTTCCCTTCCCTTCCCTTCCCTTCCCTTCCCTTCCCTTCCCTTCCCTTCCCTTCCCTTCCCTTCCCTTCCCTTCCTTCCCTTCCCTTCCCTTCCCTTCCCTTCCCTTCCCTTCCCTTCCCTTCCCTTCCCCCTTCCCTTCCCTTCCCTTCCCTTCCCTTCCCTTCCCTTCCCTTCCCTTCCCTTCCCTTCCCTTCCCTTCCCTTCCCTTCCCTTCCCTTCCCTTCCCTTCCTCCTTTCCTCCCTTTCCTCCCTTTCCTCCCTTTCCTTCCTCCTTTCCTCCCTTTCTTTCCTTTCTTTCCTTTCTTTCCTTTCTCTTTCTCTCTCTCTCTCTCTCTCTCTCTCTCTCTCTCTCTCTCTCTCTCTCTCTTTCTCTTTCTCTTTCTCTTTCTCTTTTTCTTTTTCTTTTTCTTTCTTTCGTCGGAGTCTTGCTCTGTCGCCCAGGCTGGAGTGCGATGACGCGATCTCGGCTCACTGCAAGCTTCGCCACCCAAGTTCAAGCCATTCTTCCACCTCAGCCTCCCTAGTATCTGGGATTACAGGCACCTGCCATCATGCCTGGCTAATTTTTGTATTTTTAGTAGAGACAGGGTTTCACTACGTTAGCTAGGCTGATCTTGAATATGATAGAATTCTTAGGTGGTTGGTTTTTTTGTTTTGAGACAGGATCTCTCTCTGTTGCTCAGGCTGGAGTGCTGTGGTGGGATCATAGCTAACTATAACTTGAAACTCATTGACTCAAGTGATCCTTCTGCCTCAGGCTCCTGAGTAGCTGGGACCATAGGCATGTACCACCATGCTGAGCTAATTAAAAAAAAACTTTTTTGGTAGAGATGGAATCTCACTACATTGCCAAGGCTGGTCTTGAACTACTGGCCTCATGTGATCCTCTCGCCTGGGCCTCCCAAAGTGCTGGGATTATAGGTGTGAGCCACTGGACTGGCCTTTTAGGTAGTATTTTTGTTTAGTATTTTAAATAGGTCATTGCATTCTTCTCTGGCTTCCATTAGGCTTATTGTTGCTCTTTTGAAGGCCTCTCCCCCTGTCTGCTATTAAGAGTTTTTTTCTTTGATAGTTTTACTATTACTGCCTAAGCGGGGTATCCTTGAAAACCCTGCTTGGGTTTTGTAGCCCTCCATCAACATATCGCTCAGTGTTTTTTCCCAATTTTGAAAAATCTTGGCCATTATCTCTTCAAATATGGCTTCTTTCTAATTATGTGTCTACTCTTTCTTACACTATAGATACACTTATATTAGATCCTTTTACCATGTCCTGTATGTCTGTTATTTACTTTGTTCAATTTTCAGTAAGTTTTCTTACTATGTTTCAGTCTAGTTGTCATTGACCTATCTTTCAGTTGATTTTTTCTTTTTTGGCTGAGCTTAATAACCCAGTAAATCTATTTTTATATTTATTTATTTTTTCAGTACGTTTACAGTTTTCATTCTTTATTGGAATTCTCTATTACACAATGAGTTCTAAACATATTAACTACATTCATTTCAATGTCCAGATGTGAACCAGTTTCTATTTAGTTTTCATTTGTATGATATTGTCTCTTGTGCCTGTTAATTGGTGACTGAATGCTGAAAATTGTATTTTAAAATTGCAAGGGTAAATTTAAGCCTCTATGATATTATCTTCCTTTAGAAAGGACTTCCTTTTGGTTTCTGATTAGCAGTTAGACTAATAGCTGATTGTATTAATTTAGGGTCTGAGCTGACTCAAGGGTTGGGTTTTTTTTTTTTTTTTAAAGTTCTTGTGAGAGTTTGGCCTATTTTGCCTTCTCCTAGTGTGCAGCCCCTTTGAGGTCCTCTGAAAACCTGGGGTTTTACCATGGCCCTCCTGCATTGCTATTTCTGATTTTTTTCTCCCCGCCCTGAAAGCTTTGCTTAGCTTTTTGGCTGCCAGTTAACCTAAATACCAATCACCAGATGTTCTCTGAAGGTCTGTTTCAGTGTTTTGAGGCCTGATCTATTTCTTGCTTTCTGGGGTATGCCTGATACCTGTTGTAACTCTTGGGTAGTCTACCAAGACTCCCCCACGTTGACAGACTGTGAACCTCAGTTTTTTCCTGTTTATCTTTGTGAGACTAGTGACAGGTCTGTGTAGCTCCTCTGTTCTCACTTGGGAATAGCAAATGCTTTAATGTAAAAAGTCAAACTGATTGTCTTTTGTGTGCTTTCTTCTCTGTGATCTTCCCTGGTTAATTTTGGCTGCCTTGGTAACTTTCCAGTGCATTTTAAAAGATTAAAACACAACTTTAATCTAGTATTTTTAGTTGCTTTTGTTACATGGCTAGTCTGATAGAAGCCAATCTGCTATTGCCAGAAGGGTAAGCTTTTGCTGTTGTTACATTCCTCAATTATTTAGTGTGAAATAATGGTACCTCATTGTGTATGATGTCAAAAGAAGAAAGTAAGGATTCCTTCCTCTCCACAGTAAGCAGTGAATAATCATTTATGTTGTGTGTGAATACATATATTTATTTGATAACATTCATTTTTTACAGATTGCTTAGCCAGACAATGAAAGATCATCTAGTAAGAGTAGCAAATGAAGCTGAATTTATCCTGAGCAGGCAGAGAGCAGAAGATATTCACAGACATGCGGAATTTGAGGTAGGTTACACATGTGGTTGGTGTGTGGAAATTACCGTTTTTTAATGATAATCATGGCAAATTGTCCCGGTAAAATGGCAGGTCCAAAGAAACATAGTATACGTCATCAAAAAATTAAAATCTAGGTTTATTGGAGAGTCATGGGGGTTCTTGGAGATAGTACGTGTCTCTTTAGCCTCTGGTCTCAGTTGCAGTTGAGCTACCAGAGAAGCTTGATCAGAGAAGCTTCTTGTTTGGCTGATCTAATGTTAATAATCAGAGGTGAGTCTTGACTCTGATGGTTTTCCTATAAAGAAAACTGGTGAAGGAGTTCTCCCTTTCTGGGCAAAACAGAGCTAGTTAGCCAGAAATGAAAATCTCTATGGCAAAGGTAAGATCATCCAGGTTTCTCGAGAGGAACTGAACACACAGGTGTGAAATTTCTCTGTCTTTAGGGTTTGGAGCATAATATTATTGTAGCTGAGGAAATGAGGGAGCATACACCTTTCTCCTTGGATTATCATAGGAGAGGACTAAGTGATAAACCCATCCCGGGACCATTGCTTATCTCAGTAGTTGTGCCTGAACATGTATAAGAAATATAAATTTCTACAGGAAATTAATGGTTTTGTAGCTATAAAAATGACCCAAATTCACCTAAGGTAAACTAGAAAATTTGACAAGTAGTACATTTGCTATAGAATTGGAAAAATATTTAAAAGCACTGTATAGCTTCTAACATATCAAGAACAGATAAACTCATATGTTGCTGACATTTTTCTGGTACATTAGAAAAGATGAAAAATCTTCCAAGTGAATTTTACACAATCAGCAAATCTGAAAATTATTCTAGAAAAATAAAACTCTAGAAGACCAATTTCGCTTAAGAATATAAGTATAATATTTAAACTATAACTTTAAATAACATAATTCATCAATATAAAGAATGAATTATATAGTATGATGACTGAAAACTTTTACTGGAATTATAAAATGTTTATTTTGGGATATCTACCTGCAAAATAAATTACATCAACAAATTAAAAATAGAAAAAACATGAAGATATCAGTAAAGGTAGAAAAAAAGCATATGATGATTTTTAGCTGCCAGCCCTATTAAAACTCAGAGAAAAAGATTTATATAAGGAAACTTACAAATATGGTAAAGACTATTAAATATTTTAAATGATTAAAGTCATCTCTTTTAAAATCAGGAAAAATGAGTGATACTTACTATCAGTGTTGTTAACATATTTTTTGATGTTCTTGCAAGTGTAAGATATAGCTAATATAAATACTATTAAAGAAAGAAATAAGAGTAGTTTCAAATTTCTAATGCTGTGGTCTAGGAAAATCTAATTCCTGTGTCCTGAGGTGTACCTGGATCTTGAACGTTTTTCTACCAGAGTTAATAAAAGAATTTGGTGAGATTATTAGATATGAGAGAGTTATGCAAAAAATTAATAGGTTTTCTTTGAAAGTCAGTAACCAGCTAAGAATGGACATCAGAAATACAGTGTGTTCATAGATATGACAAAAACAATGTTTTGGGCCAAATTCTGCAAGAAAAGTACACATGCTCTTTGGAATGAAGCTACAAAATTTTATTAAAGCAAATAAGATAAAATATAAACTGTCACTCATGTCTGTTGTGAAGAGACCACCAAACAGGCTTTGTGTGAGCAACAAGGCTATTTATTTCACCTGGGTGCAGACGGACTGAGTCCAAAAAGAGAGACAGGGAGGGAGATAGGGGTGGGGCCGTTTTATAGGATTTGGGTAGATAAAGGAAAATTACAGTCAAAGGGGAGTTGTTCCCTGGCGGGCAGGAGTGGGGGTTGCAAGGTGCTCAGTAGGGGAGCTTGTTTGAGCCAGGATGAGCCAGGAAAAGGAATTTCACAAGGTGATGTCATTACTTAAGGCGAGGACTGACCATTTTCACTTCTTTTGTGGTGGAATGTCATCAGTTAAGGCAGGAACAGGCCATTTTCACTTCTTTTGTGATTCTTCAGTTACTTCAGGCCATCTGGGAGTATATACCTATATATACGTGCAGGTCACAGGGGATGCGATGGCTCAGCTTGGGCTCAGAGGCCTGACATTCCTGGCTTCTTATATTAATAAGAAAAATAACATAAAATAGTATTGAAGTGTTGGGGCAGCAAAGAAAATTTTTTTTTTGCGGGGTGGCGTGGAGAGATAATGGGCGATGTTTCTCAGGGCTTCTTCAAGTGGGATTAGGAGTGGCATGGGAACCTAGAGTGGGAGAGATTAAGCTGAAGGAAGATTTTTGTGGTAAGGGGTGATATTTTGGGGTTGTTAGAAGAAATATTTGTCATATAGAATGATTGGTGATGGCATGGATACAGTTTTGGATGAATTGAGAAACTAAATAGAAGATACAAGGTCCGAATAAAAGAAGTAGAAAAATAGGTATTAAAGGACTAAGAATTGGGAGGACCCAGGACATCCAATTAGAGAGTCCCCAGGAGGGTTCAGCATAATTACTTGTTTGGTAGGCAGGTTTTTGGGCTCTATCCTTGAGTTTTTTTATGTTGTCACGCACCAGGCCAGATTGATTTAGGTGAAAACAACACTCTTCATTTAAGAATATACAGAGTCCTCCTTTTTCAGCAGTGAGTAAGTCAAGGCCTTGGTGGTTTTGGAGGACACCTGCAGCTAAAGAGTCAACTTGGGCCTGGAGGACTGATAAAGTTTGTGATATGTCTGTAATGCTAGCAGAGAAGTCATTAGAAAGGCTACGGAAGGTTGTGACAGAGGTTGAAATGCCTGCTTTTCCAGCACCGAGAGCAACAGTGAAGGCAGAAAGTCCTAAATCGACAAGCAAGGGAATTAGTGGAATAACTCTTTTTTGTTGTGTCGGTGTCATGAGGGGAACAGGGAGCTCTTCGGTCCCATTTGCAAATTGAATTTTGGGAGTAAGGAAACCTAGTGTGCATGTGCCTGTCCAATTAGCAGGTAGACACATGTAGGTGGAGGATCCACAGAGGAAGAAGAGACCTTGTGCGAGGCAAAACTGGAGATGCAAAGTAAAAAGATGAAAGGGAGTGCTGAAAGGGGGAGTCTTGTACCCAGACTCCTAGGGATCCAGCTAGGGCGGCAACTGTCAGAGGTTGTAATGGGGACTGATGAGGTAACTGTAGAGGGGAAGGTTCGATTTTCATGGTGTATGAGAAAATGTTGAGTATCTATGAGCAACCTTTCACTGTTATTTTCGGGACTGGGTATAAGTAAACAAGAAGCGGACCTTGGAGGAGAGTCTGAAGGGCAAGGGGAAGGTAGCCAAGTATGGAGTGAAATACAGGGTAAGTGTCTTCCTAAGCAATAATTACTGCTAATGTTTTTAAGTTTGCCAGTATTGACAGAGGGCTTGTCTGTAATATGGAGTTGGAAGGCTCCAATTGTTTCAGTGATGTATGTAGTTGGGCATTGGATATGAAGAGTAAAGGAACATCGAGAAGGTGAAAGGTTACCTAGGGGAATTCCAGTGGGTTTTTGCCAAGAGATGCATAAAGCAGCGGCCACAGGAATAGTAGTTTGTGTTGTGAGAGGTCCAAATATGGGGGGAGTAGAGTTGATATAAGGAGAAAGAGGTTGAGGGATAGTGAGAGAGGTTGGAGAAGAGAGTAAAAAGAGAGGCCGCTTACCCAATTTAAAATTGGTGAGATGTTCCTTGGGGTGGTTGGTCTGAGGGATTGTGGGTTAAGGTGGGGGGATATGAGAGGAAGACGCAAAGGAGGCTTTGGGTTGGGAAGAAGGGCAGCAATGAGATATGGCTGTACTCCAAGAATAGTCAGGGAAGCAGATAATTTGGTTAAAATATCTTGGCCTAATAAGGGAACTGGGCAGGTGGGGATAACTGAAAAAGAGTGCTTAAAAGAATGTTGTCCAAGTTGGCACCAGAGTGGGGAGTTTTAAGGGGTTTTGAAGCTTGGCAATACCCACAACAGTTATTGGGGCAAGGGAAACAGATCCTTGAAAAGAAGGTAATGTGGGGTGTGTAGCCCCCGTATCAATTAAACAGAAGATCGACTTACTCTCCACTGTGAGAGTTACCCAAAGCTTGGTGTCCGTGGTGGTCCAGGGGGCTTCCGAGGCGATCAGGCAGTGTCAATCTTCAGTCGCTGTGCCTAGCAGATCTGGGAAGGAGTCAGTTAGAGAGCCTTGGGCTAGAGCTTTAGGGGCTCTAGGAGTGACTGCCAGGTGAGCTGGGCAGTCTGATTTCCAGTGGGTCCCTGCACATATGGGACGGCTTGGGAGGAATCCTGGAGTGTGGGCATTCCTTGGCCCAGTGGCCAGATTTCTGGCACTTGAAGCAAGATCCTGATGGAGGAAGTCTTGTAGGAATGCTTGACTGCTGTGGCTTAGGCGTGTGCGGCTTAGGCATTTTGAAGTTCTTGTACACTGGAAGTGTGACTGGGTTTTGACTCACAGCAGAGGCAAGTAATTGTAACTCAGAAATGCGTTGCCATCTGGTACACCTTGAAGGCGAGGTTGGTGAATTCCTGTTGTGGTGTTTGAGGGCCAGAAATTCTAAGTTTTGAAGTTTTTTTCCTAATGTCAGGAGTGGATTGGGTGATAAAATGCATATTAAGAATAAGGCGACCTTCTGGGTCTAGGGCGGTAAAGCGTTTAAGGGTTGCTGCTAAGCAGGCCATGAACTGGGCTGGGTTTTCGTCTTTACCTTGGGTAGTTTCTTTAAGCTTGTCATAATTAACAGCTTTGTAAGCTGCCTTTTTAAGCCCTTTAACTAGGCAAGAAATCATGTAATCTCGCCTAGCTATTCCTGGGGAATCTTCCTGACAGTTCCATTGGGGATCCTCTCAGGGAACTGCTCTAATGCCTTCCTGGAGGTCTGGCTCGTGAAGCTGGCAGTTATCATAATGACATTGGGCTAGAGAAAAAACTCTTTCCAGTTCATCTCAGGAGAGGGTAGAAGTCAGGATGACATTTACGTCACTCCAGGTTAAATTGTAGGACAGAGTTAGATATTGGAATTCTTGTATATATTTAGTGAAGTCTAATGAGAAAGAGCCTAAACACTGACTGATCTGAGAGAGGTCTGATAGAGAAAAAGGTACATGTACCCTGACTATGCCTTCAACTCCAGCCACTTCTCTAAGAGGAAATTGTTGGGCAGGTGGGGAAGAGCTAGTCATGGAACTAAGCTGTAAGCCAGACTGGGTGTGAGGAGGGGAGGTGATAGAAGGATTATAGGGTGGAGGAGCGGAGGCTGAGGAAGAATTGGGACTTAGCTCAGCCTGGGGAGGAGGGGAGAGGTCAGATGGGTCTGTAGGAAAGGAAGACTGGAAAGACTCAGGGATGCTTGGGGTTGGGACTGAGGGGACAGGCGGGAGGGAAAGAAAGAGGATTTGGGAGGAGTCACATTGGGAACAGAGATTTGGGAGGGAACGAAGTGTGAAAAATGCCTGGATATAAGGCATCTCAGACCATTTGCCCATTTTTTGACAAAAATTATTTAGGTTTTGTAGTATGGAAAAATTGAAAGTGCTGTTCTCTGGCTATTTGGAAGCACTGTCGAGTTTGTATTGGGGTCAAGCGGTGTTGCAGAAGAAAATAAGACGCTTAGATTTTAGGTCAGGTGAGAGTTGAAGAGGTAAAAGTTCTTGAGAACACAGGCTAAGGGAGAAGAAGGAATGGAGGGGTGGAAGATTGCTCATAGTGAAGGAGGCAAGTTTAAAGAGAAGGGTAGAGACACGGTGAGAAGGGGTGGGAGGTGCTTGCCCCCCAGGAAAGTGGAGAAGGTGTAGAGACATGGAGAGAAGGGATCGGGGGCTTCTTGCCCCCCAGAAAAGCGGAGAAGGGGTGGAGACACCGAGAGAAAGGGTTCGGGGGTTCTTGCCCTCCAGAAAAGTGAAGAAAGGGTAGAGACACAGAGAGAAGGGATTGGGGGGTTCTTGCCCCCCAGAAAAGCAGAGAAGAGGTAGAGACAGGGAGAGAAGGGGTTGGGGGGTTCTTGCCCCCCAGAAAAGCCGTACTTGCCACTAAGGGTGAAGGACCAAGGCAGGCGTCCCTGCGTGATTAAACACCAAGGAAAGACTGTCTTCCCGAGTCCGTGACTGGGTCCATATAAAATGCCCAGAGTTTTGGGTCCACGGATAAAATGTGTCTCCTTTGTCTCTATCAGAAAAGGAAGGAACTGAAATTAAGAGAAGGGAGAGATTGAAGTATGGCGCCAAGATTGAAAGGAGAAAGAGGTTGAGGGATAGTCAGAGAGGTTGGAGAAGAGAGTAAAAAGAGAGGCTCCTTACCTGATTTAAAATTGGTGAGATGTTCCTTGGGCTGGTTGGTCTGAGGACCAGAGTTCATAGGTGGATCTTTCTCATGGAGCAAAGAACAGGAGGACAGGGGATTGATCTCCCAAGGGAGGTCCTCCGATCTGAGGCACGGCACCAAATGTCACTCACGTCCATGTGAAGAGACCACCAAACAGGCTTTGTGTGAGCAACAAGGCTGTTTATTTCACCTGGGTGCAGGCGGGCTGAGTACGAAAAGGGAGTCAGGGAAGGGAGATAGGGGTGGGACCGTTTTATAAGATTTGGATAGGTAAAGGAAAATTACAGTCAAAGAGGGGTTATTCTCTGAGCAGGAGTGGGGGTTGCAAGGTACTCAGTGGGGGAGGTTTTTTGAGCCAGGACGAGCCAGGATGAGCCAGGAAAAGGAATTTCACAAGGTAATGTCATCACTTAAGGCAAGGACTGGCCATTTTCACTTCTTTTGTGGTGGAATGTCATCAGTTAAGTCAAGGACTGGCCATTTTCACTTCTTTTGTGGTGGAATGTCATCAGTTAAGGCAGGAACAGGCCATTTTCACTTCTTTTGTGATTCTTCAGTTACTTCAGGCCATCTGGGCCTATACGTGCAGATCACAGGGGATGTGATGGCTCAGCTTGGGCTCAAAGGCCTGACATAAACTAATTCCATGCTGGATAGTCTGTCTTGGGGTCTTGAGGTGTGTATGTGTGTATGTATATATGTGTCTGTGTGTGAGAGAGAGAAAGAGAGAGACAGAGACAGAGAGAATCAGTCTTTTGTTTTGAAATAATTTGAGGCTTTCAGGAAAGTTGTAAGAATAAAGCAGGAACTCCTATTCACTGTTCTCCCAGATCTCGTGATTGTTAAATTTTTGCTATGTTTATTCTCTTTCTCTTTATGCTTTGTTTTTCTGAATTTGAAAGTAAGTTAAAGTCATGATTCCCTTCTACCTCAAAATACTTCAGTGGAAATTTCCTAAGCACATTCTCTGTCTTAATCTGGTACGGTTATCAAAATCAGAAGATTAACATTGGCAGGATGCTGTTACTTAATATGCCAACATTACTTGTATTTTTCCAGTTTTCTAACTGGAAAAAAGACTCCATACTGTCTTTTATAGTCAAAGATAGAAAATTTTACATCACAAAAATGTTCGTTTTTCTCAAGTTAATGTGCAAACTCAATATATCCATTAGTAAAGCACTCCATTAAAATAACAGTAGAGTTGATTTGGCATTTAAATATTCTTTATAACAAATTTAAGACATGCAAATTTTATATTTGGATATTTAAATATTCGGTTAATGTGAAAAAATAAATGCTTTAATATAGTCCTACAATTTGTGAAAAAGTGATGAGATTGTACTTGCCTCTCTAGAAATTAAAACACCACTATAAAGGCAGCATATATTAAAAATCCTCCAGATGAAATAAGCAATAGGGAGGAAGATGACATGGTAAATACTTTAGAAACATATTTGGAAAACTGTAAAAGTAGAACTTGGGCATATGTGTGAATTTGGTAACCAAAATATAGGATATTTAGAAAGTAGAAATATAAAAGTAGATATCTGTTACTACCTATAACATTAAGTGGAGGAAAGACACCATGAACAACTTGGAAAAACATAATGCTTATGACTGATAAATGATTAATATATTCACTGTACTAATAATTCCTATAAGAGTTATTATATATGAATTATTATATATGAATATGTATATATTCAGGAAAGTTGTAAGAATAAAGTAAAAGTAAAGAATAAAGAATATATCCTGAATATAATATATGAATAAGAAATTCACAAAAGAACCTAAAAGTGACTAGTAAACATGAGAAGGATACTCACACAAATATTCAAGAAAATGCAAATTAGAGAAATTATTATCTATCAATTTTCCAGTTTTCGACTGAGAGAAAGTAAATAGGATGATAATGTACTGTTGAAGAGAGTAAAGGAGATGAAATGGGCAATGCTATTCTTTTGTATTGCTAATGGAAAGTACATTTTTAGTCTTATGGGAAAGCAATATGGTCCGAGTAATCCAATTTTTGTGAATGTATCTGTTAGGAATAAAAATAATAGTATTTAAAGATAGGTATACATGGCTATTTATTGCACTATTGTATAAAATTTAGCAAAATAAAAATAATTATGGAAAAAACAAGGAAGTGTTTCTTTAAAGGAAAATTATTTTCTGAAAGAATGGAAGGTTAATAAATTATGAAAAAATTAAGAAGTTGATGGCTTCAGTTTTTAAACATGAGTTTTGACATAGAATTCCACCCAGCCATTTATTTCTTTTTCTTTTAGTTACTTCTTTTCAGTGTAATTATGTCATTGATTTTTTTATTAATTCTTTTTTTTGTAATATTTGTGGGTACATTGTAGGTGTATTTATGTAGTACATGAGATATTTTGGTACAGGAACGCAGTGCATAATAATCACATCATGGAATATTGGGTATCCATCTCTTCAAGTACTTATCCTTTGGGTTACAAACAATCCAGATACACCATTTTAGTTGCTTTAAAATGCACAATTAAATTATTATTGACTATTGTCTCCTGTTTTGCTATCAAATATTAGATCTTATTCATTCGTTCTATTTTTTCTATACCTATTGATCATCGTCACCTCCCCGTGACACCCTCACTACCCTTCCTAGCCTCTGGTAACCATCCTTCTACTATCTCTCTGAGTTCAACTATTTTAATCTCAGAGTTCAGTTGTTCAGAGTTCAATTGAAAAAATTTAATTGTTTTGATTTTTAGATCCCACAAATAAATGAGAACATGCGACGTTTGTCTTTCTGTGCATAGCTTATTTCACTTAACATAATGATCTCCATTTTCATCCATGTTGTTGCAAATGAAAGAATCTCATTCCTTTTTATGGCCGAATAATACTCCATTGTGTGTAAGTACCACATTTTCTTTATCCATTCATCTTTTGCTGGACATATAGGTTGCTTCTAAATCTTAGCCATTGTAAACAGTGCTGCAACAAACCTGAGAGTACAGATACCTCTTCAATATATTGATTTTCTTTCTTTTGGATATATACATAGCAGTGGGATTGCTGGATCATATATTAGCTCTATTTTAGATTTCTGAGGGACCTCCAGACTGTTCGTATAGTGATTGTTACTAATTTACCCTCCACCAATAGTGTATGTGGGTTCCTTTTTCTCCACATCCTTGACAGCATTTGTAATTACCTGACTTTTGGATACAAGCCATTTTAACTCAAGTGAGGTGATATCTCATGGTACTTTTGATTTGCATTTCTCTGATGATCAATGATATTGAGCACCTTTTGTTTTGTTTTGTTTTGTTTTGTTTTTTGAGATACAGTCTTGCTCTGTTGCACATGCTGAAGTACATTGACATGATCTTGGCTCACTGCAACCTCCACTGCCCTGCTTCGGGCGATTCTCATGGCTCAGCCACACGAGTAGCTGGGATTACAGGCTTGTGCTACCACACCTGGCTAATTTTTGTATTTTTAGTAGACATGGGGTTTCGCTGTGTTGGTCAGGCTGGTCTTGAACTCCAGGCCTTAAGTGATCTGTCTTCATCAGTCTCCCAAAGTGCTGGGATTACAGGTGTGAGTCTCAGTGCTCAGCCCTTGAACACCTTTTCTTTCTTTCTTTTTTTTCTTTTTTTCTTTGAGACAGAGCCTCACTCTGTCACCCAGGCTGGAGTGTAGTGATGCGATTTTTGACTTACTGCAACCTCCACCTCCCTGGTTCAAGGGATTCTCATGGCTTAGCCTCCTTAGTAGCTGGAATTAAAGGCCTGTGCCATCGTGCCTAGCTAAGTTTTGTTTTTTTAGTAGAGATGGGATTTTGCTATGTTGGCCAGGCTGATCTCAAACTCCTGACCTCGAGTGATCTGCCCGCTTCGGCCTCCCAAAGTTCTGGGATTACAGACATGAGCCACTGCACCCGGCCTGAGCACCTTTTCATGTGCCTGTTTGCCATTTGTATGTCTTCTGTTGAGAAATGTCTATTCAAATATTTTGCCCATTTTAAAATTAGATTATTATTTTTTCCTATAGAGTTGTTTGGGTTCCTTACATATTCTGCTTATTAATCTCTTGTCAGATGGGTAGTTTTGCAAATATTTTCTTCCATTCTATGGGTTGTCTCTTCACTTTGTTGACTGTTTCTTTTGCTGTGTGGTGGCTTTTTAACTTGATATGATCCCATTTATTCATTTTTGCTTTGGTTGCTTGTGACTATGGGGTATTACTGAAGAAATTTTTGCCCAGACCAATGTCCTGGAGAGTTTCCTCAGTTTTTTTTTTGGAGTAGTTTCACAGTTTGAAGTCTTAGATTTAAGTCTTCAATCCATTTTGAGTTGATTTTTACATACAGTGTGAGGTGTAGGGATCAAGGTTCATTCTTCTGCATATGGATGACTAGTTTTCCCAGTGCCATTTATTGAAGAGAGTGTCTTTTCCCCGATGTTTGTCCTTGGCACCTTTGTTGAAAATTCATTTCCTGTAGCTATGTGGATTTGTTTCCGGGTCCTCTTTTTGTTCCATTGGCTTATGTGTCTGTTTTGATTCTAATACCATTCTCTTTTGGTTACTATAACTCAGTAATATAATTTGAAGTCAGATAATCTTCTTTTTGCTCAGGATAGCTTTGGCTATTTTGAGTCTTGATTCCACATAAATTTTAGGATTTTTTTTTTATTTCTTTGAAGAATGTCATTAGCATTTTGATAGATTGCATTGAATCTGTAGATTGCTTTGTGTAATATGGGTATTTTAACAGTATTGATTTGCCAATCCATAAACATAGAATATCCTTCCATTTTTTAATATTCTCTTCAATTTCTCTTATCAGTGATTTATTGTTTTTATTATAGAGATCTTTCACTACTTTCGTTAAATTTATTTCTAGGTATTTAATTTTATATGTTTCTGTTGTAAATGGGTTACTTTTTTGAATTCATGTTCAGATTGTTCACTATTGGCACATAGATATGATACTGATATTGACTGATTGCTTGAGATGGGATCTCACTCTGTCACCCAGGCTGGGATACAGTGACACAGTCATGGCTCACTGTACCTTAAACTTCTTGGCTCAATCAGTCTGCCCACCTCCTGAGTAGCTGGCACTACAGGCATGTGCCACCAGGTCCGGCTAATTTTTGTATTTTTTATAGAGGCAGGGTTTTACCATGTTGCCCAGCTGGTCTCTAACTCCTGGGCTCAAATAGTCCATCCCCTTATCTTCACAAAGTACTGGGATTACAGACATGAGCCATCATGCCCGGCCACTACTCATTTTTGTATGTTGGTTTTTGTATACTGCAACTTTACTTAATTTTTTTTTATCAGTTCTAATAGTTTTTTGGTGGGAGGTTTTTCTAAAAATAAGATAATATCGTCTGCAAATAAAGATAATTTGACTTACTCCTTTCCAATTTAAATGCTCTTTATCTCCTTCTCTTGTTGGATTACTCTAGCTAAGGCTTCCAGTACTATGTTGAATAATAGTGGTGAAAGTAGGCGTTCTTGTCATGTTTCAGATCTTGGAGGAAAGGCTTTCAGTTTTCTCCATTCAGTATGATACTGGTTGTGGGTCTGTCATATATGGCTTATTATGTTAAGGCATATTCCATCTGTATCAGGTTTTTTTTGAGGGTTTTTATCATGAAGGGATGTTGTACTTTATGTGATACTTTTTCAGCATCAATTGAAATGATCATTTTTTTATCCTTCATTCTGTTGATACCATGTATCATATTGATTGATTTACATATATTGAACCATCCTTGCATCCCTAGTATAAATCCCACTTGGTCATGATTAATGACCTTTTTAATGTATTTTTAAATTCAGTTTGCTAGTATTTTCTTGAGGATTTTTGCATCAATATTCACCAGTGAAATTAGCCTGTAGTTTTCTTTTTATTTTATTTTATTTTATTTATTTATTTATTTATTTTTTTTGAGACGGAGTCTTGCTGTGCCCCAGGCTGGAGTGCAGTGGCGCGATCTCGGCTCACTGCAAGCTCCGCCCCGCCGGTTTCACGCCATTCTCCTGCCTCAGCCTCCCAAGTAGCTGGGACTACAGGCGCCCGCCACCTCACCCGGCTAATTTTCTTGTATTTTTAGTAGAGACGGGGTTTCACCGGGTTAGCCAGGATGGTCTCGATCTCCTGACCTCGTGATCCGCCCATCTCGGCCTCCCAAAGTGCTGGGATTACAGGCTTGAGCCACCGCACCCGGCCAGTTTTCTTTTTTAAATATGTCTTTGGGAGGGATTGCATTGGGAGTTATACCTGATGTAAATGACGAGTTGATGGGTGCAGCACACCAACATGGCACAAGTATACATATGTAACAAACCTGCACGTTATGCACATGTACCCTACAACTTAAAGTATAATAATAATAAATAAATTAAAAAAAAAAAAAGAGTAAAGCTGGACCTGACCAGAAAAAATAAATAAATAAATAAATAAATAAATAAATAAATATGTCTTTGGTTTTGGTATCAGGGTAATCTATTGGCCTTGTAGAATGAGTGTGGAATTCTTCCCTCCTCTCTATTTTTTGGAATACTTAGGGTATGATTGGTATTAGTTCTTAAAATGTTTGTTAGAATTCAGTGAAGCCATCTGGCCCCACACTTTTCTTTATTGTGAGACTTTTTATTAAGGCTTCACTCTTGTCACTTGTTATTGGTCTGTTCAGGTTTTAGATTTCTTAATGATTCAATCTCGGTAGGTTTATGTATCTAGGAATTGATCCATTTCTTCTAGATTTTCAAAATTTATTGACATATAGTTGCTCATAGTAGCCACTAATGATCCATTGAATTTCTACAGTATCAGTTGTAATGTCTCCCTTTTCATACCTGATTTCATTTATTTGGATCTTCTCTTTTTCTTAGTCTCACTAAAAGGTTTTCAATTTTGTTTATCTTTTCAAGAAGCCAACTGTTCGTTTCATTGCTCTTCTGTATTGTTTTCTTCATTTCAAATTCATTTATTTCTTCTCTGAACTTTAGTATTTCTTTTCTTCTACTAATTTTGAGTTCAGTTTTGCTCTTACTTTTCTAGTTCTTTAAGATGCGTTATTAGGTTATTTATTTGAAGTTTTTCTTTTTTTTCGATGCGGGTATTTATAGCTATAAATTCCCTTCTTAATACTGCTTTCACTGTATCCTATATGTTTTAGTATGTTGTGTTTTTATTATCATTTGTTTGAAGAAATTTTTCAATTTTATTCTTTATTTCTTCGTCATTACACTGGTGATTCAGGAACATATTGTTTAATTTCAATATATTTGTATGGTTTTTAATATTCCTGTTATTATTAATTTGTAGTTATATTTCATTGTGGTCAGAGAAGATGCTTGATATTTCAGGTTTTTTGAATGTTTTAAGACTTGTTTTGTGAACTAACATATGGTCTGTTCTTGAGAATGACCCATGTGCTGAGGAGAAGAATGTATATTCTGCAGCCGTTGGATGAAATATTCTGTAAATATCTGGCCGGGCGTGGTGGCTCACGCCTGTAATCCCAGCACTTTGGGAAGCTGGTGCAGGTGGATCACCTGAGGTCAGGAGTTTGAGACCAGCCTGGCCAACATGGCGAAATTCTGTCCCTACTAAAAATACAAAAATTAGCCAGGTGTGATGGCATGCTCCTGTAATCCCACCTACTCAGGAGGCTGAAGTAGGAGAATTGCTTGAACCTGGAAGATGGAAGTTGCGGTGAGCCAAAATCATGCCACTGCACTCTAGCCTGGGTGACAGAGCAAGACTCTTATCTCAAAAAAAAAAAAAAAAGTTCTGTAAATATCTTTAGATCCACTGTTCTGTAGTACAGATGAAGTCTGCTATTTCTGTTTTGAGTTTGTCTGTGAGATCTGTCCAATGCTGAAAGTGGGATATTTTGGTGTCTCTAGCTATTATTGTATTGGAATCTATCTCTCTCTTTAGTTCTCATAATATTTTCCTTATATATTTGGTTGCTTCAGTGTTGGATGCATGATATGGTTTGGCTCTGTGTCCCCATCCAAATCTCATCTTGAATTGTAATCCCCACATGTTGAGGGAGGGACCTATAATCCCCATGTGTCAAGGGAGGCAAGTGATTGGATCCTTGGGGGACAGTTTCTTCCACGCTGTTCTCATAATAGTGAGTGAGTTCTCATAATAGTGAGTGAATTCTCATGACATCTGATGATTTTATCAGTGTTTGGAAATTCCTCCTTCGCTCTTCTCTTTCCTGCCAACTTGTGAAGAAGGTGCCAGTTTCCCCTTCGACCATTAATTGTAAGTTTCCTGAGATCTCCCAACCATGTCAATTTGTGAGTCAATTAAACCTCTTTCCTTTATAAATTGCCCAGTCTTGGGTAGTTCTTTATAGCGGTGTGAAAACGGACTAATACAGTGCATATTTATTTACAATCATTATATCCTCTTGCTGGATTGACTCCTTTATCACTATATAATGACCGTCTTTGTCTCTTCTTACAATTTTTTTCTTAAAATCTACTTTGTCTGATTAAGGTAGCTACTCCTGCTCTGTTTTGTTTCCACTGGCCTGGAATATCTGTTTTCATCTCTTTATTTTCCGTTTATGTGTATCTTTATAAGTGAAGTGTGTTTCCTATAAGCAACAGATCATTAGATCTTCTTTTTAAATTCATTCAGCCACTTTATTTCTTTTAATTGGAGAGTTTAGTACATTTACATTTAATGTTATTATTGATAAGTACAGACTTACTGCTGCAATTTTGTTATTTGCTTTCTGGTTGTTTTGCGGACTTCTCTTCCTTTTTTCTCTTCCTTGTCTTCCTTGTAGTGAAGGTGGTTTTCTCTGGTGGTATGATTTAATTTCTTGCTTTTTATGTTTTGTGTACCCATTGTATTTGTTTCAGTTTGAGGTTATTATAAAGCTTGCCAACACAATCTTATAACCTGTTATGTAAAACTAATGGAAACTACACTTGACACTGATTGCATAAACAAAAAGGAACCTAATAAAAACTACACTATAACTTTGTCTCTCTAGTTTTACACTTTCTGTTGTTTTTCTTTTTATCTTATTGTACTATCTATGTCTGGATAAGTTTTTGTAGTTATTATTCATTGGTTCATTATTTAGGCTTTCTACTTGGTATATTTATACACTCCAATTACAATGTAATACTATTCTATGTTTTTCTGTGTGCTTACTATTACCATTGAGATTTGTATCTTCAGATGGTTTCTTCTTGCTCATGAACATCCTTTTCTTTCAGACTATAGAGCTCCCTTTAGCATTTCTTTTAGGACAGGTCCGGTGTTGATGAAATCCTTTAGCGTTTGTTTGACTGGGAAAGTCTTTTTATCTCCTTCATGCTTAAAGGATATTTTCACTAGATATATTATTCTAGAGTAAAAGTGTTTTTCTTTCAGCACTTTGAATACATCATGCCACTCTTGTGGCCTGTAAGGTTTCCACTGAAATGTCTGCTGCCAGATGTGTTGAAGCACCATTGTGTGTTATTTCTTTTCTCTTGCTACTTTTAGAATCCTTTCTTTATTCTTGACCTTCAGATTATTAAATGCCCAGAGGTAAGCTTCTTTCTGCTTGCTGTTATATAAGCTTCTTTTACTTGAATTTGATATCTTTCTCAAGGTTGGGGAAGTTCTCTGATTATTCTTTTGAATAAACTTCCTACCCTTCTCTTTTTATCTACCTCTTCTTTAAAGCTATTAACTCTTAGATTTGCCCCTTTGAAGCTGTTTTCTGATAGGCATGCTTCATTTTTTCTTATTCCTTTTTTTCTTCTCTCTATATTTTCAAATAGCCTGTCTTCAGGCTCACTACTTCCTTCTTGATCAGTTCTGCCATTATGAGACTCTGATGACTCTGATGCGTTCTTCAGCATGTTAATTGCATTTTTCAATTATAGAATTTCTGATATATATATTTAAATTTTTTTATTTTTATTTTTTGAGACAGGGTCTGGCTCTATCACCCAGGCTGCAGTGCAGTAGTGGGATCTCAGCTCACTGTAACCTCCACCTCCCGACTCATTCTGCTTGATTTAAAAAAATATTTTAATCCTTTTGTTAAATTTATCTGATAGAATTCTGAATTTCTTCTCTGTGTTATCTTGATTTTCTTTGAGTTGCCTCAAAACAGCTATTTTGAATTGTCTATCTGAGTTGTCGTATGTCTCTGTTTCTTCAGAATTGTTCCCTGGTGCCTTATTTAGTTCATTGGTGAGGTCATGTTTTTGTGGATGATGTTTATACTTGCTAATGTTCTTCAGTCTATGAGCATTGAAGAGTTAATTATTTATTATACTCTTCACGGTCTGAGCTTGTGACTGTTCTTCTTGGGAAGGCTTTCCAGGTATTTGAAAGAACTTGGACCCCAACCCCAATAAGGCTGTGTTTTTTGCTGACTCGTAGAGGTACCGTTTCGGTGGTCTTAGATAACATGTGGAAGAATTATCTGGATTACCAGCCAGAGACTCTTGTTCTTTTCCTTTTCTCCCATACAGACAGAGTCTGTCTCTCTTTGCTGAGCCACCTGGAACTGGGGATGTGGTGATGCAAGTAAGTCTGTGGCCACCACCGCTGGGACTGCACTGGGTTAGACCTGAAACCTGCACAGCACTGGGTCTTGCCCAAGTTTCTTCCCTTCAGGGCCATGAGTTCCCACAGGCTCCAGGAATGTCCAGAGGTGCTGTCTGGGAGCCAGGGACTGGAGTTAAACAGCTTAGCAATTTACCTGATATTCTGTTCTACTGTCGTTATGCCTGCACTCAAACCACAGTACAGTCTTTCCTACTCTTTTCTTCACTTTCCACAGGCAGAGGTGCCTTTCCCTGTGGCCAACCCCACCACCGGTCCACAGGGGATTCCTTCAGACCACCACTGATGTTTACTGAGAGCCTAGGGGCTCTTCTTTCAGCTTGTGGTAAATGCTGCCACGCCTGAGACTCGCTTTTTAGGGCAGTGAGCTCCCCTCTGTCCCAGAGCAGGTCCAGAAATGCTGTCCAAGAGTCTAAGCCTGAACTTTGGGACCCCAAGAGCCAGCTTATTGCTCTACCCCCAGCCGAGTTGGTACATAGGGTGCAAGACAAAGTTCCCTTTATTTTTCCCCTCTGCTTTTCTAAAAAATTAGTAGTGTTTCACTCTAGGCACCATAGCTGGGAATATGCTGGGTCACCCCTGAAGCTAGTAAGTCTCAGAGCCCAAGACACATGGTATATTCCCCTCATTATCACTGCCGGTTATTCGGGGCCCAAGAGTTCTTTAATCTGCAGGTGATGAATCCTACCGGGACTGGGTTCTCACCTTCAAGACAGTGGCTTCCCTTTTGATTCAGTTTGTGTCTAGAAATGAAATACCATCCGAGAGCTAAGGCCTGGGAATGGGGCCTCATGACTCTGCCTGGTGCCCTATCCTACTGTGGCTAAGCTGGTGTCCAAGTCAAAGTCCTCTTTATTCTTTGCTCTCCTCTCCTTAAGCAGAGCAAGGAGTAACTTTCATTGCTATGAGAGCTTCACTGCCTGGGATTAGGGCAGGGATGATGCAAGCACTTCCTTCGCCATGCAAGCTGGTGTCTCTCTAGGTCACGTGCCACCCTAGTTCACTGGTCGTAAGCCCAATGTAGCACTAGGACGTGCCTAGAAATTGCAGTCCTTGGGTCCTAGTCTGCCTTTCAAGTTTATCTAGGGCCCCAGAGTACTTTAGCCTGGGTGGCGAGGCTTGCCGAGAAACTCATGTTCTGTCCCATGGGGCATGTGATTCCCCTCTGGCTAGGACTGGTCCTCATGCTCCCTCTGTGGAAGGAGCCGAGCATAGCTTTATTCTCTGCTGTGACAGGGCAGCACTGAGATGAATGTAAAGTCCTCCAGTCACTGAGCTCTCCTTCCTCAAAGTGCAGTTTCTGTCTGCAGTGCATGGCCACTTATGGGCGATGGGGCAGAGGTGGCATCAGTGATTCAAGTCTGTCTCTCCTGCCCCGCTCAATGCCTCTTTCCATGATATGAAGTTAAAAACAAGTACTGTGATCACTCACCTGATTTTTGGTTCTTGTGATGGTGCTTTACTGTGTGCAGATAGTTGTTAAAATTTGGTGTTGCAGCAGGGTGAACGAACGGGATAGGCCTCTATTCTGCCATTGTGCTCTACCCTTCTCTGATGTTGCTGATTTTTATGTTACATATGTCAATTCATACCCTCTTATGGAAGCTGAGGATATTAAACACTTGTATGTTCCTTTTCTTTTCTCTACCCTCACCTCCTAATTTTTAAAGTTATATTTTAATTTTCATGTTGTCTAAATTTATAACATTCATGTTTATAATCACATTTCTTGTAGTACTTGAGTTTTTGTTCTTTATTTAAATGAATTCAATACACACTCTTCATTCCCCCCATTTTATTAGTCGCAACTTAATTTCCAGATTCTTTCTTTTGACTCAGTTCTTAATTGGCTGCATTTCATGGTTATTTTTTCCATAAGGGGCTTATGTGTGTTGTAAACTTAAAGTTCTTCCATGTTTAAGAATATTTGCTTGCTGTCTTTATATTTGAATGGCATTCTGCTTAACTTTATATATTTTTTTTTCTGGGTGTGGAAATATATTTTCTCAATTTTTTTTTTTTCCCCCCAAATTGGATTTAGTGCCAGGCTGCCGCTGGCATCAGCATTCCATTCTGGGGGGAGGCTCAGGGCTCACATTGCAATGGAAGGGCATGAGGCACCTGCTGCCACAGCAGATAATCAACAAATGAATGACCATAACTGCCCCCCTAGGAATTGAAGAATTCTTTAAAGTTTGATTGTTTGGGGAACACAGACCAAGGATGTGCCCTGATTTTCCATTTCTGAAAGTCACAGTTCAAGTTATAAATTTCTGGCTGGGTGTGGTGGCTCCCACCTATAATCCCAGCACTTTGGGAGGCCAGGGTGGGCGGATCACTTGAGGTCAGGAGTTCAAGACCATCCTGGCCAACAAGGTGAAACCCCATCTCTACTAGAAATACAAAAATTAGCCAGGCATGAGGTAGCACATGCCTGTAGTCCCAGCTACTCGGGAGGCTGAGGGATGGGAATTGCTTGAACCTGGAAGGCAGAGGCTGCAGTGAGCCGAGATCATGCCACTGCACTCTGGCCTGAGCGACAGAGCAATACTCCATCTCAGGAAAAAAAAAAAGAAAAAAAGTTATAAATTTCTGTTCTACAGTTACTGTATATCAAAAGATAATGTAGAAATTAATTCACATTGTCTTCCCCAAAGGAAGAGAAAAAAAAGAAAAAACAATACTTAGGAGTCTTTTCTTTTTTGGTCTTAAATGTAAATGATCATAAAAACTTCTGGGTTTTCTTTATTATAGACTTGCATTGCTGAATATGTTATAACTTTGACTTCTGTTCCGTGAGTGTGCTTGGACAATGAAAATTCTTCTCTGCACCCAAATGATTGTAATTTAAAATGTCTTGATCAAAACAAAGTACTTTTACTTCCCAGGGTATGAAGAATTAATCAGCATTGGACTTATAAAGCCACTCATCTAAAAAGTGAAAAAGAAAAGTAGAAACTCCTTGGGTTTCTGCTTCTATTGTTTGGAGAGGCTCCACAGTCCCAGTATCTGTGATGTAACCAAACATGGCCATTGCACATTGCTCAAATGCTTCCTCCAAAGTATCTCCCCATGTGTGTAACTAGACATCTGCTGTATGATCCAAATACTCGTAATTCCTATTGACTGGTGGATAGTTGGCCTTGATCGCCTTCTATTCTTCAGTCAAATTGTAATCTCTAACATCTCCCTCTTTCTGTGCCATGACTGCCTTGCTTGACTTAATTTTTTTGGGTAACACTTAAATTCTCTTAGAACTTTGTAGACATTGCTTTGTTATCTTCTGACTTTGAATGTTGCTTTCAGAGGACAGTCTGATATTTTCCCTCAATTTTTGATTTGCTTTTTGTGTCATCTGCCTGTGATTTCTTTGTCCACAAAATTCTTTAAGAGGAATATGGCTCAGTATTGAACATTATTTATCAAATTATCCTGGGACATAGTTTCTCGTTATAATCGGCAGATTCTTTTTCCTTCAGTTCTTAGGAAATTTTTTAGATTTGAAATACCATTTTCACTTTGTTTTGTTTTTCCTTACTTAGTAACACTTAATAATATTATGTTAGCTATATGTTTGTCTTTCACATATATTAGTTATTCCTTAGTTGCTTGACTTTCTTTGATCCTTAGCCTTATTTTTCCACCAGTAAGTACATTTTTAATGTTTTATTTTGTCTGGGATATTTATTTGTAACTTATTTATTATGTCTATAAAGCTTATGTTCTGTTTCTAATTTTGTTTATTTAGGACTTCAGCCTCTTTCCTTAGTCACTTACTTTATTTTGAATTTTATTTGCATTATGTTTTTGTTATGTTGTTCATTAGAAAAAATAATCATGAAGAATTTTCTTTTATTCTTTGAGTTACACTTTCTCATCAGATTTTTTGTCTTTTCTATATTAAAGTTTTATTTTAAATCTATTAACTTATTTATTTGTTGATTGATTGGTGCTGTATGTTTGTGTAACTACCATGCTCTTTTGTTTTGTTGTGTTCATTGTTAGAATGCTCTGTGCAGATACTCTGTTGGCTTACACAACAAGATATCTTAGTGACTTATTTTCCTCTCCATCCTCTGTGTAAAGGTAGTATTTCCCCCATCTGAGCTACAGTTTGATTTTTGTAGAATATCCTATAGCCTATCATGAAGGGAAAGCACTATTTGAAATAGGTGAGGGGACTTTCTTAGAAATCCTCAATTTTTTTCTAAGATTTTGTTAAATATTTCCTACCAAGTTCATTCTATCTCGTTAGACTGTAGACAGTTCTCATGGGAAAATGTGCTTAGGCTTTGAATCATTTTCCTCAGTCATTTAAGAGAAGAGAGTAGAGTCGAGTTTACTTCAGTTTTAGTGAATCAGCACCATTTTTCAAATTCTTGCTTCACCAGTATTTGTTCTGTAAGTTTTTCTGGCATCTCCAGGTAGAAGGGGAAAGAGGTAATGTTACCTACTCAATTTGTTTCTCTCTGTATTTGAAGGCATTGAGAAAATTATCAGAATTTTGTCAGCTTACCAATATTGCTTTGGGGGCATGGGGATATGATTAAGAACTAAGCTTTGTTGCTCCCTCAGTTCTAGAACCAGTTTGTTTTTGTTCCCCTTGGCAACCAGTATTTTGATGTTTGGTGATTTATGGTGTGTTCCTTACATTGTTTCATTATTTTTAAAAATTATTTTTGTTATTTATTTATTTATTTATTTTTTGCTGATTTGTTTTTGGAATTGAGGAAGAAAAAAAAAGTAATTGCAATATCAGCCTACCATCCTAACCTGGAATCTATTTCTTAGTGTACTTTCTAATTAATTATGGAGAAGTTTTCTTTGTTGTAACTATGGGTTAAGAGTGCACTTTTTTTAAATTTGAAATTTAGTGATTGTGGTGGTGGGTAGTATATGTGTTCTTTTGTATATGAATGAGAGAGAATAATGGAGTAAACGTGTAGAATTGGTGTATGAATGAGAGAGAACGAGGAAGGTGGAAATGTGGAATTGAAAATTGAAGAAATGTCTCTAAAACACTCTGTTGTGAAAGAGATTAAATAGATTTGATCTGAACAGTATATATATTTTTGATTTAGGTAAGGAGTGATGGTGCCAACAGTAGCTAATATTTCATGAATCCTTATGCTATTTCAGTAGCTATTAGAGGTGTGTATAAGTAGTAACTAATTCTTACAACAAACCTCTGAGGTGGTACTGATATTATCCCTCATTTTATAAGTTTGAAAATAGCATAAAGCAGAAATAACCTAGAGTTACAACTTGGATCCATATCCGGATAATCTGTCTCCTAATTGCTAATGTATGAATTTGGTTCAAATTTTATTAGATTTCTAAAGAACGTGTGAATGGGATCTAATCCTAGAATACATTACAGCTTTATTCTAAGCTATTTAATTTTATGTTTTGTCTAATACAGTTTTTCATTTTAATCATTATTGTGCTGTGAGATTTACAATATTGTATAGTAATATTTTAAGGCGTTACAATAAAATATCTAAATAAAACAAGAAATATTTCCAAGTAAACATTGTTTTTACTTAAAATTTTAGCAGAGAAAATATATTTGTTCATGTCTTCTACATTAGAGTCAATTTTAAGAGAGCAAACGTATATTTTTTCTTATGTATACTAGTCTTTACCCTTTTTCAACAAACGTCAATTGGTTGAAGCATGTTCATGTTCTAACTGTATTGCTCTTAAACAATACTCTGCAGGATGAGGCATATTTTTTTTGAGACAGCTTATATTTTAAAGGTTATCTGTATTCAGCCTTGAATTCATGCTGTACATTCTTAAATAATATAACTGAATTTTATCTACTGCTAGTTACCTTCTGCAAAAAAAGAGATGTTGTCATCTCTTTAATGTACCATTTGTGGTTGTAAAGTAGCTGACTTGTTTCATTTATTATCAAAGGATTGATGACAGTGTAGATCTGCAATGTGCATCTCTTTAGTTCATTGCATGCTTATCATTGGAGTGGGATATCCTTGACATTTTATGATTTTGGTTTACGGAGAGGTTCCGTGAATGTCATGACATCATTGATTAGCTGTACATCTTAACTTTGTTTCTGAATCTTATGGTTATAAACAGAATATTTATGAAAAAAATTATGTCATGCAGAACATTGTACCTTGTAAACATTGTGCATGTGTTAATATACATGTTTCCTGGCAATCATTTTTGTAAAGAATGTTGTCTTTCAGAATTTTAGTTTCTTTGAACTAATGTGATATATCTGTAAAACATATGTGCTGATGATTATCACTTAATGATTTTACTTTTAGGAATGTATATGAGTTAAAATCCACTTCAGTAAGAATTTTCAAATGTTCTTTGGGCCAATGTTGTTTTGAATTTTATCTAACATGCTGTAGAGCTCACTTGTTGCTAGCTTCAGTAGAACTGCAAACCAGGTGGTCTCTCAGTTTTTTTGAAGTAATGAAAATGGAGTCTTTTTTTTTTAAATAAAGACCATGAAAATGCTGATTATTATTATTATTATTATTATTACCATTATTATTTTGAGACAGAGTCTCACCGTGTCACCCAGGCTGGAATGTTGTGGTGCGATCTTGGCTCACTGCAACCTGAACCTCCTGGATTTAAGTGATCTTCCCACCTTAGCCTCTCGAGTAGCTGGGACTACAGGTGCACACCACTACACCTGGCTAATTTTTGTTTTTTTTTTTTTGTAGAGATGGAGTTTCGTCATATTGCTCGGGCTGGTCTCAAACTCCTGAGCTCAAGCCTCCCAAAGTGCTGGGATTATATATATGAGCTGCTATGTCTGGCAAATATGGCAGTCTATATATATTTTTAGATGAAGAATTCAAATATGTTTTTCCAATTAGCAAGCAAAATATTTTTATTAAAATAGTGAACATTTTTGTGAGTACTTTTAAATTTTTAAAAATAAACATTTTTATAGTACCACTTATTTTTCTGAATTCTTAACAAATATAAAATAAATTATCAAACAATCCTTTGAGGTAAATGTTATTATCTTCAGCCCAGTTTTACATATGAGAAAACTATAGCGAGGCTCTGTGATTTGTTCTAGGTCATATAGCTAGTATGTGATGAAGCTTGAACTTGAACCCGGTAGTCCGATACCCAGTATCAACTGACGATCTTTTTGCATGTGGCCTCTCTAACATCATCTATTAAGTGATTTAGTATGCATTGTCTCATTTCAGTACCACGACACATCTTTGATGTATGTATGCAAGGTAGATTGAGTGAATGTGATTTAGCTTTGATCACAGAACAATTAAATCCATGATTCTGAACTGGAACCCAGGTTTCATAACAATAACCCAGGACAGTCTGTCCCCATTGCCTCTGTCGACTTCATGGCAGTGTTTTCCTATTGTAATAATATATTATTGAACATATTCTTGACAGTTCTAAGGAATGTGAAACATTTTAACAATTACATATTTTAGTGTTATGTATTTTAGGGTAATGTATATACCAATTTTAGAGCTAATCATGATAAATTACTCAATTTTTCTCCTAAGTGGTTACTTTTTTCCTCAGCGATGGATTTTTAAATTTAAAAATGTTTATTTTTCTAATTATAAAAATGAAGTATTTTTTAATATAGGAAATTTAGAAAATAAGAAATGTAAATAATAAAAGTCATTTATTGTCTAGCTTGAACATCTGTTTATCTTCGTTGGATTTTGCTTTTTGTTTTTGACTAATTTGAAATAACTATAGATGTAAAACAAGTTGCGAAGCTAATGCAAAGGTCCATCTATTTTTTACCCTAGTTTCTTTTTTTTTTTTTTTTTTAAGACGGAGTCTCGCTCTGTCACCCAGGCTGGAGTGCAGTGGCCGGATCTCAGCTCACTGCAAGCTCCGCCTCCTGGGTTTACACCATTCTCCTGCCTCAGCCTCTTGAGTAGCTGGGACTACAGGTGCCCGCCACCACGCCCAGCTAGTTTTTTGTATTTTTTAGTAGAGACGGGTTTTCACCGTGTTAGCCAGGATGGTCTCGATCTCCTGACCTCAGGATCCGCCCATCTCGGCCTCCCAAAGTGCTGGGATTACAGGCATGAGCCACCGCGCCTGGCTCTCTATTTTCTTTTTTTTTTATACGCGTATACTCATTTAACTTATTAACTGAATCTACCCATTCACCAAACTAGAGTCATATGCATGCTTCTTTAAAATATGACAATAAAATAACGTATTGCTAGCAATTTGCCATTTGTGAAAATTTTTGAAAATGTGATTTGTAACAGCTATTTATATTTCCAATATAAATATGTACTTATTTATTTTACCAGTCTCCATTCTTACACTCTTAAATTATGTATATTTTGCTTTTGTAAATAAAGCTTTGAGGAATTTAGTGTTCAGAAATCTTTATTTATGTTTCTGATTTTTTAGTTGGCTAAAGTCTTCTAAGTGAAAATCTAGGATCAGAGAATGAATTTTGAGAAACTTTATACTTTTTTCTTGTTTCTCTGTTCCATTGCAATAATTGAATAATTTTCAGTTTGATAAATAAAAGCATGTAGAATCTTGTTTAAAGTTCGCATTGCATTTAATTTCTAGTGTGAATGAACACTGCTTCATTATAATCATGATAGTTTTAATGTTTTTAATGTCTATTTGTTTCCTTTGCTCGTTAAAACAAAATCTGTGTTAGTGATTTACTGATTTTTATATGACTTTATATGATAAGGGTTTTTTCTTCTGTTTTATTTGTTGTAATATTTTCCCCCAGAACTTTCTTTTTATCGTGATTTGTATTATAGATTTATAGTCTCTTAAATTGTAATACAATTTAATTTAAAGTTTTTCCTTTATTATCGCTTTCCTTATTTTTAGGTTTAGTAAATTATTTTACATTTCAAGATTATTTAAATGTTCTCTTGTGTATTCTAGATTTTTCGTGGTTTTTTATATATATATACTTTTTTCTTGTTTCTCTGTGGTTTTATATATTTTTATATATATAAAAAATTTTAACAATTTTTATTGGTTTTATATATATTTATATATATGTGTGGTTTATATATTTTATCTAGAATATATAATATATATATTTTATCTAGAATATATATTATAATATATATAAATAATATATATAAACATAGAATATATGTAAGGATATATATATATATATATATATTTTATTATTTTTTTGAGATAGTGTCTCACTTTGTTGTCCAGGCTGTAGGGTGTTAGCGTGATCATGGCTCACTGCAGGTTTGACTTCTTTGGGTCAAGTGATCCCCCCATCTCAGCCTCTTGAGTAGTTGGCCCCACAGGTGTGTGGCAGCATGCCTAGCTAATTTTTTAAAAAACTTTTTGTACTGACGGGGACTCGCTATGTTGCCCAGTCTGGTCTCAAACTCCTGGGTTCAAACAATCCACCTACCTCAGCCTCCCGAGCAGCTGGGACTACTGGTGTGTGACACCATGCTTGGCTAATTTTCTATTTTTGGAAGACATGGGGGTTTCACTCTGTTGCCCAGGCTGGTCTCAAACTCTTGGGCTCAACTGATCCTCCCACTTTGACCTCCCAAAGTGCTGGGATTGCAGGCATAAACCAATGTGCCTGATTGATTTTTAATCTTTAAAATATCTGAGATATATTTATTTGTATTGTATAAGACTCTAATCTTATTTTCTTTAAATGCTTTTAATCAGTTTCTCCAAAACGATCTCTCTTTGCTCTCTTTGGTTTGTCAAGCTTTCTTTATTACATATGACTCTCATGTTTCTTAGGGACTAATTCAAGGGTTTATATTGTGTTTCATAAATTTTTTTCCTTATTGTTCATCACCCAGTCATTAAGTTAATGAAACTTTTTTTTGGTTTTTCTCTTTTTATTATGTAAATATAAAAATATATAAAAGTAGAGGGAATAGTATAATGAACACCCATTATCTAGATTTAACAATTTGCTTGATTTTTATTTCTTGCTGAAGTGTTTTAAAGTACATTATAGACTTTTTGACAGTTGACCACTTAGTACTTTAGTATGAATCTTTAAAACATGAGGATGTTTTCCTATATAGTTACAACATCATTATCATTTGTAAAAATCAGTGACAATAATTCATGAATGTATTCTAACACTTAATATCCTGATTTCCCCAGTTATTTTAAAAATGTCTTTACTACCCTAATTCCTCTAACAAGTATCCATTGAAGAACCACACATTACAAATAGTTGTTAAATTTCTTTAATTTTTAAAAAAAAATGTTAGGACAACCAAAACTTACAGAAATGTCTCAAGTACTGAACAATATTTTAAAAAACAAATTTAATGAGATATAATTCATATAATTTACAATTCACCCATTTAAAGTGTACAATTCATTGATTTTTAATATGTTGACAGATCTGCCACCATCATCACAATCAATTTTAGAACAGTTTAATCACCCCAAAAAGAAACCCTGGACCGTTTATTAGTCACTCCCCATTTGTCCCCAAATTACCCCTAGACAACCATGAATCTGCTTTCTGTCTCTATTGAATTGCCTATTCTGATTTGATAACATTGTAGTTATAGTTTTATATGATATGCAGTGTTTTGTGATTGACTTGTTTTACTTAACGTAGTATTTTCAATTTTAAGAATAGATCTTCTAGGGATGAAAGAAGGTAAGATTTTAGGATGGGACACTTTCTGGAATTTAGTTCATTTATGTTTCTTTGCATCCTATCATTATTAGTGTTGGAGCAGTAATTTCTTGCAACTTTTGTACATCCTACTTAGAAGCCAACATCCATCTAAATTTTTAAAATTTAAATACTGTTTTTAAGATGGATAATATATTCATAGTTCTAAGCATACAAAAGAGTTTACAGGAAAAACTTTTCTGTCTTAGAGGAATCAGTATTATCAGTTTCTTATGTTCCCCTCTGCCCCCGAAATATTTTATACAGGGCATACAAATATGTTTTGTATTCTTTTACATGGATGGATGTATCATGTACATACTGTTGTGCACCTTGCTTTTTTCTTTTTTACTTAAAATAACATCTTCATGTGAGCATATACTGAGCGTTCTGATTTTTTGTGCTTGCTATAATAATCCAGTATATATTTTTATATCTCTATCTTCATTATTTGACATTTATGTTCTTTCTATTCTGTGGTATTATATGCTCCTGTTTATAATTTTGTATTCTGCATTTTGTTGATATATATTTATATAGGTAGCTATTGAATTTTACATTTTTCTTTATCATCTGTTAAATTATATTGTATTCTTAATGTCATCCCTAAAAATAATGCTGTATATTAATAAATTTTTTAAACCCATTTTATATTATGTGGATAAATCCTACCAGATGAAGGGTGTGCTTTTTGTTTTGTTTGTTTGTTTTCTTGTTTTTTTTTGAGATGGGATCTCACTCTGTCACCCAGGCTGGAGTGCAGTGGCCCAGTTTGACCTGACTATAACTTCTACCTTCCGGGCTCAAAAGGTCCTCCCACCTCAGCCTCCTGAGTAGCCACCACTCCCAGCCATTTTTTGTATTTTTTGTAGAGATGGGGTTTCTCCATGTTGCCCTGGCTTGTCTTGAATTTCTGGCCTCAAGCAGTCCTTCCGGGCCTCCCAAAGTGTGGGAATTACAGACTTGAGCCATCGCCTGCGTCCCTAGGGTGTTTTTTTTTTTTTTTTTTTTTTTTTTTGACATAACCATTTCTAACTTTAAAGGATTTTTACAACTATTTAAAAGTGTTCTTGGTTTCTTTTATAATAGGCCAATGTTATGAAATAAATAGATTGGCCATTTTGTTTTTTCAAAGGGCCACATCAGGGACTTATTTTTTTTTTTTTTTTTTTTTTTTTTTGAGACGGAGTCTCGCTCTGTCACCCAGGCTGGAGTGCAGTGGCCGGATCTCAGCTCACTGCAAGCTCCGCCTCCCGGGTTCACGCCATTCTCCTGCCTCAGCCTCCCGAGTAGCTGGGACTACAGGCGCCTGCCTCCTCGCCCGGCTAAGTTTTTGTATTTTTAGTAGAGACGGGGTTTCACTGTGTTAGCCAGGATGGTCTCGATCTCCTGACCTCGTGATCCGCCCATCTCGGCCTCCCAAAGTGCTGGGACACATCAGGGACTTATTTATCCACTCGATAAGTTAATTGTTCTCTAATTCATTTGTAACTGGTGGTAACTATATTGTTTCTCTCCTGCATTTGTTTTGTTTTGGTTTCGTTTATTTGAATGCTTAGTTTCACCTCTTTTTAAGTGACAAAACCAAATCAGGGTATGAATTTTCTTCTGTTAACCGCAGTGGTTTCATCCTTTTTTTTTTTTTTTTTAACGTGATGTTCTCGTTTTTATGTTGTAAATAGTCGGTCTTTTTTGATGTAGTAGTTATTTATTTTCCAGGGAATTTGTACTTTATTATTAGTTCAAATTTTGTTATTCTTTTCTTATTTTGTTACTTTATGAGCAGATAGTATGGTCTGTAGAATTTCTGACTTTGAAATTTATTGAGGATTTTTAGTTGGCCTAATTTGATATGCTTGTTTTTATAGGCTTTTATGTATATTTAAAAAAAGAGGCACTATAATAAACCACAACATTCTGATCTATAATCATAATAAAATTTCCACTAAGATATTTTAAAGAACTCAGAGAAATGATTATCACGTTCATTTGAAAAAAATAAATTAATATTCTAGTCTCTTCTGCATGAAGATCAGGAAGGCATGGTTAGCTCTGTGGAAATTAAATGTGGGGATTGTATTATTGGATCAGGTATCAGAACACAGCATAACATTTTTCAGGTTTCTGAAGATAATAATTTTCTTGTGTTTTAAACATACCAGACAATGTCAAAGGAGTATATCGGTAGATTCGTCATGTTAGATATTTCTACAATGAAAAGTTAACAAAGATTAAAACTGAAAATGAAGAAAAAATTTGGGTGAAGAAATTTGGCTTATTTTTAAATATGTAAAATTATAAAATTTGAGAATATCAAGATTCATAGACAATTGGGAAAGGTATGAACAGGAAGGAGAATACCAGTTGTAATGAAAAAATGCAAATTAAAGTGACAAAACTGTTCAAATACCTTTTCTATCAATGGATGAACAGATAAAAAGTGAGTTTTCCATACAAGGAAATATTATTCTTGTGTATGTACTTGTATAGTGTGTGCTTGTATATATTATATATTTATATATGGATGTATATATATAAATTCTAAGATTTGAAATCACAAGTTGTATAAATAAAATTCTTATGTCAGAGATTTGTTATGAAGAAGAAAATATAATTCTCCAACAGATATTCCTTTCAACAAGTTTTATTCTTAGATATTCATTTAGTATTTTGATTTTTTCTGTCTCATCAAAGACAAATAGTGTTACCTATTTTGTTTCATATTTAATATTAATTCATAACTTCTGTTATATTAACGGTCTAGGTTTAAATATTTAAAAAATATTTTGTTGTTGCTTTGGGTCTAAAACTGTAATGTATTCCTAATCTATAGATTTTTTCAGGATCATGTGTATTATCCATATATTTTTGAATTCTAAGTTTTATATTATTGGATACTGCAAAATTTCTTCATACTTTTACATGACTTCCTGCATTCTTTCTAAATCATGTTCAGCAGTAGCTTCTCTGCATGATTTCTCTTCAGTAATTAAATTTAGCATTTCCAGCTGCTGAAAAATTTGTTAGCCTTTTCTGTTCATTTGTGTTTCCTCATGCGTAAAATGTAAGACTTCCACATATTTTTAATTCTTTCAGAGTACAATTATATAGGCTGAGTTCAGCAGTTATATACTGTGAATGGTTTGCTTTCATCAACCTTAGAAAGGAATCAAAATATTAATCTTGTTTATTTAAATATGAATCTGATGTATATCAGATATGTAATCACATTGAGTGGCTTCCTTCTGGTAGTTTAGAAGGTATTTAGATTTTTTTTTCCTTTTTTTTTTTTTTTGAGATGGAGTCTCGCTCTGTCGCCCAGGCTGGAGTGCAGTGGCGTGATCTCAGCTCACTGCAACCTTCGCATCCTGGGTTCAAGCAATTCTTCTGCCTCAGCCTCCCGAGTAGCTGCGACTACAGGCACACACCACCATGCCCAGCTAATTTTTGTATTTTTAGAGACAGGGTTTCAACATGTTGGTCAGGATGGTCTCAATCTCTTGACCTCGTGATCTGCCTGCCTCAGTCTCCCAAAGTGCTGGGATTACAGGTGGGAGTCACTGTGCCAGGCCTAGATTTTGTTTTCTTAGAATATTTTACTAGATTATTTTTAAAGATATGTAATTTCAGACACCTGTTTTCTCTTTTTAAGCATAGATATAAGCAGTTACACAGATCTACAAGTTGAACTGATTACCATCATTATTTAACGAGTCTTTGATTATAACATAGCAGAGTAATTTTAAATAGAATAAATAGGCTGGATGTGTTGGCTCACACCTGTAATCCCAACACACTGGGAGGTCGAGGCAGGAAGATCACTTTAGTCCAGGAATTTGAGACCAGCCTGGGCAACATAGGGTCACACCATCTATACAAAAAAATTTTAAAAAAATTAACTGAGCATGGTGGCATGCATCTGTCATCCCAGCTCTTGAGTCCAGGGTGTCAAGGCTGCAGTGAGCCGTGATGGTGCCACTGCACTCCAGCCTAGGCAATAGCATGAGACCCTGTCTCAATAAAAAGAGAAACAAAAAGAATAAATAAATCTATGTCTTTTCTTTTACAGTACTTTATTTAAGAAACTGTAAAGCAATTATATGAGGGATGCTCTTTGATGTAGATAGTGTTTTTGGAAGGTGTTTACTGGTATCACCAAGTCACATATCTGTCTAAAGAGAGTATCATGCCTATAATTCAGTGCTCATTATTCTCCGTTACTTTAAGCACTTCTTGTAGGTAATGTCGTTCTTTGTAATATAAGCATATACCTACAGCTCACTAGTTTTAATATCTCAAATGGTCATTCTTTAAAATATTAATGGGTTCATGTATAAGCGGCCAATAGAAACCTGGATATAATTTTCACTTGTGGGTTTATTTAAAATTATAGTATACAAAAATGTTATATTTCAGGTCCCTTACTGAGATTCTGATTTGACTAACGGATGCATGGTGTATGATTATTTAGGCAGTTTTAAGTATTTACTGGCCTTATTTCCCAAATCTACTTTGCTTTTCTGTTCTTTACCTTACATAATATTGTTAAATACAATCTGCTTACATAATAAAATGACATGATATAAAATAGAAGGGTAGTAACAATGCAAATATTTTTGATTAAGCTGTTAATTACCTTTAATTGCCCATTGTTTTTAGCAGAGTATCAGCCCATCAGTGATGACAACCATAAAATTCTTATCAGAAAACATAGTGGTAAACCTTTATGACTTTGGATTTGGAAATAGTTTCTTAGAATACTATGAGCATGGAGACGAAAATAAAAATTAGATAATTGGATGTCATCAAAATTAAAAATTTTGTGCATCACAGGATATTTTACTTTTATCAAGAAAGTGAAAAGACAGTCTACAGTATAAGATTTGCAGATTTTTTTTTTACTTGATACAAGGTTTCTCTCTCTCTGTCACCCGGGCTGGAGTGCAGTGGTGAGATTGTGGCTCATTGCAGCCTTGACCTCCTAGGCTCCAGCAATCTTTTTGCCTCCAGCCTCCTGAGTAACTGGGACTCCAGGCATGTGCCACCATGCCTAGCTGATTTTTTTTTTTTTTTTGTATTTTTGGTAGAGGTAGGGTTTTGTAATGTTGCCTAGCTGGTCACAAACTCCTGAGCTCAAGCAATCCACCCTCCTCGGCCACCCAAAGTGCTGGGATTACAGGCATGAACCACAGTGCCCAGCCTGAGATTTGCAAATGTTATATCACTTATATACTGAAGTCTTATATTCAGAATATGTAATAAGTCTTCCCATTTAAAAACAAAAAGACAATCCAATTAAAAAATGAGCAAAGGACTTGAGTTGATTCTTCTCCAAAAATGAAATACAAATTGCCAACAAAGACATGAAAATGTATTTAATATTATTTGGAAACATTTAGGAAACTGCAAATCCAAACCACAACCACCCACTAGAATGGCTAAGGTAAAAAGACAATAACAAACATTGGTGAAGATGGAACCTTCATATGCTGTTGGTGGAATGTAAAATGGTGTAGCTGTTATGAAAAACAGTTTCGCATAAACTGTTTTCTCAAAAATTTAAACATAGAGTTACCATGCAACCCAGCAATACCACTTCTATATATATACCCAAAAGATTTGAAAGTTGTTACTCAGACAAATACATGTATGTACACGTTCATAGCAGACTATTCACAATAGCCAAAATGTGGAAAAAAAACTTTGGTGGTTAATTTCATGTGTTAACTTGACTGGGCTATGGGGTACCCAGAGTAACGATTATTTCTGGTTGTGTCTGTGGGGGTATTTCCAAATGAGATTAGCATTTGAATTGGTTGACTCAATATAGTACTTTCCTGTCAGTCTAATGGTAAATCTTTGTCAGCTTCCTTCGTATATTGTCTCTCTTTTGTCTGAGCTTCCTCATGGCGACCTGGCTTCAAGGGAATCTGTTTCCTTCACCATGACCACCACCACCACCACCACCACCCTCCCTTGAAACTTCTCCATGGGAACCATCGACCTCAGTGTAACCAAAGCCAATGTTTATCTTTTTTTTTTTTTTCATTTTCATAAACCTCATCTCAGTGTCTAATGCTGTTGACTGTTCTCCCTTTCCTGACCATCAGCAGAATCTTATTCGCTCTCTTAATCACTCCTTCTCCATTGCATTTTTTTCTTTTTCTCTATTGTGTTTACATACTGGATTTCCTTGGGACTTTATCCTACACCTTCTCTTTTTATTTAGATTTCTTTGCTAGTTGATTCAGTCTGTTTCCGTAGCTCTTACATGTTATAATATTCTAATTTAAAAATCAGAAACTTTAGTTCAAATTCTTTTTCTGAGTGCCATACTTGTTCAACCTAATTTTACATATGTACTTGGCTATCTCACAAACATCACAGTACTGTGTAACTGGATTGTTAAGAGCAAGGGCTCCGGATTCAAACAGCTTAAGTTTTGGTATTTTTACTAAAACTTTTCCAATTTTTAACCTTTTTGAATAACTTCTTAGCCCTCAATTTTCTTATTTGTGAAATTGAGGGTTGTAACGCAGTTGTGAGAAGTAAGATCCATTTGGAACAGTGTCTGGCATATAGTGAACGCTCAATAAATGTGAGCTGCTATGGGTTGAGTATTGTTAATTCAAAACTCTGAAATTCGAAATGCTCCAAAATTTAAAACTTTTTGAGTGCTGACATGAATTTTAAAGGAAGCACTCATTGGAGCATTTTGGATTTTGGATTTTTAGATTAGGGATGCTCAAGCAGTAAATATAATGCAAATATCCCAAAATCCAAAATACAAAACACTTCTGGCCCCAAGTATTTTGGGTAAGGAATACTCAACTTGTATCATCTTCATTGCATCATAATTAATATTTCAAAAAGAATTCTTGATTTTCATTTACCCTAACCTTCCAAATCATAAAGATAAGAGTCATCCTTGAATTCTTTGTTTTCCTCTTAGCCATGCATTCAAATGTCCTGGGAATTCAATCTTTATATTTTCTCTTGAAATTATATACTTCTTACATCATTTCACTCACTTTAGATCTGATAACTGTCTTTCATCTGGATGACAACAACAGACTTTTTTTAATTTTTAATTTTTGTGGGTATATAGTATATATATGTGTGTGTGTGTGTGTATATATATATATAATTATTTTTATTTTTTTGAGATGGAATCTCACTCTGTTGCCCAGGTTGGAGTGCAGTGATGTGATCTCGGCTCACTGTAACCTTCACCTCCCAGGTTCAAGCGATTCTCCTGCCTCAACCCCCTGAGTAGCTGGGATTATAGATGCACACCACCACACCTGGCCAATTTTTGTATTTTTAGTAGAGATGAGAGTTTCACTATGTTGGTCTGGCTGGTCTCAAACTCCTGACCTCGTGATCCACCCACCTCGGCCTCCCAAAGGTATGCATATATATGTCGATGGAGTACATGAAATATTTTGATACGGGGATGCAATGTGAAATAATCACATCATGGAAAATGGGATATCCATCCCCTCAAGCATTCATCTGTTACAAAAAATCCAATTATACTATTTTCTTATTTCAAAATGTACAATTAAATTCAAATCCTCTCTTCTAGCTATTTTGAAATGTACAATATTGTTAACCACAGTCACCCTACTACTGTTCATTAGAACATACTTAGTTCTTCAATCCAACAGTAATTGTGTGCCTGTTGACCAGTCTCTCCATGTCTCCACCTTCTGCCTACCCTCTTCAGCCTCTAGTAACTACTATTCTATTCTGTACTTCTCTGAGATCAGCTTTTTTAGGTTTCACATATGGTGGGGTCATTTGGTGTTTGTCTTTTTGTACGTGGCTTATTTTACTTAACATAATGTCTTCCAGGTCTATTCACGTTGTTGCAAATGACAGGATTTCATTTTTTAGGGATGAATAATATACCATTGCATATGTATACCACATTTTCTTTGTCCTTCATATATTAATGAATCCTTAGGTTGATTCCATCTTTTGGCTATTGTGAATAGTGCTGCAATAAACATGGTAATGCAGGTATCTCTTTGGCATGTTGATTTTATTTCCTTTGGCTATGTACCCAGTAGTGGGATTGCTGCATCATTTGGTAGTTCTCTTAATTTTTAAAGGAACCTCCATACTCTTTTCCTTAATGGCTGTACTAATTTACACTCCCACCAACAGTGTATAAGGTAAAAATTAACTTTTACGTTCTTCTTAGTTACCTGCTCAGAAGCCTTCTTGACCACCCTACCGGGGTGTTTTCCTGGTACAGGAGATTCTCTGTCTTAGCCCTTTTAAAATTGATTTCATAACTAACAACTTACAAAGTACTTTCTTTATTTGCATGTCATTATTTCTCATACTAGTGTAAGAGTCGAAAACATGCTTGTCTTTTTTTTTTTTTTGTATTTTTCAGTGCCTAGTGAAGTATATACTTACTAGATCAGTAAATATTTGTTTAATGGATAAAATTATATAATCCCTGGGAATTCTATCAGATTTAAGAGTGTGAGTTTTTTATTTAACATTTGCTTCTTCGTCTTATTGGAGTTTATAAAATAGTTACTAATATTTGTTGAATGCTTTTTATGTGCCAGTAAACATTATATTATACTGGCTGGTTCTCTACACTTTAATTTGATATTTGAGGCTAGAATGAATATGAATATTTTTTCCTTAGATAATATTTTATAGGCTTGGAAGTCTGTCTAGATTACAGTTCGTTTATAAATGGAGTAGGAAATCATTTTAACAAGCAGGAAAAATGACCTTCAGAGTAAAGGAAATATTTATACTCTTCAAAGATTCCCCAACTTTTCGTGCTTACAGGAGTTGTCCTCTGATTTAAATAACTACTTTAGGTCACCAGCAAAGAAAGTTTATTCTAGGTTACAACTGGCGATATCACTTAAATACTCGCCTCATCCTTTTTATCATAACCCTCCTTTTTTTCCATTTCAACCAGTCTTACGGTATTTTTGAACTTCCATTAATAATATATGTGTATGCTTTTCTTTGTAGTTATTTGCTTCCATGTCTTAGTCTCCTATTTGAATCCTAAACTTTCAGGGAAACATTATATCCCCCATATCTCCCAGCATAGTGCTTTTCACATAGCAGTTACTTAATATAGTAAGTTGGAGAGTTGCTGGATGTGGCATCTTTGTGTTTAGAAATATGAGTGTATCTCTGTTCACCTGTTAGACATATTTGGCCAAATCTTGAAGGTGAGATAGGAGGGTTTAATAAATAGAATTACAAATGTTTTGGCTCAAAACTTTATGAAGTATCTCATACAATTGTGTAGTATATTTATCTAGAGTTATACTATGCATGTGCACCTATAAATGATTATTTGATAAGAAGAATGTAAATATATGATTCCATGGTCAGTATCTACTTTTCTTGGTGTTTTACCAATTAATAGGTTTAAGTAGGAAGATAAAAGCAGTTTAGTAACTTTTTAGTATTTGGAAGTTACTAAAAAAATGAAGAAATTTAGATTTCACATTTGGATCTTTTTTTTTTTTTTTTTTTTGAAGTGGAGTCTCGCTGTGTCGCCCAGGCTGGAGTGCAGTGGCGCGATCTCGGCTCACTGCAAGCTCCGCCTTCCGGGTTCACGCCATTCTCCTGCCTCAGCCTCCCAAGTAGCTGGGACTACAGGCACCTGCCACCACGCCCGGCCAATTTTTTGTATTTTTGTTAGAGACGGGGTTTCACCGTGTTAGCCAGGATTGTCTTGATTTCCTGACCTCATGATCCGCCCGCCTCGGCCTCCCAAAGTGCTGGGATTACAGGCGTGAGCCAGCATGCCTGGCCTCACTTTTAATCTTTAAATTTTTTTAAATTAGGGCCAGAAAAATTTTTATGTACATATGAAATATGGCATTTATTGATGTATAATAACATAGTACATGCTTGTTCTTTTTATATATTGCTGAGAGTATCCATTTAAATAAAGTAATAATGGCATGATGCCTGCTAATAATTTTCAGATGATTTGTTTTGGCAAATTATAAAACTGCATTTTTCTGTGAACAGTATGTGAAGAAGATACTGTGTTTTATAAGAGCGGATTTTTTATTTTGCGTAAATTTAATGTATACCTTATACCCTCACTCCTCTTACTCCCCTTTTAATAGAGCCCATGAAATATTTTAAGTAGGTCATTATTGTCAAATATAAATTTCTATGTTTTGTACTTTTTGGATAAGCTTTTTATAGTTTCCTTATACATATCTTGTTTTGAATATCAAAGAACAATTTTATTTACTGTGTTAAAACCTGCTCTAATAGGAGCTGTTAATATTATAATAGATTTTTTCCTCGTTAGAATGAAGTTAAAAATGATTAATTCAAACAAACAGTCTCAGTAACAATATGAGTAGCTTGTTCTGGATTCTTTTTATTTTTATTTTTATTTATTTATTTATTTTTTTATTATACTTTAAGTTCTAGGGTACATGTGCACAACGTGCAAGTTTGTTACATATGTATACTTGTGCCATGTTGGTGTGCTGCACCCATCAACTCGTCAGCACCCATCAACTCGTCATTTACATCAGGTATAACTCCCAATGGCATCCCTCCCCCCTCCCCCTCCCCATAATAGGCCCCGGTGTGTGATGTTCCCCTTCCAGAGTCCAAGTGATCTCATTGTTCAATTCCCACCTATGAGTGAGAACATGCGGTGTTTGGTTTTCTGTTCTTGTGATAGTTTGCTGAGAATGATGGTTTCCAGCTGCATCCATGTCCCTACAAAGGACATGAACTCATCCTTTTTTATGGCTGCATAGTATTCCATGGTGTATATGTGCCACATTTTCTTAATCCAGTCTGTCACTGATGGACATTTGGGTTGATTCCAAGTCTTTGCTATTGTGGATAGTGCCACAATAAACATATGTGTGCATGTGTCTTTATAGCAGCATGATTTATAATCCTTTGGGTATATCCCCAGTAATGGGATGGCTGGGTCATATGGTATTTCTAGTTCTAGATCCTTGAGGAATTGCCATACTGTTTTCCATAATGGTTGAACCAATTTACAATCCCACCAACAGTGTAAAAGTGTTCCTATTTCTCCACATCCTCTCCAGCACCTGTTGTTTCCTGACTTTTTAATGATTGCCATTCTAACTGGTGTGAGATGGTATCACATTGTGGTTTTGATTTGCATTTCTCTGATGGCCAGTGATGACGAGCATTTTTTCATGTATCTGTTGGCTGTATGAATGTCTTCTTTTGAGAAATGTCTGTTCATATCCTTTGCCCACTTTTTGATGGGGTTGTTTTTTTCTTGTAAATTTGTTTGAGTTCTTTGTAAGTTCTGGATATTAGTCCTTTGTCAGATGAGTAGATTGTAAAAATTTTCTCCCATTCTGTAGGTTGCCTGTTCACTCTGATGGTAGTTTCTTTTGCTGTGCAGAAGCTCTTTAGTTTAATTAGATCCCATTTGTTCTGGATTCTTTACTATGTAAATAGTGCTTTTTTCTCCCTTTATCATTCCTATCCCTTAAAAAGGTACGTGGCAGATAATAGATTAAGACTGTAGAATTAAAGATACCTGCTTTGTATTATAATATAACGTAGCTTTTCTTTTGCCTTTTGTAAGGGAAAGAAAATTTTACTTGACAATGAGCTATAAAAGCAGGGAAACCATTTGTACTTCTTAAATTGCATGGTATTATATTAAGCAATACATTTCCCCTAATTCTTTCTGCTATTTTATTTTTTCAACCTGTTGACCAATGTAGCATGGTTCAATTTACATGTAATTTTATTGTTTATCCTATTAGTGTATGTTACTAAAAAACTAAAATGAATGTAGATGGTGAAAATAGATAATAAGGAAATCCTGGAGGAATAACTTTAATTTAATTAGCTATTTTTTTTTCTTTTTTGAGACGGAGTTTCACTCTGTTGCCCAGGCTGGAGTGCAGTGGTGTGATCTCAGCTCACTGCAACCTCTGCCTCCCCGGTTCAAGCAATTCTCTGCCTCAGCCTGTCTAGTAGCTAGGATGGTGCCCACCACCACACCCAGCTAATTTTTGTATTTTTAGTAGAGACAGGGTTTCACCATCTTGGCCAGGTTGGTCTTGAACTCCTGACCTCGTGATCCATCTGCATCGGCCTCCCAAAGTGCTGGGATTACAGACATGTGTGCCACCGTGCCCAGCCTAATTAGTGATTTTATGTCGTCACTAATACACTGTAGGTGATTTTGTTGTTGTTGTTGTTGTTGTTGTTATCAGGATTTGTTGATAAAGGAAACTGGTTCCACCTCTTAAATCTTAACCACCCCACAATGTTTGCTTCAGTGTTGGAGCTATATCCTCAGAACATTTCCTAAACGAAAGTTAAACTCCAAAGCATATTTGCTCATGGTATAATTCTTCATGGGTGTATGGTCTTCAGAGCAATGTAGTTGTGTTTGTCATTAGTGCATCTAAAAAACATAAGGATTTTTCCTTCATATCTTCGTGTTCGAATATCACTTATTCTTAGAAACAAAATGTCCTCTTAGCAATATCAATGCAGTCTTCAAGTTGTAATGAAAACTACTTAGCTGGTTTTTGGGTTCTATTAGTAAATGTTAGTTAATCAGTTGCTGAATACATTCAGTTCTGGTCTCGTTGGAAAGTGTTACTTGAACTACATTTGTTGCCATAACTCACCAACATTTTGAAGAAAATGCTTATGATGTAGTCTTTCACTAACACTTGGCAATTGTGCACACACATAAAACATACAAATAAAATATATTTAAATTTTGGCAACCGGATGTGGTATTTTATAAGTACACCAAACAATGTAGATTTTATGTGGAATATTAAACATCTGGTTTTGTTGGCTTCTTCAGTTTTCTTTCCAATATTTCATTGTACTTTGAACATTTTTCTTTGCAGTTTTTGTTTAAACTGTTTAAGTTTTTATTATTTATTACATCTTTGCACATAGCCACACTTGCATTTTAATTCTTAATTATTTATGGCTACAAAACTACTGCCATCTCTCAGCAGTTCAGGAACACCACCAGAATAGCCTGGCAAAGCTAAGCTGATTATATACTGCACTAAATGAGAATGCAACCTTGACAGTATCTTAGGAGGATCTCAGGGTGAGAGGTTGGGGTGGGTATTTATAGAGTTTCTAGGTATGAACTCAAGTGGTTTACATCTTAGGTCTTTCAATACGAGGTCTGATTGGGGTTCGGTATAAATTTGTCATAGAAGGTTTTACAATTGGGAGAAAGTGAGACAACAGCTCCGATGTAAGTGTTGATTAGTAAACAGTTGATACATGAAATTTTTGCCTGAGTAACTTATTATTCTGAAAATGAGACTGTCTAAATAAGCAGGTTATTGTTCAAATACATTGGTGTTCCTGAAGCAAACAATGAAGTTATTTGTTCTTTGCCATCTTATCTTCCTGGGGTAGGATTTCCTGAAACAAACGGTGAAATAATATTGACTCTGGTGTCTCAGTTTTTAACCTTGCTTGTTAGGTGAATGCGGATGGCCTTGTTTCTCAAAACTGAACTCATTATATTAGCAATTCTTAGTTTAGACTATGACTGGCTTAAATTCTTTTGGAAAATATATTTTAATGAGCAAAAATTAAATATGTCAACATGTTTTGAAGTATGTATACATTATGGCTAAATATAGCTAATTGACATATGCATTACCTCACATATCATTTTTCTGTGTTGAGAACACTGAAATCTACTTTCAGCAATTTTTAAGAATACAATACATTGGTATTAACTAGAGTCACCATGCTGTACAATATATTTCTTGAACTCATTCCTCCTATTAGTTGAAAGTTAGGATATAAAATTTTAGTTAGATTGGAATCTTTTCTTGTAATTACTACAGTTATGATTTGTTTGCTGCTATTGATACATTATGAAAAGGCATATCTTTTTTATCAAATAAGTCTAGTGAAGTTTGTTTCTCTAATTGTAAACATCATTAAAACTAGATAATGAAAAATTTACTTCCCATATTAAGCAAATACTGTTAAAACATAAATTTAAAATAATAGCTTTCATTAAAATAATTATAAAAATGTTATATAAATATTTACATTTGAGTTACAAATTATAAACTATTCTTGAAATATTAGACATAATGTATTTCTACTGTATATGACTAGTATCCACATAAAGAGAATTCAGTAAGACGTAAACTTTATTGAGATAAGTCCACTGATTATGTGGTTGGATGCTGTGGCCATGTCTACTTGGTAAAATCTTTCTAAATTCTCTCAATTTCTACACTTACCTCATTGTGGAGTGTAAAGAAGTGGTACTTAACTTGCATTAGAAATGCTGATCGACCATTCTTGAATAGCACGCCTCTAAACTATCAGACTGGCTCACAAATAATTGAATATTTTTGTTAGAGGCATGCTCGTCTGATCTCCATCAGCAGCCACAAATGATCAAAGTTTATTTCACATTTACCCAGAGATCCTTCTGTGCCTTGTATCTTTGGTTTTGTATGGGGAAAATGTGATAATTGTATTCATTGATTTAATAAAAGTGACTGTTTCACTGTTAGCATTGTAAATCCCTTTTACTCCTCCCTAATTTCATCAAACTAGAAATGATATGTTCAAAACTCATTGCTTTAGGTTGTCACTTATGGTATCTCAGGCAATACTTTGAACAGAGATATGCCACATGATTTTATCTGTATTACATTCTTGGGCTTGCAGAAAAATTTACTTCCCTTATTAAACAAATATTGTTGAAACATAAATTGAAAAGAATAGGTTTCATTATACTTTGCTATGTTACAGTTACATAGGCAAAAAGACAAAAGTTTGAAAATCAATCTCCTGGAATTTTGCTTATCATTTTCTTTTGTTGAGTAATTTTTCTGACTTCCTGAAATCCTCTTCACAGGAAAAATTGTAAGGAATGTGGCCTCCTGAACATAGGACGCAATAATGTAATGTGCCAACTTTCCTTCTCTACCTGTGTGTAAGCAAACAGTGCCTTGTATAGACAGACAATGGCTGATGAACTGAGACGTCATTGATTATGTTTCTTTATGATACAGATTATCATACCAACAATATTTTGTGATTGAATTATAAAGAACTGTGGCTGGATGCAGTGGCTCATGCCTATAATCCCAGCCCTTTGGGAGGCCGAGGCAGGAGGATTGCATGACCCAGGAATTTGAGATCAGCCTGAGTGATATAGCAAGACCTCATTCTACAAAAATTTAAAAATTAGCTGGGCATGGTGGCACGTGCCTGTAGTCTTGGCTGCTTGGGAGGCCGAGGTAGGCAGATTGCTTGAGCTCAGGAGATTGAGACTGCAGTGAACTATAATTAGGCCATTGTACCATGGCCCAGGTGACAGAGCAAAACCCTATCTCAAAACAAAACCAAAAAAAAAAAAAAAAAAAAAACCCAAAAACTATGGTTTTCTTTGTGGCCTTTCAAAAATATAATGTTTCTGTGTGTTTTTGTGTTTCCTCCTAAATGTGTATATGATATATTGGAAAAGAACCACTCATTATTTTGCTTGTTAAGTAGGAATCTCTTTGGATTTTGCCGTTTCGTAGCTTGGTAATATTCTTTGACGCTTTTTATGGATGTTTCTGTTTTCTCCCCTTTACATGTCTTGTCCAGTAGAATTGTAATCATACCATAATTTTTTGGCAGTAAATATTTTGCTATATTCAGGAATTTTTTGGTGCTTCATTCTTGCCAGTAAATGTGAAATTTGGTTATCAGGTGACTAAGTTAAGGAATTTTCTGAGGAGAGAACATGACGTGAAAATATTACTTCGGAGGAAAAATGGTAAACTTTTACCTTACATTATATTTTGATTAGGACATTGTTTGACGTCCCTTTAGACAGCTAAAGGGTTTTTTTTTTTTAGTCCAAACGATTGTGACCACATTATTTTTTATTCCTGTAATATAATCATCAACATGTTAATGTATCTGGACTATCTTAGAACTTTGAGAATCCATAGTCATTGTTCTTTAAGGATTACTTCCAAGGCCTGGCCCTTACTGGATACTCAAACATTGAGGATGGGGATACTAATAGCATTAATAGTAGCTATGATTTATTACATACATTTTATGGGTCAGGTATACATTGATTCATTTAATCCTTACAATAAATAACCCATGAGCCAGGTGGGCATTATTTATTATCTCTGTTTTACAGATGAAGAAAAGACAAAGATTTATTAATAAATTGCTCAGTGATTTCAACTCAAAACTTTATGTTCTGCTCTTTTAATCACTACAGTATACTGCCTCTCTTTGAGGTGCACAAGAAGAATTGAGTAAAAAATGATTTCACTTCCTTAATGATAAGAAATGGACTAGATATAATGTGTCATTATATAATGATGAGCTCTTCTAAATGAGTATCTTCATAAACCTTGGAAACATCAGTGAGTAAACCTTTGAATTCAGAAGAGACCCGTTGATACTGAGCAGTTTAAAAGATCCTCTGTTGATGTTATTACCTCTGTTCCTGTATTTGTTAAATTGCACAAATAATATTTACTTTGGCACTTTGTGTCCCAATTATCATTGCTCTTGTTGGAAAAGTTATACGGAAATGTGTTTAAAAGTAATTTTTACAACTGCTGGACATAAGTACCTTTATAGTTATTGATGGTTTTTTAGTTATTGATAGTTTCTTACGTATGCTGTAGAAGGTAGTGAATCTTATTTAAAAAACTTGGCATTTTGCTTTGACATACCTGACAATGCTATTTTAAAAAAACAACTCTTGAAATTGTATTGTGGTTGAAAATTTAACTTCTAGCTGGGTGTGGTGGCTCACACCTGTAATCCCAGCACTTCGGGAGGCGGTAGATCACTTAAGATCAGAAGTTTGAGACCAGCCTGGCCAACATGGGGAAACCACTTCTCTACTAAAAATTAAAAAAAATTAGCTGGGTGTGGTGGCGCACACCTATAGTTCCAGCTACTCAAGATGCTAGGGCAGGAGAATGGTTTGAACCTGGGAGGTGGAAGTTGTAGTGAGCTGAGATTTTACCACTGCACTCCAACCTGGATGACACAGTGAGACTCTGTCTCAAAAAAAAAGAAAAAAAAGAAAATTTAGCTTCTTAGATTTGACTTTTCTGTGTCACTATGTTTCCTATGTTATACCTGAAACCTGGGATTTTTAACCACAAAAGGGTCTCTCTGGGCATATAAATATCACTGCCCTCTGGTTAATAAGATATTCAGGTAAGGCAATTTTTTTTCATTGGAGTTCATACTGAACCTTTCAAATTTTTTTTGATGTGGCTTTCATTTTTACATCTATTGCTTATTTATGGGATAGCTTCTGGGAATTAGTGGTGCAATCTGTGGTCATGAAGTTGCTTTTTGGGGGATACTTAGCTCTCAGTCAGAGATAGAACTGTAAACTTAGCCTGAATAATAGTATCCTTTAGCCAACTGAACTGATATGTTGAGTTTGCAAGCAGAGATGTAAAGGGTAGTTCTAATAAACAAGGGCCTCCTTTTCTTCTAATTAATGAGTCTACATCTTTCCTCACATTACTGGTACATGAAGATAGATAGCTGTAAGAGGTAAAGCACTCATTCTTCACTGCCTTGTTTAGGGTCAAAGTAATTCACATGTAAGTAATATATAAAGATTAGCTAATTATCTGAAAAATAGTCAAAATAGGGAATTTGGTACGATTCTTTGTCTCATGTTTACTACCTGTAATCAGGAGCTGGGCCAGAATATATCATTTTCTGTGACTGGAAAATTGTCTTAAGGCAATTATATATAGTATTTTTTTTTTTTTTACTTCGACCCAGTATTTCTGAGGACCTCTTCCCCCTATTTTGTTAGTATTTGTTTATTATCTAAAACTTTCTGGTTTTTGTCTTTGTGACTTCTTTTCTGAGCTTCAAACCTGTGTAATACCACTGTATACTTGTAATTGCCACTTGAAATTTCTTATAAGAAGCCCCACTTTTGGGGGGAGACTTTCTAAAACTGTATATTCCCCTGTTGCCTACTCCTCCATTTTTTTCCCATCTGAGTAAATATCACCTCCATTTACTTACTTACTTGCACAAATCACCCATTACCCATTTTTTCCCTTATTCCACACTTAGTATCTGTCCATCATCAAGTTCTGTTTATTTTACCTCCAAAAACATTTGTTATCAATACTGTTTTTTGTTATCTTAACCATCACATCTGTAGTTCAAAACACTTGGAGTAATCTCTTGTCTTATTTTTCTTCCCTACCTATATTTTCTTTCTTTTACACAGAATAGCCAGTGTAGTCATTCTGCAATTTAGTATATGTTGTTCATGCATAGAAATATCCAGTTGCTTCCCATTGCTCTTAGGTTAAACCTACAATCCTTAATATCACCCACAAAACCTAATTCTCCTTTTTTCCTTTGCTCCTAGTCACAGTACCCTTTTATTCATCTTCTACTCATCTTTTAGATTTTCCTTCAAGTGTCACTTTTACACAGAAGCCTTCTCTGCCTCTCATCCTTTACCCCCACCAATCACTCAACGTAAATCTAAATCAGATCTTTCAGTTATAATATCTCATAGCACTTAATAATTGTTTGTAATTATATATTTAAAACGCTGATTATTTCCTGCCTGGTTCTTTTGTGTGCTTCATGAAGGTAAGAACTCTATGAGGCGTAGAGCCTGGTACATTGCCTATACATAGTAGGTGCTTAGTAAGTGATTATTCAATAAATGAGTACTAATTACAGCCCACACATTTGATTTCTTTTTCTTCTGATTAAAAGTAGTAAGGCTGGTTCTCTATGGAAACAATATGGATTATTAATGAGAAAGCCCATGGTAGAATTATTTTCAGCCTATTATTTGCAGGAGTGATAGGTTAATAATAGTATCTTAAATTACTACGATTGGTTGCTTTAGGTCTTCAATCCAAAAACATGCTGATTGTGCTTGAAATGAAGAAATAAGCCATTTGATTTATGAATTACAGGTTAGCACGCTTTACATAAAAATTGCAAGGCACATTGTTGGCTATATTTTTTGAGATTTTCTCTGCTATTTAAGGGTAACTTAATTTTGAAACAGTGTGTTATAATGTGATAGAAGGTACATGGTTTCCAAAAACATGTTCAGCTTCTAGGCTTCACAATTTATTCGCTGGAAAATATTAGACAAAATTCATTGAACCTCTCTGAGTCTTAATTTCCCTTCTATGAAATGGATATATTGAAACGTTAATAAAAGGTTTATTGTGGAGAGTAAAATTACATAATGTGGATTAAAACACATTATGAAGTGTGTTAGTGATTATCATTGTTGCTGTTATTGTGACTACTAGTGTAGAATTTAAAGGTTGTGAATAGCCAAGCCAGAATCTCTGAGAATTTTAACCTATATTAAAGGAAAGGGATTATGACTGAAAGGATTATATTCATTAACAATTTGAATTTGGATCGTTTTTTGTTCTGAATAACATTGATCTGTGTCTACTCCAACTTAAGAAACTCAAACTCATAGAGTTTCTGACTCTATTATATAGCCTTTTAATGCTTTTCTGTTATAAAATGCCACCTGGCTTAGAATACAGATAAGAAATGCATTTTCTCATATGAACTATTATTTATTTTGTTGATACCTTTTTTAAAACTTCAATTTTCTAGCATTTTATAAAACATGTTTTACTATAAAGCTTCAAAAATGAAATAGTTGAAATAGCATTTGTGAGGTCATAAAAAGGATCTGATAACAGTATAAACAAATTGAAACTTCAGGTAATTTACCAATTGTATTTTTTGATACCATTTTCTTTGTGTTTAAGAAGGATTATTCATTAAGTCTTTTATTTAAGTCATGGAAACCATTTCAGCCGACTTTATAACATAAGAATAACTGCAGACCATATATTTATCTCGTGATTTCCTCTATCAAAGCATAAAGAAGTGAATTATTGAAAAGATAAAAATAAATTTGTTTGCTCTCTGTCAGAGTTCATATCCACAGGCAACCTTGATAGAAGACCAGAATGATTTAGACAAGTTTGCTTTGGAGATTCATAACATATGCTTGCTGGACAGAATTGAGTTATCTCTGCTCTGGAGAGTAAGTTATTGTAGCAGGAGCTGACAGAGATGAAGATAACTGAGGGAAATTCAATTACCTTTTAGTGTTTTCTTTCTAATAGGATTCTTAATGTGAAAAAGATCCTTAGATGATGCGCCTCTGTTACTTGTGAGATTTGCCTTGATACCTGTTTCCAGAATACTATGAATTATCAGTTGCAGGCCCTCATTAAGTATGAAATAGGCTGCTTATTGTTAAGAGTAGTTTTGATTGAAAGGACTTATTTTCTTTTACTTGATGTCATTGGTAGTTTTTGTATTCATTGACTAATGTCTGGTTTTCTTTAGCAAATTGTGTATTATTTTGAATGAAGTTATTATTTAATATATTGAAAAATTTTTTATTTTAAATGACCTTTCTGGAATTATGTTGCAGCTTCTCACTATATAGTCATGCCTCTGTCTAATTATCATATGCTAGAGCTTGATAACCTTGTTTAAATGCTGCTAGAATTCTCAAGCTTCCATTTTCACTCTTGCTTTTTGATTCTGCCAGACTTTTTTGCCAGAATGGTATCTTTATTGTCTCACCCCCTTCTACTGTTCAGTGTCATAGTTTGGCTTCTCTCCTCTCATTTTCATCCCCAATCCTAGGATAAATGGATTACACTTGTTCTTTTCAATATCATTACTGATCTGCTAATTATATCTACAAATATATATATATAATCTCTTTTCTCATCTTCCTTGATCTCTGCAGTTTTTGACACTGATGACAAACCCTTCCATTTTGAAATTCCTTTTTTGCTTGGCTTTCTTGGTGTTTTTCTGATTGCTTTTTTATTTCTCATGTATCTTTTATTAGTTTCATCCAATTTCTTTTGCTTTTTTAAAAGTATAGGTCTTTCACAATAATACTTTCTTTGTATTTTTAACTTTTCTGTGCTGTTTTATCAATCTCATGTCTACCTTATCTGAAACTTTTATATAGAAGACATTAAGTATTTAAAATTTTTCAATCTATTCATTTAGTTTCTTTTATAGGTAATTAAAAATTAAAAATTATTAGAAGGCACACAGTGAAAAATGTCCTTCTAATCTCTTCCAGGATGCCTTCCACCACCTTACCTTTACAGAAAACCACTGTTATATGAATTATTTCAGGGTTTCTTTATGCATATACACTCAAATAGAAATACATATTTCTGTCTTTCTTTGTATGAATGCTAGCATATTATAATGTTCTGTATTTTGCTTTTTAAACTTAATATTATTTTCTGAAGAATTTTTATACTTTGATCAGCAAAGTATGAATGTTTCCTTATAGAATGTGTTATGAAACATATTTACACTTTTGTCACTTGCATAGGTTATATATAGTAGTGTACAGTTTTAGTTTGTATTTCTCAGTGTTGTTTAAAACTATATTTTTGATTTTTTTATGAGTGAGTTTGATGATCTTTGAACCTTAGTATGTCCCTTTCTATGAACATGTTCTTTGCAGCTATTCCATTGGATTGTGTCTCTTTTCTTACTGATTTTGTTGTAGAAGCTCCACATGTATTAAGGAATCAACTCTGTGATATATGTTACAGTTTTTTTTTAACCAATTTGTTTGTTTAATTAGTTATGATGTTTTTTTGTTGCCCTATAGAAGTTAACAAAATTTTTTTTTGTTAAATGTGTGGATATTTTCTTTCATGAATCTCAGTTTTTGCTTGGTAGTTGCAAGGGTAGAAACACATAGATTATAAAGGAATTCCCATATGTTTCCTCTAATATTTCTATAGTTTTATTGCTTTAAATTTAAATATTTAATTTATTTGGAATTTATCTTAGTATAGATTGTGTTATTCAATTTATTTTATATGCCTACCTAGTTTTCCCTATGCCACCTACCACATAGTCTAATTTTTCGTTTAAGATGCTACTGTTATCATATACTGAATGCCTATATGTTTGGGGTCAGTTTCTAGTTTGATTTTTTTTCCCATTAGTCTATATGTGACTTCATATACTAGTGTCAAACTAGTATATTAATCAATTTAATTATTGAGTCTTTGCAATGTGTTTTGATACTAATAGGTCTATGTTCCTCCTGCTCCTCCTCCTCTTCCTTCTTATTGCCCTTTTGAATCTCTTTTGTCAGAATTCTTTGGCTTGTTAATCTAACATTAGATTCAGCTCATCTGGTTCAAAAGAGTGTTTTCATTCGATGTTCTTGGGCTTTTCAGGCATGCACTCACATCATCTGCAGATATTGATAGTTTTGCCAACTTTTATTGGTACCGACTTACCAACTTTTATTCTCATAATTGCTTTTCCTTGTCTAATTGAATTGACTTCTATCACCAGTGTGATGTTAAAAATTAATAGTGGGCATCTTTTTCTTGTTCCTGACTTTAGCAGAGATGTTTCAGTGTTTCCCTACTAAGTATGATATTGCCTTTGACCTGAAGTACATATGCTTTATCATTTTAATAAAATACTTATTCAGTACTTTTTTAGAGTTTTTTTCTAAATGAAGAATGTTGTTCAATTTTGTCATCCTTTAGTGGAGCAGTGGAGTTGTTATTCATAGTATACTTTTTTCAATGTTACATATGTCAATATTATGCCAATATATTTTGGTCTTAGTTTTTTCTTTAATCTTGCCAGATTGTGTCTCTAATGTTTTATTTGTAATTTTCATGTTCTATTCTTAAATTGGGTTGTGGTTGTTTTAACTTTCTATGCAATCTTAGTCGTTTGTGAGATTTTGGCTTCAGTGTTATACTTGCCTCTTGTAAATAATTATACAATTTCCATTCTTTTTTCATGCCCAGAGACAGGGTAGGTAGCATTGGAATTACCTTCTTTTAAAGGTTTGATGGGATTCACCTTTAATGTTACTGACTATAATGCAGACCTCATTTCCAGTTTCACATTTCCAAAAATCTGCCATATTTCTTTACCTTGTGTTTTCTTACCCCTTTATATTCACTTTCTCTAAAACTTAAATTCATCGTTTTTCCTTCCTGACTTTTCATTAGTTTTATTAATAAAAGCAAAATGGTATGAAATTGGGAAATATACTCTTTATTCTAGACAGCTACAGGCTTTTAAGAATCAGGAGCCTCTGGTACTATTGAAGGGGGAGGCGGATTTGGGCGAATAAGTTGAAGTCTGTGCCATAATCTCCTTTTACATTTCTATTTTTAAACTTCTGTCAAATTTTTATTCATGTAGTACATGATACATCACGTCACGTGAATTCATTTTTTTATGTAACCAGCAATATTACAAGTATTACATTACTTGCTACAACAAGCCATTTCCATAGTATAGAATCTGTTGTATGTGTTAAGTAAATACTGAAATCTTAGTCTATATAAATGCGTTTCAGTCACATATTCTTATTATGAAAGATAAATTTTGTCATTAATTGTCATTTTCAATTATCATTGTTAAATAGACTGAATTTAACAATTTTCATGGCTTGGTTGATGCCATTTTTACATGATAGTCCAATCTAGTGATTATCAATTTATTACAAATTATATTTTCACTTTACACAATCACAAAAATATAAATTCATTTATTTCTCTGCTGCTGCTTGAACTTAATTTGTAATTGGTTTGTGTTTGTATAAGAGCTATAAGCATATGAACTGCTTCTATATATCTATAATCCAGATATGCCCAAATCTATTGTTATTGACACTATTATATAAATAAAATAAAAAATTCTTTTAAAAATAGAATTCAGGTACTTCCCAGAAGGTTAACCTGAAATACCCTAACTTAAGAAAAATTTGATTTCAATCAGTGACTCTTTTTGTGTTTTAATTCATTAATTTTTGAGCTGGAGAATACTGCAACAAAGAAAAGAAGAAAAATATAACCATAAATAATAGTGTAAAGTAAAATGAGAACCTTCTCCAATATCTTTGCCCCACCAAGAGGCAAGACAATGTTTTGGCACATAGCATTTTAGACTTTTTATTATGAGTGTATATTTGTGTATCTATTTTATAATATAAAACAAATATAAAATATACACATAATTGTTTTGAGTCGATGTCTTGCTCTGTGGTTTAGACTGAAGTCCAGTGGTGTGATCATGGTGCATTGCAGCCTCTAACCCCTGGGCCCAAGTGACCCTCTCACCTCAGCCTCCAAGGTTAGCTGAGACTACAGGTGTGCCTCACCATTCCTGGCTGAGATTTAAATTTTTTTTTTTGTAGAGATGGGGTCTCGCTATGTTGTCCAGGAGAGTTTCAAACTCCTGGGCTCAAGTGATCTTCCCACCTTGGCCTCCCAAAATGCTAAGATTACAGGCATGAGCCACTTAGCCTGACTCAAAAATGGGATATTATGTGAAATGTTCTGTTCGTTATATTTTGAGCTAATAGTTCTTTTTTTTTTTTTTTGCTAATGGACTCTTTGAAAATGTAACCTTGATAAATTCATACAAATATAACACATTTTACATGTAATTTTTACATGTTTATGGATTCTGTCTTGAGATTTGCTTATGTAAGGATTTGTATGGTTTTTATGTATCACTTCTCTTATTACAGTCATGTAGGAGAAATCGTTAAATGCTAACCTTTACTACCTTTTGTTTTGTTATGGACATTACATTAGCAATTTCTGCATTATATTCTTCTTGGACAACTTGTGAGAATTACTTTTAACCGTTAAAAATGTTTTGAAATTATTGGTGTCTACTGAGGGAAACAAGTATTACATGTTGACTAATTTATAAAAGGATTTGTTTTATTTTAATTTTAGTATCTAGTATAGGCTTGGAACATAGGAAGCTCTCAAGGAAGCTCTCAAAAGAATTGCTGAATGAATGAAATTGTCAGTAGTAGAAGACATACGGTAGGACTAAAGAAGATTTCCATATCCAGCTAACATAAATTTGGGGGATCAGTTTTTCATGTGAGATCCTAGATTCTTTAATATTAAGATAATATTTTGTTAAAAATTACCTTCTGTTTATATCCCAGTAGAGACAGCAAGTAAGAAAAGTAGTAATCACTTTGTTCCCTAGCATTGCTTACTGGATTGTCACTGCTTTTCTTAATGAGCTTTTAATGATGTATAAAGGCAAATAAATTTTGTTTTTCTTTTTGAGACAAAGTCTTGCACTGTCGCCTAAGTTGGAGTGCAGTGGTGTGATCCTGGCTCACTGTAATCTCGTCTCCAGGGTTCAAGAGATTCTTATGCCTTAGCCTCCCGAATAGCTGGGGATTACAGGTGCCCACTACGATGCCTGGCTAATTTTTGTACTTTTAGTAGAGACGGGGCTTCACCATGTTGGCCAGCCTGGTCTTGAACTTGTGATCTCAGGTGATCCCCCTGCCTCGGCCTCCCAAAATGTTAGGATTGCAGGTGTGAGCCACCATGCCGAGCCAGAATTTAAATCTCTATGAAAATTATTTCTGAACTTACAGTTTGATAGTTGAAATATGGACTTTGTATAATACTTGAATGGTTTTTTTAAGGGTTAAGTGTTGCTTTGTTAAAGCATGTTTAAATTCATGCTTAAGAGCGTGAATTTAAAATATTTAATTACACATAAGTTGTAAAATTGTTTTTGCAGTCTATAGTGTATGATAGAAAGCACAGATTTGGGATTTGTAAGAACTAGGATTTAGGCGTTGTTCTGCCGCTAATTAACTATGTAGTGTTGGATAGGATACTTAATTTCTTTGCAATAATATCAGGTTCCTTAAAGGTCATTAGTCTAGTCTCAAATCTGTAGCTTATAATATTTTTATTCTAAAACATAGGTTGTGAAAGGGCAATATTATTTATTTGGAGTCCCACCTGTGTAATTATCTTGGTATTTCCTTTTCGTTCACTTTTGTTGATGATTGAAACTACACCTTGAATATATGTTATTTCTGTTTACCTTGTTCTTTTCTAATGACTTGATATGTTTTTTCCTATGTGCATGTAAAATTGGTAGAGTGCAAACTGTCTTGAACTCTAAAGATTAGTTGAATGACAAACTTTTTTCCCACCTTTGTTCATTATCTCATTTTTACCATTACTGAATTGAACTCATTTTGTTTCTCATTTAGTTGTTAAAGTACAGTGCAAAAGAAATCTTATATACTATTTTTTCTTACTAGTTTTTAAAGTAAACTCGTAATTAGGAAATAGTGCAAAAGTAATTTTATGTTAACCTGCTATTTATGCTTTCCTATTTGTCTTTTCTTCTTTATTCTCTCGCTTGATTTTCTCCTAACTTTTTCTCCTTAGTTTTCTGTTTCTAGTTGGCCACCTTATCTTAAAAACCCTAAGTGAGAAGAAGGATGGTCAAAGTCAAGGATAACCTTTTTAAAACTAAGCATACCATTCTTTTGCCCAGGATGGTTCTGCCTCAGTGATTAATTTGTCTTCCCACATTCCTCCCTCGATGTACGCTTTGTGTTGATCACTTTTGTCATTCAGTGAAGAGATGGTGGATTGACAGATTTCGTGTCATCGTAGCCTGATAGCAAAGTATTAGAATGTCAGTTCTCATCCCAGTTTTGATACCTACTACCATGGCGGTTTTGGACATTTTAGCTAATGTCTTTATTTATATTTCTCCATCTATAGGGTAGAAACCATGAAATGCTAAGCTTGACAATATTTGCTTTATATACACGCAGTCATGCACCACATAACAATGGTTTGGTAAATGACACACCACATATACAATAGTGGTCCTATGAGATTTTAATGGAGCTGAAAAACTCCTGTTGCCTACTGACATTGTAGCCATTGTAATGTTGTAGTATAACTCATTACTCACGTGTTTGTGGTAAGGCTGGCGGAAGCAAACCTGTGTTTCCATTTGTATGAAAGCACAGCACAATTATATAATACTTGGTAATGATACTAAACGACTGTGTAACTGGTTTATGTATTTACTATACTATACTTGTTATTTTAGAGTATATTCCTTTTACTTATTTAAAAAAACATTAACTGTAGAACAGCCTCAGCCAAGTCTTTAAAGAGGTATTCCAGAAGAAAGCATTGTCATCATAGGAGATGACAGCTCCATGCTTGTTACTGCCCCAAAGACCCTCCAGTGAGACAAAATGTCGAGGTGGAAGGCAGTCATATTCATTATCTTGACCCTGGATAGGTCTAGCCTAATGTGTGTGTTTGTATCTCACTTTTTAACAAAATTTAAAAATTAAAAAAATACAATTTAAAAATAGAATAAAGTTTATAGACTAGGCACAGTGTAATCCCAGCACTTTGGTCAAGATAGGAGGATTGTTTGAGTCCAGGAGTTTGAGACCAGCTTGGGCAACATAGGGAGACCTCATCTCTACCAAAAATAAAAAAGTTAGCCAGGGGCGTGGTGGTACACCCCTGTAGTCCTAGCTACTCAGGAAGCTGAAGTGGGAGAATCACTTGAACCCAGGAAGTTGAGGCTGTAGTTAGCTGTGATTGTGCCACTGCACTCCAGCCTCTGTCTCGCCAGAGCAAGACTCTGTCTCCCCCCCAAAAAAAAAAAAAAAAAATTATAGAATAAGGATATAAAGAAAGAAAATATTTTGGCACAGCTGTACAATGTGCGTTTTAAACTGTGTTACTACAAAAGAGTTAAAAAGTTAAAAAAAATTTTAAGTTTATAAAGTAAAAATGTTGCAGTAAGCAAGGGTAATTTATTGTTGAAGAAAATAATTTCTAATTAATTTAGCATAGCCTAAGTGTGCAGGGTTTATAAAGTCTACAGTAGTATACAGTAATATCCTAGACCTTCACATTGACCCACCACTCGCACACTGACTGACCCAATGCAACCTCCAGTCCTGCAAACTCCATTCATGGTATGTGCCCTGTACCATTTTTGTTTGTTTTTTTACCCATTTTTATCATATCTTTTCTATGTTTAGGTATACAAATACTTACCATTGCGGTATAGTTGCCTACAATATTTAATACAGTAACATACTGTACATATTTTTATGGCTCCTAGGCTATAAACAGTATGATACTTGTCCTCGTCGTTAAGCCAGACTATATATACAAATGTAAATTGTTGCTTTTCTGTTTTCTATCATTGTTCTTTCCTTCACCTTTGATAAAAATAATATCAGTTAATATGAGAAATAAAATGCCGGTTGAGTATCCTGTATCCAGAGTGCTTGGGACCAGAAGTGTTTCAGATTTCAGGTTTTTAAAGATTTTGGAATATTTGTATTATATTTACTGGCTGAATATCTCTAATCTGAAAACCTGGAAATCCAGAATGCTCCAATGAGCATTTTCTTCAAGGGTCATGTTGGTGCTCAAAAAGCTTCAGATTTTGGAGCATTTTGAATTTTGAATTTTTGGATAAGGGATACTCAACCTGTACCAGTATAACCAACTGACAAGTATTCTAGTTCTTTTTAATGTCCAATTGCTATAGTTTGAGTACCCAAACAGTGAGAAATGATTATTCTGCTGCAGTTGACCTTAGCTCTTACTACGTAGTCAGATCAAATTGTTGACTAATCTTGGCATTGTCATTCACTAAACCATGTGAGCTAAGACACCACTGCTGCACCTTTACATCAGGATAATAATGATGTTTACCTGTAGCTATGTTGTGAGGAATAAATAGGACTTGATAAACCTAATGTACCCATTACTCTGAATCCATATTAAGTGTTCAATAACAGCTATTTTTTTCTTCGAAGTAATCTTTGGAAATTGAATGCTTATATGTGCCACAGTGAATCTAGGCCTCTTATCTCTGCTATCAGGTTCCTGTCCACACTATTGCTGGATAGAGTTGCGTCAGAGCTCTGGAGGATACCTCTTCCCATCTGACAAACAACTTTTCCAGGCAGTAGCTGTTTTTCTTTATCCTGTTGCCCAAAGCATGAACGTAGACCTCTCCTTTTCTCTTCTGTGGGCCTTGTAATGATAGAAGGACACCACAATGCAGAAGAGGAAAACAAAACAATACTAGTTATTGCATCTCCTAGGATTCATAGGCCACACTCTTGAACAGGCAGTTTTCTCTTGACTCTGTCTCCCTCTCTCCCCAGGCCTTCTCCCTTGGCCATGTTGCAGAAGCTAGTTCAGCTCCCCAACAGTGAGAGCTCTTTTGACAAGATTCCTTCTCGAGTTCAGGCTAACCTGCTTCCTCTCTTAGAGAAGAATCTTGGTTTTTCCTCAATCCAATGTTACTCTTTTTTCTTGCCTCAGGTTGAGTGATAACAGTACCATCAAATTTTTTTAAGGAAACTCTTACCCCAGTTTATCATATATGCTCTGCCTTCTACAGACCTGGACTATGCAATAATAATATTTTTCAGTTTTCATATCCAAAATCTTGTGTATTTAGTCTTGAACACACTATTTTTAGAGATTCTTCCATGATGTGTTTTACCTTGTCTTACTCTCAACTTTAGCCTTTTGAAAATGACCAGGTTAAAAGAAAGGCCTCAATATTTTCTGCTGTTACTCTTCTGTAGGTATCTTTTGAACATCATATTCTCACCTGTATAAGGCACAGGTATATACATACATATAACAAGAAATAATAATTTGTGAGCTGTTTGTAAAACTAAAGGAACTGTCATTGGGATAAAGGAAGACCACTCAAAAGTGAATCGATGAGTCTTTGCAGATTGTTAAGTGATGCTGTACCAGGTTAAGAAAACAGCTGTTTTACCTGGATGTTTAATATTACTATATTTCTATTAAAGCTAGCAAGCTAGAAAAAGCAAAAGGTTTATATGTAGGTAAAACTGTTGCAGGCAGTGTTGATCAAATGAAATCCAAACTGGAAGAGTGTTTTTTCATTATCTTCTAAGTACGTTCTTATAAAACGTATTTTGAAAACCAGACCTCTTAATGCTGTTGAACATCTCTTCTAAGAAAATGTCTGAATATATCCCCCATAGATATATTGAGCCTTTACTTAAGCTTTCAGTTTATGGTATCTTCTGGTTATCTTAACCGTAGACCAGATCATGTACTAATGTAAAGCCTTCCTTTTCTTAATGGATTTTAAAATAAAGATCAATAGGAAACTAAGCTAATTAAAAATCTTTACTGTGTATTTCATACAACATTTGTTTATAATTTAAGCTTTTCTCATGTGCATTTAGAATATTTATTGTTGTTTCTGGTTTATTAATAAAAATTAAAGCACTGAATATAAGATCAAGTATTTTATAATACAAAGTATTTTATTTTGCAAAGCAAGTATTTTACCATACAAAGCAAAATGGCAATACTTGAGTTGATAAAAATAGTTTCCTTCTACATATCTTTTTATATTAGTGCTGTTTAAGTGTCGTCTGCTGACCAAATTACTTCTTAGTAATCCACAAAGAGCTGAGTACAGAAATTGAATATTTAAAGAGTTTTACAGCTTGAATGACTGGCAGTGTCATCAAAGGCATCAGTGCTCAATGTATTTAAAAAGGTTAAAAAAACCCAAAAATGGCCCTTCACTACAGGTGGTTTGAGAAACAGTGCTTATAACCGAGTTAATATTCAGGTGTGTTGTTTTGAAATGGTCTGTGTTGGCAATGCACTTGAATATGAATGAAAGAAATTATAGCATTATAACAATCATCAGCTGAGAAATATAAATCTAGTTAATATTTTATATGTTAAAGGATCTATATAAACCTTTGAGGAATAATTCCTTTATGAAGGTAATTGGTAAAAATATTAGTTACCCAAGGAAAATATAAACATGTATTAGGATATTTAAAAAGAGAAGGCTCTTTATTACATGTCTCATTCTGTTATTCCTATCTTTGCTTAAAAAATGCATGTATTTGAGCTTGTTCTCTTCGTTTTTGGCCTCTTTTATTTTTTATATTTTATTTTTTCTATCCCTTTCTTCTTGGTGAACAGGTACTTTGATTCCTCTGTGAAACTCTCCCTGTTTTTTTTTTTTTTTTTGGGAGACGGAGTCTCACTTTGTCACACAGGCTGGAGTGCAGTGGCATGATCTTAGCTCACTGCCACCTCCACCTGCTGGGTTCAAGCACTTCTCTGCCTCAGTCTTCCGAGTAGCTGGGATTACAGGCACCTGTCACCATGCCCAGCTAATTTTTGTATTTTTAGTAGAAACGGGGTTTCACCATCTTGACCAGGCTGATCTTGAACTCCTGACCTTGTGATCCACCTGCCTTGGCCTCTCAAAGTGTTGGGATTACAGGTGTGAACCACTGCGCACAGACTTTTTTTTTTTTTTTTTTGAGACGGAGTCTCCCTCTGTCACCCAGGCTGCAGTGCAGTGACCGGATCCCAGCTCACTGCAAGTTTCGCCTCCCGGGTTTACACCATTCTCCTGCCTCAGCCTCCCGAGTAGCTGGGACTACAGGCACCCGCTACCTCGCCCGGCTAGTTTTTTGTATTTTTTAGTAGAGACGGGGTTCACCGTGTAGGCCAGGATGGTCTCGATCTCCTGACCTCGTGATCCGCCCGTCTCGGCCTCCCAAAGTGCTGGGATTACAGGCTTGAGCCACCGTGCCCGGCCTTTTTTTTTTTTTTTTTTTTTTTTAACTTTTTTGAGTCAGGGTTTCTTCTGTCACCCAGGCTGCAGTACAGTGGTGTAATCTCGGCTCACTGCAGCCTCGAGTTCCTGGACTCAAGCAATCCTCCTACTGCAGTCTCCCAAGTAGCTGGGACTACAGATGTGTGCCACCATGCCTGGCTAATTTTCTTTTTTTTTTGTAGAAATAGGCCTTTGCCATCTCTACAGTCTGGTAGACAAATATTATATATACTTAAGAGTTCACAGAAGAAAAGTTTTTTATTACTAAAAGTGTAAAGCAAAAGAATAGAAGATCCTATATTAATCTTCAAATTATTTAAAAATATTGTCTGAGGACTATAGTTTGTAAAGATAAGAACCCAACACGTTGTATCCATTCTATTAAAACAAGAAGAAATGGAAGAGATACTTTGGTAAGTGTTTTGCCTGTTTTAACCTTGAATGCTGTTATCAGGGGAAGGGAGAAGGGGGATGCTGCTCTATCTGTTTCATTGGCTTAGGCTTTTTCATGCTGAGAGAAATCAATACTTCGAGTCATTGCATGACAGAGGAATCACTTCAGAATTAAAGATGGCTGTCACACATTATCATGGGTTGACTTTTGTTTGCTGTCGACATTTTTAAGCTTTCATTTTTCTGTCTTTTCTATGAGTCTTTCTGAGTTTCTGTAGATAGTTTTTGTTTTTTTTTTTTTAAAGATCACGCTTTAAATCTAAGGTAGGGGATCAAGTACAAAGACCTCCAAAAGTGAAATATTGAGAAACTTCTTCATTTATTGTCCCTGAAGTGATATCACTTTTAAATTGTTTTCAGTGAGACAAGTAATTTATAGTGTAAGTGATTTTAAGACAAATTGAGAAGTAAAGTACTACACTTAAATGTGTTTAGCAGAAGCAATGCTTGGTTAACTAAAAATGTAATAATCTGTAGCCATGTAAAAGAAAGAAGGTCCTGAAATGGAATGATGCACAGTTTGATTCCATTATATAGGAATGACATCTTACTCTAAACAGTGACTACCTCTGTAGAAAGCAACTGACCAAACAGGGAGGAAGTAGAAAAGAGAAATTTCTTTTTCTTTTTTATGGCATTGTTCTTTGATTTGTTTTTAAAAGCAAGTATGTGTTTCTTTTAAAAGTCTTAAAAAGGTTTTAAATACAAAACTTTTAGACCAACACATAAATTGTTTAATTATCATTAAACATTATTAATTTAGGAAAAGGGCTTGCTATTTTATCATTAAAATTGTGTGTAATTTGTTTTTATTTCAAAACTTAATAACTTAATTGCAAACTTAATAAAAATTTGCTTTTTATAACCTGTTTCTTTAAAAACATATTACTCTGAAAACCTATCTTTAGAAACAATGTATGTTTAACATCATTAATTTAATTTTTTTGTGATACTGAAACAAAGAGTTTGTGAGAAGTCTTCTAGCTGTCCAATCACAACCCCTTTCTACCCTATTAAGATAACCACTGTTCTGAATTTTATGGTTGACATTTGCTTTTGTTTTATTCTTTCAAAACTTAAGTATGTTTCTTTTAGCACTATAATTTCTTGCACAATTTTCGATCCTTACATAAATGGAATTATATGTATTTTATTCTGGAAATTTTATTTCAACATTATGTTTCCAAAATTTAATTATTTTCTTACATGTTTCAACTCCACTTTCATTACTACATAGTATTCCATTATGTATAGACTGCTGGCTGTTCATTACCTCTTTCTACTGTTGATAGGCCATTGGATTATTTCCAATCTTTAGCTTTTATGAATATGTAGGCCATTAGTTTTTTAATAATCTCTTTTGTTTGGTTGGTTGTTTTAAGTGTTTAGCTATTTTGAATAATGCACTTTGAACATTTTATATGTCTGGTGCATGTCCTCATCCATTTCTGTATAGTGGAATTACTTGATTACAAAATGTTCATATTTTCGCTTTTAATAGATATTGCCACACTATCTTGTGAAAGTATATACCATGCCCAGCTTCAATGTAGAGTTGTTCTCATTGTTCAGCATTCTCATCAACAATTGACTGATAATTTTTATCTTGGCATTCTGGTAGTTGTACTTTCATTTTGAATTTTTAAAAGAATTGAGTCTATTCTGCTTGTTATATGTTTTCCGTTTTTTGCTTTTGTGAGTACATGTTGCTCTCTTACCCAGTTTCTTATTGGTTATCTGTCTGTTCCTCATTTATTTGTAGAAGGTATTTACCTATTTGCTATATGAGCCTATTTTTTAGCAGGAGTATTTTAACTGCTTTCTCCATCTATACTTTGTCCATTCACCTTTTAAACACTTCTTGCTGGGCGCAGTGGCTCATGCCTGTAATTCCAGCACTTTGGGAGGCCGAGGTGAGTGGATCGCTTGTGCTCAGGAGTTTGAGACCAGCCTGGGCAGCATAGTGAGACCTCATCTCTACAATAAATAGAAAAAATTAGCTGGGCGTGGTGGTGCGTGCCTCTAGTCCCAGCTACTTGGGGGACTGAAGTGGCAGGATCACTTGAGCCCAAGAGATTGAGGTTGCAGTGAGCCAAGATCACACTAGTGTACTCCAGCCTAGGCAATAGAGTAAACTACTGTCTGAAAAAACAAACAAACAATTCTTAAATAAACTTTATTGAAGTATAGTTTGCATGTAATAAAATTTTAAGTATACAATTGGAGGAGTTATGATAAAGGTGTGTATCTGTGTTACCATTACAATCAAGATATAGGAGATTTGGGTCATCCTTGAGAATTCCCTTGTGATCCACTGTGGTCAATTCCTCTCCATATATTCATATCCAGTCCCAGACAACCAGTGATCTGATTTCTGTTATTATAGATAGTTTTATCTGCTATAAAATTTTATATACGTGGAATCAAATAGTAGGTACTCTGGGTTATTTTGGCCAGCATAAACTTTCTGATATTTGTTCACATTGTTGTGTGTATTATTGGTTTGTTTTTTAAAATACTAAGTTGAATTATTTTGTTTATCCATTCAGCTATAAGCAGATATTGAGTTGTTTTCAGTGTCTGGCTTTTATGACTAAATGCACCATGGGCATTTTCATACCAGTTATTTTTGTGGAAATATGTACTTACTCCTTTTGAGGAAATACCTAGGAGTAGAATTGCTACATGCTCCTGTAAGTATATGTTTAAGCTTACAAGAAACTGACAAACTGTTTTCCAAAGTAGTTGATGACTTTACAATTCAACCACCAAGGTAGATATGAGAGTTCCAGTTGTTCCATGTTCTTGTCAGTGCTTGGTATTGTAGCTCTTAAATTTTAGCCGGTCTGGTGGGTGTATAGTGATAGCTTATTGTGATTTTTATTTGCATTTCTCTACTGACTAAGCATCTTCTCATGTGCTTATTAGCCAGTTGTGAAATGCCTGTTCAAATCCTGTGCTCATTATTTTTAATTGGGTTGTTTGTCTTATTTAGTTGTATGAATTCTTTATATATTCTTTAAAGAATTCATTTGTAATTTATATGTATGTTAAATATTTTTTCTCAATTTGTGGCTTACCTTTCATTTTATAAATTGTTCTTTTAAAGAGCAGGTGTTGGGCCAGGCGTGGTGGCTCAGGCCTGTAATCCCAGCACTTCGGGAGGCCGAGGCGGGCAGACCACAAGTTTAGGAGATCGAGACCATGCTGGCTAACATGGTGAAACCCCGCCTCTACAAAAAAAATACAAACAATTAGCGGGCATGGTGGCGGGCGCCTGTGGTCCCAGCTACTCTGGAGGCTGAGGCAGGAGAATGGCGTGAACCCGGGAGGCGGAGCTTGCAGTGAGCTGAGATCCAGCCACTGCACTCCAGCCTGGGCGACAGAGAGAGACTCTGTCTTAAAAAAAAAAAAAAAAGGGCAGTTGTTTAAAAATTTTTTTTTTTTTTTTTTTTTTTTTTTTTTTTGAGACGGAGTCTTGCTCTGTCACCCAGGCTGAAGTGCAGTGGTGCGATCTCGGCTCACTGCAAGCTCCTCCTCCAGGGTTCACGCCATTCTCCTGCCTTAGCCTCCCAAGTAGCTGGGACTACAGGCGCCCGCCACCCCGCCTGGCTAATTTTTCGCATTTTTAGTAGAGACAAGGTTTCACCGTGTTAGCCAGGATGGTCTCGATCTCCTGACCTCGTGATCCACCCGTCTCGGCCTCCCAAAGTGCTGGGATTACAGGCGTGAGCCGCCACGCCCATCCTCATTTCTAGTTTTATAGTATAGTTGGAAGGGTGTAAAGTCTTACAACTTAGTTTTCTAAAGTTGCTTTGCTGTTATTACCTTCTCTCTCTCTCTCTTTTTTTTTTTCCCTGAGATGGAGTCTCACTCTGTCTCCAGGCTGGAGTGCAGTGTGCAGTGGTGTGATCTCGGCTCACTGCAACCTCCGACTCCCTGGTTCAAGCGATTCTCCCGCCTCAGCCTCCTGAGTACCTGGGATTACAGGCATGTGCCACCATGCCAAGCTACTTTTTTTATATTTTTAGTAGAGATGGGATTTCACCTTGTTTTCTAGGATGGTTTCGATCTCCTGATCTCGTGATCCACCTGCCTCGGCCTCCCAAAGTGCTGGGATTACAGGCGTGAGCCACCTGGCCTGGCCTACCTTCTGTTTTTATGTATGTTTTAGAATCAGCCTTTCAGTATTTATAAGAATTGCTAAAGATATTTAGTAAGATCGTGTTGAATATATAAAATCAATTTTTAAAATATCGAATCTTTAAATCTATAAACTATATTTTGTATATATAAATTGTATATTCATTTAGCTTCTTAATTTCTCTTAACAATATTTTGTCATTTTATTTTTTTAGTTTTTATGGTTTTATTTTTTATAAGATCTGTATAAATTTTAAAATGTAGCTAAGTATTACATATTTTTCATGCTTTTGTAAATTTTGTTTCTTCATTATTATTTCTTCTTCTTCTTGGCTCTGTAACCCAGGCTGGAGTGTAGTGGCACAATCTCGGCTTGCTGCAGCCTCTGCCTCCTGGACTCAAGCCATCCTCCCACCTCAGCTTCCCAGGTAGCTAGGACTAAAGGTGCATGCCACCACACCTGGCTGATTTTTGTATTTTTGTAGCTGTGGGGTTTCACCATGTTGCCCATGCTGGTCTCCAACTCCTATGCTCAAGTGATCCTCCCGACACAGCCTTCCTAAGTGCTGGTATTACAGGTGTGAGCCATCTTGACTGGCCTCAGTATTATTTCCTCTTAAATGTTTGGTGGAATTCACCGATATAACTATGTGGGCCTGAGATTTCTTTGTGGTAAAGTAGTTGAGTTCAATTTCTTTAGTAGAGAATATGTCTATTAATATTTTCCATTTCTGTTTTTTTTTTTTTTAAATCTTTTAGGACTTTTAAAAAATGTTTGTTTGTTTGTTTGTTTATTTATTTATTATACTTTAAGTTCTGGGATACATGTGCAGAACGTGCAGGTTTGTTACACAAGTGTACATATTCCATGGTGGTTTGCCGCACCCATCAACTTGTCATCTACATTAGGTATTTCTCTTAATGCTATCCCTCCCCTTGCCCTCCATTCCCGGACAGGCCCCTGTGTAGGATGTTTCCCTCTCTGTGTCCATATGTTCTCACTGTTCACCTCCCACTTATGAGTGAGAACATGCGGTGTTTGGTTTTCTGTTCTGGTGTTAGTTTGCTGAGAATGATGGTTTCTAGCTTCATCCATGTCCCTGCAAAGGACGTGAACTCATCCTTTTTTATGGCTGCACAGTATTCCATGGAATATATGTGTCACATTTTCTTTATCCAGTCTAACATTGATGGACATTTGGGTTGGTTCCAAATCTTTGCTGTTGTGAATAGTGCCTCAATAAACATGCCTGTGAATGTGTCTTTATAGTAGAATGATTTATAATCCTTTGGGTGTATACTCAGTAATGGGATTGCTGGGTCAAATGATATTTCTAGTTCTAGATCCTTGAGAAATTGCCACGCTGTCTTCCACAATGCTTGAACTAATTTATACTCCCTCCAACAGTGTAAAAGTGTTCCTATTTCTCCATATCCTTTCCAGCATCTGTTGTTTCCTGACTTTTTAAATGATTGCCATTCTAACTGGCATGAGATGGTATCTCATTGTGGTTTTGATTTGGATTTCTCTAATGACCAGTAATGACGAGCTTTTTTTCATGTTTGCTGGCCACATAAATGTCTTCTTTTGAAAAGGGTCTGTTCATATCCTTCACCCACTTTTTGATCGGGTTGTTTGTTTTTTCCTTGTAAATTTGTTTAAGTTCCTTGTAGGTTCTTGGAATTAGCCCTTTGTCAGATGGATAGATTGCAAAAATTTTATCTTATTCTGTAGGTTGCCTGTTCACCCTGATGATAGTTTCTTTTGCTGTGCAGAAGCTCTTTAGTTTAATTAGATCCCATTTGCCACTTTTGACTTCTGTTGCCATTGCTTTTGGTGTTTTAGTCATGAGTCTTTGCCCATGCCTATGTCCTGAATGTTATTGCCTAGGTTTTCTTCTAGGGTTTTTATGATTTTAGGTCTTACATTTAAATCTTTAATCTATCTTGGGTTAATTTTTGTAGAAGGTGTAAGGAAGGGGTCCAGTTTCAGTTTTCTGCATATGGCTAGCCAGTTTTCCCAGCACCATTTATTAAATAGGGAGTCCTTTCCCCATTGCTTGTTTTTGTCAGATTTGTCAAAGATGAGATGGTTATAGATGTGTGGTATTATTTCTGAGGCCTCTGTTCTGTTCCATTGGTCTTATATATCTGTTTTGGTACCAGTACCATGCTGTTTTGGTTGCTGTAGCCTTGTAGTATAGTTTGAAGTCAGGTAGTGTGATGCCTCCAGCTTTGTTCTTTTTGCTTAGGATTGTCTTGGCTATGGCCTCTTTTTTGGTTCCATATGAAATTGAAAGTAGTTTTTTTTTCTAATTCTGTGAAGAAAGTCATTGGTAGGTTGGTGGGGATAGCATTGAATCTCTAAATTACTTTGGGCAGTATGGCCATTTTCACGATATTAATTTTTCCTATCCATGAGCATGTAATGTTTTTCCATTTGTTTGTGTCCTCTCTTACTTTCATGCAAAGGATGAATAGTAAAATTAGGTAAAGCCATGACATCTGGAAGGAAAAATTAAACATTGTCTCTATTCATTTACATTTAAAGAGCTAAAATGGTCAATTTGTCTCTTTACTGTGAGTGACTGAATTTCTTCTGAGGAGTTTTATTTATCCTATATTGAGTTTCTTCATTCTTTGGTTACAAATCTTAGGTTTCTTTAGCAATAATCATGTAAAATAGAATTGTTCCCCAAATGCTTATTTTTTTTTCTTTTTATAATCAAATATTTTGTGGCCATGTTGTGAAGTTATATTATCTAGTTTATATAGTGCTTACAATAGGAACACAGAAAAGTTGATATAAAACAAAAAAAATTCTGCCTTAAAATTGAATGAACATTTTAGATCTGACCGTTTATGTTACTGATAAATAGCAATATTTGTTAATGTCTCTTGTACCTCCACTCAATCTCCAAATACAAGTATACATACATACACAAATATGTATACTACAAATAAGTAGTATGTATTTGATTCTAAAGTAAATATTTCTTATCTCCACATGACTTTGAATGATATTTCATACATAGAATTTATTATTGGTTTTTAAATAAGAACATCTTCAAATTACATTATAAGGGCATTTAAATAAATAGTTACAAGTTCATCATATCTTTATGAAACATTCTTGTTTGGTTTTCTTTTATCATGTTTCTAGGTCAGATGTGACCCTAATGTTCCACAAAGAGACAGAGATTGATAATCAGGAAAGAATAGCCCTTTAATGTGATTTATATCTATAGATTTTATGTCAGATATGAAAAGTTGCTGTTCAAATTGTAAAGAAGGATCCATTAAAGAACACTTTAAAGCATTTTACCATTGAGCTTACCTTGAGCCCTTGTTTTGAGAATTATGCCTTTTCGAACAAACTTTAGTAGCTCATCAAATGTTTACAAAATATAATTTGATATTAAATTATTATAATATTAATGAGATAGAAATGATAAGCTATTTAATAATATGTTTTTGGTTACTTTTAATACTGTTTAGTATGAAGGTATGTGGTGTTTCATAGCATTTCAGAAACCAGTGATTTTGTAAATCTCATCAGTAGATTTGAATTTCCTCTTAGGTGAAGTTAGACAAGGACAGATATGGATATATAGTAGAGAATGTTGGAAGTTTACGGTTCTGTGAGTGTCTTATCATTTCGTACTCTTTGTTTTAGTGTATGGTTGGGTTAGATATGAAATAACCTATAGAATGTTTCTCAGTTCTTGTGTGAATATATAACAATATGACATATCAGTTGACATTTTTGTTACAATGAAATAATTTCCTAATTATCTTCACTTAAACTACTGCCCTTTCATATATTTCTTAATCGTTTTCTTTTATTTGCTCAAATCATATTTTTGACAAGTGAACTCTCTTGTGGTTTGTTTGGGTCAATCTTTTAAAAAAATATAGCCTATGGTCCAGGTGTGGTGGCTCATGCCTGTAATCACAGCACTTTGGTAGTCCGAGATGGGCAGATCACGAGGTCAGGAGATCGAGACCATCCTGGCTAACACAGTGAAACCCCGTCAATGCTAAAAAAAAAAAAAAATACAAAAAATTAGCCTGGCATGGTGGCAGGCGCCTGTAGTCCCAGCTACTCGGGAGGCTGAGGCAGAATGGCGTGAACCCAGGAGGCGGAGCTTGCAGTGAGCAGAGATTGCGCCGTAGCATTCCAGCCTGCATGACAGAGCGAGACTCTGTCTCAAACAAACAAACAAACAGACAAACAAAAAAGTACAGTATATCAAGTTTACTTTTAATTTCTCATCAGTTAATCTAGTTCTTATTAGGATTTATTTTCTCCACATCAGTGTTTAAATAAACAGTTTGCCTTTACCAGTGAACATCTCTGAGATGTTGAACTCAGGTACCCTCAAGTACCCTCACAGAGGTTGCCCAGGATCTTCGGATTGACGCAATCTTGGATCTAATGTAATCTGCTAATTTTGCAGATTAGGACATTTAGACCTAAAGAGGTAAATGAGTGATCACGACTGACAGGAGATATTAGCAAGGGTGATACCGTAACCTGGTTTTTGTTTTGCTTCCCAATCTTGTAGTCATTTGTATAAGTATACTGTGACTCCTGTGACTTTTTTCTATACTCATTCTGCATTCCAGAATTTCTACAGTCTGTTAGTCGTTCTACCTGTATTTTGTACTTGGGTCAAACTCTCTTGCTTTGTCCCTCGCTTGTTTTTCTGCCTTGTCTTTGCTTTAAAGGTTTCCTTTATTCCCACCCAAAACTAACTTCTAAAATTCCTCTTTATTAAATTCAGCTTTTCATCTCCCTAGCATAGTGTTTTGCACATACTAAGATATTTGATTCCTGGCCGGGCACAGTGGCTCACGCCTGTAATCCCAGCACTTAGGGAGGCCGAGGCTGGTGGATTGCCTGAGCTCAGGAATTCGAGATCAGTCTGGGCAACATGGTGAAACACTGTTTCTATTAAAATACAAAAAAATTAACTGGGCGTGGTGGCGGGCGCCTCTAGTCCCAGCTACTCGGGAGGTTGAGGCAGGAGAATTGCTTGAACCTGGGAGGCAGAGGAGCCAAGAATATTGCGCCACTGAACTTCAGCCTAGGCAACAGAGCAAGACTGTCTCCAAAAAAAAAAAAAAAAAAAAAAAAAGATATATATATATATTTGATTCCTTGTGCATGTACATATACAGCATGCAAAGGATGAATTGCTTTTGGTGTAAGGAACAAAAAAACCATTTTTTTTGGATGTTTCTACTGGTTTACAATGAGCAGGAGTTTATTGGCTCTTAAAAAAGTCTTTAAAAAGTCTCATAGGGGTTCTAAAGGTAGGCTGGTCTTGAGAATTTGATTGATCCGGAGGTTCGTGATTCCATCTGGAAGGAGCTCTATTTTTCTTCAGTTTTCATAGTTCTGCTCTCATTTTGGCTGTATCTTCAGGCCAGCTACCCTCATGGTACAGAGAGCTTCCAATACTCCTAGAATTGTGTGCTGCTTCTTTTACACCCTGAGAGGAAGGAGGGAACTAACTGTCCAACAAAATCTTGAACTTTACCCTACCTGTACCAGTTACATCAAGTGTTCTTCCCTAATCCAGTTTGCCAGTGTGAGTGTGTTTATTACCTGATTGGTTTAGGACAATCAGGACTCCTGTTTGTTGCTGGGGTGGTGGTGGGAGTAGTGCGTGGTAGCAATTTATCAAAACTGGTATACTGTAGGAGAGGCAAGCATCCACAGTGTATATTCCATATGTAAACTAGTGATGTTTGTTCCAACATCAAGTTTAGGTTACTTATCTATCAAAGGATGTGTGTGTGGGGGTGGTGGGGGAGGACTCCAGTAGACACTGAATAGAACAAAGGACCAAGTTTACATCCATCTTTGTTTTCTTATTTTAAACGATGCCTTAACTACAGTATCATAAACGTGACACCACAATCTTCTGAATTTCAAAAGAAGAGAAATAAGCATTTTGGAAACTAGCAATTATAGTGTATCTGATTACTGACAAATAATTCTAAGGTTTTTTTTGGGCAAAATTGATATCTAAGACAGTGCTTTTCAGACTTTAATGTATATAAATTGCCTGAGAATTAAAAATCAAACACAAAGTGAATAGATTTGGGGTGGGGCATGAGACTCTGCATTTTAAATAAGATCCCAGGCAATCCCAGTGCTTTTGGTATATTTTGCTAGGACTTAAAAGACCAAACAGTTTCATGTTCTAAAGGTGTTTAGAACTAGCTCAATTTACTATTGTAAGCTGCTGTTGTCTCTTTTCTGGCCCTCTGCAGTAGCCTCATAACTGCGAACTTCACTTCTCTTGTCCCACTACCATCTATTCTCTAAATAGCGGCTATATGCGTAAAATTCTCTACTGGGATTCCATTACATTTGAATAAAATCTAAACTCCTTACCATAATACAAATGATGTGGCCTTGGCCTGCCTTTTGAAAATTATTTCTTACCATTATTCTCCTTATTCACTATGTCTCAAGTCCTTTGCAACTTCACTTCATGCTGTTTGTCGTGCTGGGCCCCTGCTTCTTACAAGACTGTCTTTGTCTCATTGTTCAGGTCTCTACTTGAATGTTTACCACTTCTGAGTGTATCTCATGATTGACTTCACAGAAGTAAATTCTTGTGGGATGTTTTACTGAAAGAGCAGATCACTAAATCTCAGTCGTTAGGTTAATGAGGAATGTAAAAGTAGATTTAAAATTTTGGTTGTTTTGATTTAGGGTAAAGATTATTTCATAATGGATTTTAAAGGTTTTTTTTTCATATTTTTTATAGTATTAATTTTTTTTCTCTCCAAGTCACTGTGTGCCCAGTATTCTGCAGAGAAACGAGAAGATGAGAAGATGTGTGATCATTTGATAAGAGCAGCAAAATATCGTGACCATGTGACAGCAACTCAACTAATCCAGAAAATTATCAACATTCTCACAGACAAGCATGGAGCCTGGGGAAATTCTGCAGTGAGGTAAAGGGATACCTTTAGGATTTGGCCACTGATTTTCTGTAGATGGCTTAGGTTTAGATAAATGACTTTGGATATGATCAAAGCCAGATGAAGAAGAGAGTAATTTAATTTTGTATTTCATCGTCTGTATGAATTTAAAGCCAAAGGGAAGGAGAAAATCAGTATGGGTACAATTATGGATCTTTATAGATCCATATTTATCCAATCAGTATGGGTACAATTGTGGATCTTTGTAGATCAGTTTCCTCAACTACTTCCAAAATAATATTTGCTTTATCTACTTATTCCTTTTGAAATGAATTATTAAGGGAAGCACTTAAACTATCTTACTATCTACACTTATAGCCAAATTTTTACATATATAACATTTTATTTTAAAAAACTGTGCTGTTTTTATATTTTTTAGTTATTTGAAAATAACTATTTTCAAAGCATAGTCTGGAAAATATAATAAAAATTTTTTTTTCTTATGTTGCAAATTGCAGGACTGTGATGATAAACTTGGTTAAATGCCTTCTTTAAAATTTTACTCAGTATATCTACCTTCTTTTAAGATAGCCAAATTGGACATGCTGTTGTTGATTTTACTTTATAGAAACAAAATAATTAAATTGCCTTTTAAGACTAAGGAACTTGACAAATTATAAAATGTATACTCCATGGAATATTTTATGCTACAAATTTCAGGAACATGTGTTGACTCTTTTAAGTAAAGTTAATGACAAAAAATTTATATTTGGCTATTAGAAAACATTATATTTTAATTTCTAATTTTTGCATAACTTTTTCTAGAAGACTACAAAAACAAAAATAGTAAATTACTTGTGTATTATGTAAGAGTGTAATTTGCTTCCATTTGTGTAACTTACGTGTCTATCAGACATCAAAATTCAGTTTTAGAAATTTTCCAGTATAAAGAAAAAAATTTTAACTTTTAGAAAAGTAAACTTCAAAAATTTGCATTGAAAGCTACTTGTATGAAGTATTCACTGATATAGAATAAATGTAGCATGTGATATTTATTACAAAGGATATTTGCATATAATGAATTATATTTCTGGGTACCTAATTTTTGATATTCAGAGAAAGAAAGGCAAGTCAAGGTCTTGAGATGAAAAGGACAGCCAACAAGAACCATGTTTGTTTGTTTTAATCGTATTTCAGTTGATCTGCAGGTGCAAGAGTGGTCATGGAAATAACATGTATTCATGGGCCAGTGATCTCTGGTGCCTTATCTGGCAACATCTAAAAGCCCATGGCAAGGAGAATGGAGGAGTGTTGTATTGAGGGTTTTAGAGTTTCAGAGTGCTTTATTATTAAATATTTGATGTCATTTTGACATCAGACACTGAATAAATTAGGATGTTACTCTGTTGCATAGTGCCTGACACGTAGTGGGAACTCAATGTGCATTTGTTGAATCTTTTTAGAAGTTATTTTTTTCACCCAAAAGGTTTTGCAGTTTTAAAATAAAAACGTTAGATAACTTATGCCAAGCATTTCATGGGTCTTTTTGATGGGATCAAAATTCTTTCTGATGATAGTTGTACCTTTGTATAGCATAGTATACATGTGGTATCAAAAGGAAAACATGGTTTTCCTGAAGTGATTTTGGTGTAATAAATATCTTGGAGAGCTAAATGGACCATGAAATGTATTTATCTAGAAATAATTAGTGTTTCAGTAATAGAGTTGTTCTAAGGCATCAATTCTATTATTCATTAAGCCAGAAACAATTGAAATACATTTTGAAATATTAATATTTCTGCAAGTCCACAGAACAAAATATTTTTTACTTTTTCCAAAATAGCTGTGAAATTATTAGCTTTCTAAGGTGTACATTTTAAATTCAGAACAACAAGAAAGGGTGTACCATCACAGAGAAAATGGACATGATTAAATTAATATTCTCCTCTCTATAAATCTCATCTTACATTTTATTAAAAAACAATATGTAACAAAGCACATTGCCTGTATGTTGATA